>NC_056735.1:328896218-329056218 GCF_019279795.1 Protopterus annectens
CCTCATGAAAATGCTCTTAAACACACTTACTAGTGCTTATATATGCTTACTACTGCTTATTTGTGCTTAAACCTGCCTACTAGTGCCTTATTCTGTCTGACACTGATACATCACATGTGCATATCTTGCGGTACTCCAGTTCCTATATTTCAGCTATTTTGTGGGTCTTGCAACAAAAATATTGTTCATAATGTGCTTTGCTATGTAAAATAGACTGTGCTACAGTGGGACCCGAACCAGGAATGCCTGCTCAGTGGTCGGATACTCTACCTACTAAACTATTGCTGTTCTGCTTGATTTGCATATTTCTACCATATTTTAATACCCATTTTTCCTTCCCCTGGCCCCCGAGCTCCACGTCCACAGCATCCATCTATTCCCCAGTTGCTAGCCAGCCATACCACACCTCCACACCTTTCCCTCTCTGCACGTGTCGGTACTCCTCCATTATACTGTCTCATCCCAAGCTTCAGCAGGCTCTTCATCCATTTAGTCCATGTACGCTCGTGCCTTCCCTTGATTCTCCTACAATACTGGTGGAAACACCTATGTGACCCCCCCAAGGTTTGGTTCATCCCACCAGAGACGGACCTGTTGTTGTGTCACGGGTAGACATTGCTGGTCTACACTGTTTCTCCCACTGGTAGCATCCTGCCAGGGGTTCAGAAAGCAGCAGTTTGCTCACACACCGGGCCAGCCTCATCTCCTGGTTCTGTGGAACCAACGCCCCAGGTGTGACATTCTGTGCATGAAGCACACCCGCCCCCATGGAGTGCACCGTTATTCATTCTTCTCTTCAGAATTATGCAAAACTACTGTTCTCACAGTATGTTTGGACAGGCACAGTTCATTGATACACATAGACTGCTCAGAATACTGTGATCGTACGATGTGCACATGTTTGCTGGTATTAATCTATATACCTGCATACATTTTCTAAACTGTTGAATAACCCTGCTGGATGATATGTTTGTGATAGCAGCTGAATGTGTATCTGCCATGCCTTAGTAGTAACTCAGTTAGACAATAGTGTGCAGGGTGGTGGGGGTTGGAACCCAGGATTGCAGATTACTTTGTTAATAGGCACGACAAGAGCTGTTGGCTATAGAGGGCCTAAGGCACTGTAGAGGAAGTGTAGGCAGATATTCGCTGGTGTGCGCGAGGCTCAGATCTGCTGACCTCCGGTTACGGCGTCTTACACTGGGTTGGCCTCCACATTGCTTAACCAGTGTGGGCATTGCTTACCGCCGGCCAAACAGGCGTAATCCTGCTTGCTGCAGCATACCCCCATGCTACTTCATGTATTTAGTTCACATTTGTTGTCCGGGACAATCTGACTGGATGCTTTTCCTTTGTCAGTGGTGGCCTGGGGAGTGAAACTCCACAGTAATCCCCAGCTACACATTACACATAGTACTGAGGTGTACACATTCATAGAGAGTAACAGACTTAACATAGCTACATACCACATTCTTCATGCTTAGTTCACATTAACATGTTATTATACATGCTTAGGTCAGGTTTATATTTCAGGTATGACTGTTGACATAGGTCAATTTAAGGTAAACTGAGATTCCAGTTTAACAGTTCTGGATAGGTTACACTCAGGTATTCAGGTTAGGTTTAGTTATGCCATACCTGTGTGTTAGAGTAGAAGTGAATAGTGAAGGAGTAGGTAGGTCGATAGAGGGGGGACATTGTAACTGTATAGTAGGCCGTTGGAATGATTGGTGGTGGAGCAATAGGGAAGGTATGCAGGATGTTGGTATTTGTATGCGGACAGGACAGGAGGTGTCTGTTTAACTAGTTGGTGTACGGGTATGGAGTGTTAGTTGGGGAGGGAAATCCACCAGGTGGTGAGCATGATCTGCTCCAAGTGTGCCTCAGGTGTTCCTTCATGTGTTATTTACATGTGTCGTGTTGGACAGCTGAGGTAATGCACATGGGTAGGGGTTTCCAGATTCTGCCAATATGGTTGGGGAAGAGGGTGACATCTACCTGTGACTGTGAACAGTAATAGTAATGAAACAGGGGTAGATAGGTAAGTGGTGTTAATGGGGCACACAGAGGGGCAGATAGTAGGGGAAATGTCCAGGGATGTGCAGGTAGGCTGACAGGAAGATCCACAGCTGGCCATTTCTTCTGCAATGACAGCTGTGTATATACACTGCATTTGGAGGTAGGTATCGACACACACACCCCTGGGTGGGGGTGAGGACAACAATAATACCTTGTGATGCCTATTAGTTCGGCTTACATGCCTTCAGTGGGTTGTTGCCACCATGTTTTCTTTGGTGTTATTTAGTGGGATTTGCAACAATACATCTAGTTATACCATACTTTGACATATAATATAGACTGTGCTGCAGTGGGACTCATAGCGGGAGTGGCTGCTCATTGGGCGGTGGCTCTGACCAATGAACACTATTGCTTACATCCCATTGCTTACATCCCTGGGGCAGTCCAAATAGAACCACTCCAGCAAACACCTGCACTCCTAGACCCATAATTACATACCCATAGTTCCCCCACCCACACCTCCTCTACAGCACTCATCCTTACGTTGGGTGCAGGTCAGGTCTAAACACACCACTACATACTACCTGCTCTCCACTTCACAAGACCCATCTCTTACGTTGCCTCGACCCATGGGTCATCAGGCTTTCCCACCCTTGTAGTCCAGGTACGTACACGCCCCACCTTGAAAGGTCATTGCACGGGCGTCCTTTTATAACAAGACATTGGGATGTCCCACAAGGGACGCTCCTGTCTCTGTTCCAAGATTAGACTTCTTGGGTCACTGTGTCCCCCCCCCCCCGGTTGCATCCTGCCTGTGGTCTTGGGAGCAGTAGATTGTTTACATTGTTTGTGTGTTTGTTTGTATGTTTCTCCTGTCTGGCTGGGGGGGGGGGTTAATGCTACATGTTACACATTTGTTGATTAGGCCCCTCACCTCCATTGGCATGGCCTGTGAACATATGTCATTCTTAAGTACTGTATCATATCATAGCTATATATCTGTGTATATCTACACACACACACACACACACATATATATATATATATATATATATATATATATATATATGTACACACACACACATATATATATATATATATATATATATACATATATATATATATATATATATATATATATATATATATATATATATATATATATATATGTATAAAATATATATATATATATATATATATATATCTATATCTAACGACATGTGGATGTATGGGTGTCGGCATATGTATATGTCTATATGTGGGTATTTATATATATATATATATGTCTATCTATGTATGTATACATTGAGGGAAGGTATATATCTATTTAGTTATGGGTATATATACAAGCACACATACCTCTACATATCTTATAATGTTGACTGGTATTGCTGGATACTGTGCTTCGTGTACATACCGGCCAACCTTGTGTGCCACACATACTTTGCGATACCGACAACTAAATCCGTTAGTGTAGACAGAGTCACACATGAAATCTATTGTTAGTACCAGGAATACATTCATCCCATACGGGACAACCTGAACATTGGGTATTCAACCTTCGTCTACACCTAGGGTTGCATAGGTACCCCTGGCTATGTGCATGGACTACGACGTGTGCCACACCTAGGATACTTGGGTTGGGACATCATACGGGATGGGTCCCGAGGGGGGCAATGTGTGGTGGTGTGGTAGTTAGTGGCCGGTAACCAGGGTAGTGATGGTGGCTGCATGTGTGCTGCGAGTGGGGGGAAACAGAACTCTGGGTTATGCATGTATGGGTTGGGGATGGCCTGGGTTGGATGAGCCTATACTGCTCGGCCCGCCCAGTCAGTGGGGGAGAGGGGTATGTGATGTCAGCATGTGAAACATAACAGAGGGCTAATTTAATTCCCTAGTTCAATGACAGACATACAATACAATGAGCTTGGTAGTGTATTGCAGGGCGGACGTGTTTGGCTGGGTGGGGGGTATGCATATTAGTACATGACGTATATTGTTTGGCGCCTCTCAGGCCCATTAACGGTGCATGTGGACATATATGTTTCTGTTCATCTACCATTGGTATCTACAGATGTCTGGCCATATATACCTCTGTGGGTATATATATTTGCTTACATATTTCTAACTATGTCCGTATATACCTACGGAGATATATATCTGCATACATATATGTCACTTGATGTGTATATGTGGACATATAGATGTTGACATATATATGTGTAGTTGTCGGCATTTGCATGTATATCTGTTCATATATTTGTATATATATGTATATATATCTGGATATTTATATATATATGTATATATATGTGACTACATCTATAGATATGTTGTATCTGTTTAACTAGTGATATATTTGCACACACACACCCATCTAGCTGTAGGTCTATATTCTCTGTACTTTTGCATGACTGGGCTGGGGTTATGTTTCTGACAACATACGATTTCTGCATATCTGGCATGGCTTAGTGGTAAATCTTTTTGTGTATGGTGTGCATTGTCCTGGATTCCAGCCTTGCAGAAGCTGTTTGTTTTTTTGCTGGGCAGAACACTGGCCATTGGATACGGTGTGCTTCAGGCACTTTCAAGCGGTTGTAAGTAGGTTTGTGCAGAGGTAAGCAATGCTGGCTTCCGGTCACAATGTCTTACACCCAGTTAACTTCTCTGCTTAATCTGTGTCGTCAGTGGTTAACCCCATGCAAACACACTTGCACACGCTTACTAGTGCTTACATATGCTTACTACTGCTTATCTGTGCTTACGCCTGCTTACTGCTGGCTTATTCATTATGATACTGACTCTTCACATGTGCATTTCCTACAGTACTCCTGTTCATAAGAATTATTTAGTGGGTTTTGCATTACAAATATTCCTTATACCATGCCTTGCCATGTAAAATAGACTGTGCTGCGCTGGGACTCAAACTGGAATACCTGCTCATTAGGCGAACGCTCTGCCCAATACACTATTGCTGACATGCTTCATTTTCATATATCATCCTTGTTATCCTCTTCAGCCTTTCAGGCTGCTTTCACCATGGCTGAGCAATGGGCACACCCGCACACCTACAGTTAGCTGTACTCAGAGCTTTAGACAACAATACGGGGGTTCTTCTTTTCATCTTTATGTCTTGTTGCTGTTGTACGCATGGGGGACTGTTGGTGGGGATATGCGGACACCTATGAGCGGCTTCGCTCATTTATTTCCACTTTCTGCTGTTCTACTTTGCAGGGGCGTGATTATTCTGAGTGCTCCCCTCTCAGACACACCCCCTGCACTCGTACATGCTCCATGTATGCCTAGGAGGTCGGGCAGTGCACCTTCTGCCCTGCTCCTAAGCATCCACTTCCGTGCAGGACTACACTAGTCCTGCACAGAAGATTAGTAAATCTGGGGGCATGTTTATTATCATTTATATTATTTATAAAAATGTTATCTAACCTAATGAAGTATAAACATAACTAAACTCTAGTGTGTAAAAATAAAAAAATAAAATAAAATTTAAGAATAACAACAATAATAATGTTGTTTCAGTTTTAAAAAAAACTAAATCATAACATAGCTGACCTTTATGTTAATACTCTTGAAATCAAGACATGTTCATTAAGTCCAGGATCATTCATGGCATTAAACATGAGTTGCTATACCAATTCTCAGTAATCCAAACTATTTATTAATTATTTAGACACCGCCATAGATTTGACTGAAGGGGATTTTAAGTCTAAAATCTACAGGAAACTGACCTTTGGCAAATCATATTTACCATTTACTAGTGCACACCCTTTTTTTACAAAAGAAGTTTAGTTAAGGGCCAGTGTATTCAAGTGGTGAGGATGACATCACAAAAGGAATATCTAGCACAGGAACATCAAACTATTTCTCAGATGTTTTTTAATAGAGGGCACCTGGAAAATTTGGTTCAGGAAATTTCTAGAGAAATTTCTGACCAATGGGTAGATAATACAAACCATTGTTTGGTACAAGTTTTGAGGATGAAAGCTTAAATGACAAAAGTAATGAAAGTAGGTGTGACAGGGCAATGGTGGCAGCATATATTAGTAGTTGATTCAAGACATATCTTCCTGTATGCAGTAGCTAATTGCACAGTTTGTTTTGTAGTCTTAATAATGTTTCTTTGCCATCTCGGAAGTGCTTACTCCTCTCTGTACTCTTCTTTTCTAGACCTAACATCACTCTAAGTAATTAGCTGCAATAACGCCTTTATCTTTAACTCGACCAGTGGATACATTGTTATTTGAAAAGTGTAGGCCGTGTCCGAACTGTCTGCAAACATGAACAGCTAAAGTTAACTTTGTGTATGTGTCTACCTGTTTGAGGTAATATTCATTATCTCCTGGAGACCATGCTGCTTTGGATTGTAAGCAGCACCCCCCACACACACACACACACACACACTCACCTGCCATTTCAATTTTATTCTCTTCTGTTAGCAAATAGTACCCATAACTGATAGAATACTATGTGTTTGTTAATTTAATTGAGAGCACAGTAGCCTACAGATACAAAGTTATGCTGTTTTCCACCTGATAGATGGTTAAGAAATGACTTACAGCTTCACAGCAGTTCTCGGTCAGTTATGATTGTTTTTCTTACACACAAACTTACCTTTGCTTGGATCATGGCTCATCCCACTCTGTTCGCCTCCCTGGTCCCATATCCCACCGACCCTGATACACGTAATTTACACTTAACTAAACCACACCCACCAGAGTTCAAATCACCCAATCTGCTATAGTAATTACAGCTAACCCCTCCCATTACAAGTTACTAGCTATCTATAATACATTTGTACACACACATAAAAGTGACTACCCAATAGAAACATACCCAGTAAACATCCCAAACATTTCATACATAAATTCTAACCTTGAATAGGTGACACTGTAAGATACCAATACCTTAACAAACAAGAATTTATCTTCCCCTCAATACTGATCATTGTTTTCAAATAATTTATCAAACACAAATACTATCATGTTTGTACATGGTCTTGTATTAACTTTATTCCTCATGATTACATCTAACCTCACCACTTACCATTTCCAACTAGACAATCAGTATATAAAGCAAGCAACAGCATTTAATAACCCTACCCTAACAACAACTAACAGCTTTAATGTGTCCCCATCATTGTTTATAACCACACTCACAGACCTGAAACAACACCAGATACTATTTACAGATGAAAGCCTCCATAATATTTCCTTTAAAACCCACAAAAAATATTCAAACTTTTTCAGGTGCTCAGTCACATAGCAGCCAAACTTATGCTTAGTGGTGATATCCACATAAACCCAGGCCCCAAACACATGATTTCATTAAACTCCCCAATGCAAATCAAACTGCCTACTCCACATAAAAGTTCTAAAATACAACTACTAAACCTAAATCTTAGAAGTATGATCAATAAAATACACAAACTCCATGCGACTCTCTCCCTTTACAACCCAGACATTACCATCCTGGTTGAAACCACATATACCAGGCATAGAAATAACCCCACCTGGTTACAATATTCTAAGAGTTGATAGAATAGAAAAAAAAAGGGTGGTGATGTAGCAATTCTCTTTAAGAACATGCTCAACTTACAACCTGTAAACATAAGTATTACTAACATTAATAATGCACAGCTACTCATAACCAGATTACAACTAAACCAGAACAATATATATATATATATATATATATATATATATATATATATATATATATATATATATATATATATATATATATATATAAAATAGCCATCTACATCCCTCCAGGAAACAATTCCAGTGCAGTTTAAATCATTCTCCAAAATGTCACAAAAGCAATATCACAGGAAACCTTTATTGCAGGAGACCCTAACGCAGACTGGATGACATGTAACTCTGACAATCCTCATAACCGTGGTTTCACTAAATGATTTCTCACCCAACTAGAATTGACAAGAAAACAGATAAATAATCTATTTTGGACTGGTTCTTAACTAATAAACTCCAGTATTACCCAATAGCAGAGTGTCTCCTGGATCACTTAAGTGACCATTTTGGAACCTACTTATGGAGAAATCACAGTAACCCTACTAAACTATTCAACTTCTGTCAAGCTTGTAATAAGAAAAAATTAACTTACAGATTCTACTTAATATTCTTGAAAAAATAGACTGGACTCCTCTTAAGCAACTGCCCTCAGATGCTGCCATGCAGCACTTTAGTGACATTTTCCTTACTATTCTAAACAGACTTGCACCTTCAAGAATAGTTTGTGAAAGTCAACTGCACACCATGGTTAATCCATGAGACTCTTACCATGGATAAAAATAAATTCCTCCAAAACCGTTTAATTACCAGCATCTTAAAAACAGTGCCAAACACCAAATTAAACTAGACAAACAATACTATTATTCTAATTTACAATGGAAATACAGAATGAATCCACAAAAATTCTGGAACACAATTAATAACATACTTCATCCTGACTAAACTACAACCCCCCCCAACTTACCAGATAACACAAACAATATTGCTAAACAATTTAACATTTCATCCATCTCAACCTACTAACCTCCCAACTAACTTTTATATCACTGCCAGTAATAATACTAGGATTTTCACAGATTCCCAAACTAAGCTATTAGGCATCACAATTGACAACAGACTAAAATTTGACATACACATTTCTAACCACATCAAAAAAAAAGGTCATAAAAATGGGAATAATGTATAGAAAAACACAAAATATAGTCATAGCTAGAACCCTCCTTCGCTCCTCACTCTTATATGCATTCCCCATACTTATCAACCTTAAAAAGTCAGAACTAACTAAATTACAATCATGTTACAATAATATTGCCAAATTTGCAATAGATTCTACACATTCAACGATCACTGTAAATGCCTGAAAAGTCTTTTTTGTTTGGAACTACCTCATGCTATGAACTATAACCACAAAATAATGCACAATTTTGACAACGTACCTTCCCTAAAAAATCTTCTACAACTCTATTCTAATATTTGTAATCTTTGATCATCTAACAAAGACTTACTCCAAGTAACCAAAGTATCCAGTACAGCAGGCAACTCTCTTTACTGTAACTTTGTTGCCAAAAATTGGAATACCCTTCCACATAGTATTAGATCCATAAGCGATCTTAATCATTTCAAAATATCTCTCAAAAGACACTTATTTGAATCCTTGCTTTGCACATGTAACACTCCAGGTTAATTTTTAACTTAGCACTACTTATACAATTTGGCTGTATGTACTAACTCTGTTAACATATCCCTTCTAATAACACTACTTTTCTATAAGTAGTTACATCCCTAGCTGCAACTCTCATGACTGAAGTATTACTAACTATGCACTACTTTGCCTAAGTGACTCTCCCTACCTAATTTCCTAATTAATGTTATAGGTTCATAGGTTCATAGGTAGGTACTAGGCTAACAGCCCAAGGGCCTACGTAAGCCTAGCCAATAAGGTTCCCTGGCTTACTCCACCCAAGAAAGTTATTTTCCTGTGCCACTGTCGAGCAGAGACACAGAAATGATTCCCGGGGTGTATTTCCTATTTCCCATCCACTCATCAAGATTTTTCTTGAAGAGTGCTAATGAAGAACTTTGCTGCTTGACATAGATGGGTAGCCTGTTCCAAAGTATGGGAAGCCTCTGGGACAGGAATCTATCCCTCCAGCACATCCTGTTTATTGTGGTGACAAGGTTTAGGTCCCTAGAGCGTGTAGCTCACAGTGATTGGGATTTCTTTAGGTGTAGCATGTCCAACAGCTCTCTGTTTGACATAGCTTTATATGTTAGGCAGAGATCACCACGGAGTAGGTGATATGCTACGTAGTAAAGCTGGAGTTTTTTGAAGTGGTCAGTGTAGGGCATTTGTTTGAGGCCAGTAATTCTCTTTGTGAGGTACTTCTGTGGCCTTTCCAACTGCTGCAGATGTCTTGTGAGGTACATTCCAAAAGGGGCGTTGTACTCTATAATGGGTTTAATGAGTGTTGAGTAGAGGGGAACAATGAACTCTTTTTTCCTAGATGAGAACCCTTTTATGATGAGGTGTGCCACGTAGAAGGACTTCCTGACTTCTGTGGTGATGTGACTATCAAAGGAGAGACTACTGTCCACTTGGGTCCTAAAGTCTCTTATCACACATTCAGTGTTAAGTAGATTGCTGACTATGTGGTAGTTCATGGGTACAGAGTTTTTAACAAAGGGGATGACACTGCACATTTTGGCATTGAGCTTGAGGCCATGGCTCTGACACCAGGCAGATGTCTCAGGGAGGCCCTTTTTTAGGATGTCCACATCATTTGGGGACTTGGCTATGGCTTCTAGTTTGCAGTCATCCGTGAACTTCATTAGCCAGAGGCCTTCTGTGTTAGCCTGTACTTCAGAGAAGTAGATACCAAACAGGAGAGGTCCCAGTACAGAACCCTGTGGTACTCCACTTGTCACTGCTTTGAGGTCAGATTTGGAGTCTGCAACTTTTACAGTGTGGGTTCTGTCAGTGAGCCATTTGGCAACCCATCTTGTGATGTAGGGATTTATACCTACTTTAGCTATAATTCCAGAATGGGGGATGGTGTTGAAAGCCCTGGTGAGGTCAAGATAGGCTGTGTAAACCACCTTACCCTCATCTATGGCTTTGGTGACTGCCTCAAAGAAGTCGATCGTGTTTAGGAGGCATGATCTGCCTTTCACAAACCCAAACTGGGTGGGATCCAGAGTTTGGAGGTTACCAATGTCTTTCTTTATGCGTTCCATGATGATACGTTCCATGGCCTTGCAGATCAGGCTTGTCAGGCTAATAGGTTAATAGTTCCTGGGATCAGTGGTGGCTCCCCCTTTGTGGAGTGGGATAACTGTTGCTGTGCACCATTCAGTGGGCACAAAGCCTGATGCGAGGCTATTATTGAACATGGTAATTATGTGTGGAGCCAGTTGGTTCTGAAATTCATGTAAAACGCAGCCTGGGATATTGTCTGGTCCCATGGATGCTGTGTTTTTGGCTTTAGAGAGTGCAGCTTTTACCTGTGTAGTTATAATTACAGGGACTCTGCATTCTTTCTGTATAGATATGGGCCCTTTAGGGGTGAGGGGGGTAAAGTTAGCACTGAACTTATCTGCCAGGATGTTGGCAATATCAGCTGGTTCTGTAATTTTCGTGCTGTTGTGCTGTAACTCAGTGCAGATCTGGGTGTTGCCATTGAGATTCTAGCTATAGAATGCTTTGTGGTTGTCCTTAGAATTAGTGGTGATTTTGTTTTTGTAGCTAGCTTTGGAGGATCTTATAAGGGACTTCAGCTTCTTACTGAGGCTGACCAGGGAGTTCCTCCACTCATGGGATTTTACTTTCTTTTGCAACAGTTTCTTTCTTCTGTTGTACTGTTTGTTTATGCCAGGGGACCACCAAATTGACTTCCTTTTTTTGGAGGATACTGTCTTGGTTCTGTTTGGGATAGCACAACATGATCCATGCATTCGTGTAAGTGTTTATAGAGTGCATTTGTGTAGGATTCAGCAGTTGTAACTGTATTGTCCATCTGCATGGGTGTCATGAAGTTCACCACTTCTGTCTTAAGAAGCATGAAGTTGGCATTGGAGAAATGTTTTACCATGGTTTCCTTAATGGGGGGTGGGGGGATGGATGTGGCTATCAAGGGTGATTACCTTATGGTCAGATCGGACCAACAAGGAGTTGACTTCAGGTGTGGAACACCGGTCACTCATGTTGGTAATGACTAGGTCTAGGATATTGTTGCCTCTGGTGGGGATGTGGATAAGTTGATCCAGGGCACTGGAGTTTATGAATTCCAGAAAGCGTTGAGCTAAGGAGTTGGTACACGAGTAGTTTTCCCAGTTAATGGTGGGGTAATTGAAGTCACCCATTATTAGGATGTTTGGTTGAACCCTAATATTTTCCAGTACATCAAGAAAAGAGGAGTGGGAATCCTGGGGCATGGTGGGGGATCTGTAGCAAGCTACAATTTGGATTGCAGTTTTGCCCAGAGTTAGTTGCACTATAAATTCAACCATATATATTTGTCTGTATTCAAGTGTTTAAAGTCTTGTTATATTTGATACTATGTATATGTTTTTGTTTTTAAATTTTTATCCTGTAAATGTGTTAACACTCATTTTTTTGTCTATAATTTCTATTATTTGATATGATGACTTTGTATGCAAGCTTAGGCTGGACCTTTTCTCCCTAGTCCTCCTCTGAAAATGGGCACTGTCCAGTAGGACCATTATGGTAAACAAATGTAAAATAAATAAATAAAATAAATACATTATTTCCAGGAATTGGAATATGTTGATGTTTCACCCCAAAATTGTGGGAGCAGTTGGTTTTGAGCCTAAGTTGGTTTCTAAGACTGGCCAGAACTTAAAAAAAGTTTATATGATCTGAACCAACACTGGGGGGTAAAAGATAGACAAGGAATGAAAAAATGTGGGGGGTGTAGTCAGTGTCCATACATTACTGAAGAAGATAGTATTACCTTAGGTAACACCTTTAAAACAATGGAGTATTTAAAAAAAAAAGGAAATTGTGGAAGCAAAGGTATTATATAACTAGCAGTTTGTATGAAATATGATAGTTTCTATGTTGTAAAAACAGAGACAGTGTTGAAAAAGCAAATATACGAGGATGTTTTTATTAAGAACAAAGACGTTAATGACACTCTGTACAAATGCACTTTCCTTGACATTTCCCACAATGATTTCAAGATTGGTATTTTAGAATACCAATGGAGGTTGGGAGAGTGGCCTAATGGTTAAGGTGTCTGCCTTACAAACACAAAGTGTGAGGTTTGAGCCTCACAAGGGATAATTGGCTAGGCTTAAAAAATGGCTCACAAGGGCAGTTAGCTTAGTACTAATCTATGAACCTATAGAACAGGTAGATTCTAACCCTCAGGTTTGTGACTGAATTATTATGCAATTTAGACTGAATGACTTTACTGCATCTGGTTTAAATGATTACATTTCAATACAAGTGGTTTTAAGGATCCTGTCAGCCAAATTATAAATTATAAAATGTAATTTATGTTTTTAAAGATTAATTTATTATACATGGAATGCAGTTTGATATTTAAGCTTTTTTGAATTTAGTTGCTTTTTAGATTATATTTACTTAGTGTTTAATTAGCATTTAAAGTTGTGCAACCTTAATATGTAATTTTCATACATATTTTTTAATATTTTATAAATCGGTAGAGCTTATGAACATCTTTTTAGCATGTATATTGTTATCTAACAATATTTATACCTGTGGTTTCATCTTTAAGAAAATGTTACTGGACAAATTGTTTGATTAATTGTTTCTATTGGCTCCCTGGACTTTATATAAGGAAAGATTAATTTGACTGATGCATTCTGAGAAAGTCTTAGCTGTGTAGGATGGAAATACTCAATCTTAACATATTAAAATATTTTTGAGAAGTTTGTACAATGTTTTTTTTTTTCAAGTTATTAAGGAAGCTTCCACACCACACTATTACCTTTTACCTTTTTATGTTTATTGGTTTTCATTGGTGGCAAAGGCTTCATTATTTGGTTCATTTTACAGTATTCTTGCTGATTTAATTGTGGTGTGAGTTAATATGAAGAGGAATTTGCCTTTAGAACACACTAATTACTCGATAGGTGAGAATCAAATAGCAAATATCAATCTCACCAGCCTAACCACAGATGTTCAACTCTTTAAAGGGGAGTTTACTCAATTGGTGGAATTACTTTCCCAGCCCTCCCAAACCTTACCATGTTGCCAATTGTCTGGCATTTCCTCACTTCCAGGACCAGAGCATATAATTCTGATGCAAAAAGGGAAGAATGGAGCACAAATGGGGTTGTCCTTCTGGAGCAACTTGGACAAAAGACAAGATGAAGAGCTTTCAACTTCTCAGTGCTACCACCCAGATTCCTGACTGAATGAAAGTTTGTTTCTACTTACTGGAAAGGAGCTTTTTACCCAGAAAGTGAATGTAATGGGCCTGGACTGCTTAAGAGCAGCAGCTCAGCTAGGTACAGTGTCTAATATTGACTTTAACTCCCACTGGGGAGAACGTCTTAACAATTCTTTTAATTTTCATGATATTAATGACTTTAAAAGATATGTTGACTCCTTCAAATGAGATTGTGTGTTAGCAAGTGTGACACATAAAGTGTTGTTTAATTATAGTGGACAGTTGCATATAGACTCACTAAAAGATGGTATTTGTGTTCTTGAAAATAAGCTTTTTAAACTTAAGAGCTTAAGGATGGACAATGTATACTTGAGTGAATGTATTAAAAGACAGATTGTGCATCAAGGTCTTCAAACTTTTAAGTTCCCTTCTGGATTGGACTATAAAGATAAACTTCAGAGGCAGTTCACCCTGCTTTTTTGATGAGCATGGATTTAAGCTAATGAGCCTTATTATTAAGCACAATAACTGCAAAATTGATAAGTTATCGTGTGAAGATGACAGTTTGAATGAAAAGATTTGCAGTGACCTATTGCTCGACAGTTATAAAGATACATATGGTAATGTTTTCATTAAAGTTGATTGTAAATGTACCAATGTGATTAAACATAAACAAAAGAAACTATATAGGGATTTAATGCAGTATGTTGACAAGATTGCTTAACCACTGAAAATTTTAGGAAAGAAGGGAGAACAACAAATAGGGAAAATGATTATGTAGGGAATAAAGTGAGTGATAAAGCAAAAAATATAGATGGTAGCAGGATAAAGGTTGGCAAGACAAAAATAAGAATAAAATAAAGAAATACCAAACCAACAGGCTAAAATCCAGGAACTTTAATAGATGTATCCAAAAGAGTGGTAAGCACTTTCACGGTGACCACACTGCTTCATCAGACAACATTAACTAAGAAATACAAGTCTTTTATACAAAGTGTGACCAATAAAAAGCCCTTAATTATGATGTCATCAAAAAGTTACAAAATTTTTAAAAGAACACATACTGCAAAAAATACATTCATATATCATGTGGTTTTTAAAATCACCTCTTCTTAAATTAGTGTCTAAAACTTGCAATACAAAGAAACTAAATGAGTGTGTGGTACCATGGCTCATAATATGTGCTGCTAAGGGATTACTATCTTTTTTATTCTTTATTTCTCTCTGATGTTCAAGGAGCCTACCCTTAAAGGGTCTGTTTGTCTTGCCAACATAAAATGCATGACATAGTTGACAGAAAGAAAAATATACAAGGTTACACATTTTGCAGTCAGCATAAAAATCAACATTAATTGTGAATCTTAAAACTGGGTGTGTGTATGACAGACAGATAAAAATAAATTTACAGGCTGAACAACTTCTGCAAGGAAATGTACCAATCCTGTCAGATAATGGGTTCCCTTTCTCTAGCATATTGGACTTATAACAAATATGTTGCTTGAGGGATCTGTTGTTTCTGAAAGAAAAATGTGGTGTACTTCCTATCTTGTCTTTTAACTCGGGGACACTGTTCAGTATCTTCCAGTTATTCTTTATAATGTCACAATATTGACTTATATCACTAGAATATTTAGTGGCACTTTAAAAATATTACTAGTAGAGGCCTGTTGCCGTCCTACTGCATGTGTGCTTGTAGTTGATTTAAAATAAGGTCTGCATCTATCTAATCTCTGCTTCCAAGCTTCAGAGATGCAGGTATCTCTTTCTATTTCTTGATAGCCCCTTTCTAAAAAAATCTTTTTTCAAAGATTCAAGAGGTTTGTGTGCAACTGTATCATCATTATGATGCCTAAGTATTCTATATGCCTGTCCTTTAAGCATATTTCTCATTATATGCCTTGGATGCATATTATTATTGTACAAAAGTGCATTCCTGCGTGTTGGTTTTCTATATAAGCTGGTATGGACAGAATCAAAGTCTGCTTTGTCTATTTTGACATCTAGGAATTCTAAATGTTCAAAGAGTGTACATATGTAAATTTCAGAAAGGAGGTGGTACTATGCATGTACCTCATGAAATTGTTCAAGTCATCAACTGTGCCACCCCATAACATAAAAATATCATCAACAAAATGGACATACCAAAGAAGGTGCTCTGCAAATACATTACTGTTTGACAATAAATGATGTTGTTCTCATTGCACCAAAACTAGGTTAGCGTAGCTATATGCACAGGCAGTGCTCATGGCCATGCCAGCCTTTTGCAGAAAAAAATCCTGTTCGAATAGAACAATATTATTCTCTAACACAGTCTCTAATAGGAGACATATAAATTTTATGTTATCATTAGAAAAGCCTTCCTTACCATAAGTTGTATGTTATCATCAGAAAAGCCTTCCTTACCATGTACGAATTCCCTTACATTATTTATGCCCCAGTCATTTGGGATCACCGTAAATAATGACTCTATGTCAAGTGCAACAAACATATAGTTAACATTGATGGTCGAGATTCTATCATACAAACTCTCAAGGAAAGTTTTCGTATCCTTCAAAACACTGTCACACAATTCTAATAGAGGGTGTAATGTCTTCTCTATATAAATAGACAATGGTTCAGTGCACCATCCAGCTCCTGATACTATTGGCCTCATAAGCAGAATAACACAATTTTTGTGAATTTTGGGGAGGCCATAAACTGTGGGGGTCAAAGGATGATCAACATTCAAGAACTTAAAAAGGTCTTCATTAATCAAACCAGTCATCAGTAAATCAAATATCATAAAAGAAACCTTCTCAGTTATCCCATGTACTACATGCTTAGGAATACATTTATAAGTATCGGTATCCTATAGAAGTACTTTCATTTGATTCATGTATATTTCTCTATCCAAAACCACAATGCCACCACCTTTGTCGGCTGGTCTAATTTCCAAGGCACATGTGTTCTTAAGTTCTTGTAAGGCTATATAATCTTCTGAAGACATATTAGAAAAGTTAGCCATAGTGCCATGTTGAAACAAGTCCCTAAACTCAGTTTCACACATATCAATAAATGTTTGAATAGCAGGGTGAGATAGAGGTATAAAAATAATGGGTTTCTTAAAAGATTCAGAAATATCATTGTTACCATCAGACTATAAAGTTTTTAAAGTTAAAGACCTACCTAGTAACCTTTAATCTTTTAACAGTTCAGCTTGGTCTGCACATTTGGATGGTACAAACGAGAGAGCCTTATTTAACAGGTCAATCTGTGCTTGTGTAAGTTCTAATGAAGAAATGTTATGCAACAAACATGCATTTAAAATATCCATTTCTTCACTACTTGTGTCCTTTTGATGTTCTGCTGTCATTTAACCTCCCTTTCCGACCCATACTCCTTGACCTGTTCCTGATGGGTAGAGGGTTTGATAAAGAAAAAGCTGTTGGCATTAAAAAATCCCTTTTCTGTTTTGTGCCATTCACTTCTTCCTGATATGATGGAATAAGAGAGCATGTTTCCATTTGAACAGTATTACTTGAAGAAGCACTAGATGCATTCAATATTGTATTATCCTGCTGTAGGATGCTGGAAAAAGTTTTTGTGCTCTGTTTAAAAGCAGAAGCATCATTCTGTTCCTGTGATGCATCCACAGGGGCGCTTACTTGTTCATAGGAAATGGAAGCAGCTACATTAGCCAGGTCGTCTTTTTTTGGCAACCGGGATATCTGAGTGACAGCAAAAGCTACCACTGGCATCGGTTGTTCTCGCTGCCAGGAAAAGACCTCATTATTTTGAAAATCACAAACATCTCTCTGAATTTTCTTAATTTTTGCAGATTGAAGACGTTTTTTCATATAAAACAATGTTGTCATGCAGTTTATCTAGTCTGTCAGCTATAATATTTAGGGAGAACTTACTGGTGATATGCTTCTCTGTTTCTAAAATGTCAGCAGATAGATCTTTCTCCATTGGTAGAAAAAAGTCTAGTAAAAGATTGATGTACTCAGTACTAAACTTTAGATTTAACTGCTGCCATCTTCTAAGGAGCTCTGGATAAGTATCTCCATAGCTGGGCATGTTAAGAATCCGAAGACCTCTAGGAATGACCTGGTGTTTTAAAGAAGCCTCCAGGTGCAGTCACTGCCACTGTAGGTGTTTGTATTTGTATAATTCATTTTCCGGGTCTCTGTAATTTTTTGTAAAATCCAAAGTCTGGTCATTTGTGTTGAAGTCCAGAGATGGTTGTGAAATAAAAGTCTCATCCAATAGCGGATTATTAGCAATATTCAGTATCCATGTAAGATGATCATATCCCATATCTGCAGCATTTTCAATGTCATTAATTAACTCATTGTGGTTTTGGATAGAGAAATGTACCTGAATCAAATTACTAAGCATGTAGTACATGGGATAACTGAGAAGGTTTCTTTTATGATATTTGATTTACTGATGACTAATTTGATTAATGAAGACCTTTTTAAGTTCTTGAATGTTGATCATCCTTTGACCCCCACAGTTTATGGCCTCCCCAAAATTCACAAAAATTGTGTTATTCCGCCTATGAGGCCAATAGTATCAGGAGCTGGATGGTGCACTGAACCATTGTCTATTTATATAGAAAAGACATTACACCCTCTATTAGAATTGTGTGACAGTGTTTTGAAGGAAATGAAAACTTTCCTTGAGAGGCTGTATAATAGAATCTCAACCATCAATGTTAACTATATGTTTGTTGCGCTTGACATAGAGTCATTATTTACGGTAATCCCCAATGATTGGGGCATAACTAATGTAAGGGAATTCTTACATAGTAAGGAAGGCTTTTCTAATGATAACATAAAACTTATATGTTCCCTATTAGAGATTGTGTTAGAGAATAATATTGTTCTATTTGAACAGGATTTTTTTCTGCAAAAGGTTGGCGTGGCCATGGGCACTGCCTGTGCCAATAGCTAACCTATTTTTGGTGCAATGGGAACAACATAATTTATTGTCAAACAGTAATGTATTTGCAGAGCACCTTCTTTGGTATGTCCATTTTGTTGATGATATTTTTATGTTATGGGGTGGCACAGATGATGACTTGAACAATTTCATGAGGTACATGCATAGTACCACCTCCTTTCTGAAATTTACATGTGTACACTCTTTTGGACATTTAGAATTTCTAGATGTCAAAATAGACAAAGCAGACTTTGATTCTGTCCATACCAGCTTATATAGAAAACCAACACGCATGAATGCACTTTTACACAATAATAGTATGCATCCAAGGCATATAATGAGAAATATGCTTAAATGACAGGTATATAGAATACTTAGGCTTCATAATGATGATACAGTTGCACACAAAGCTCTTGAATCTTTGAAAAATGATTTTTTAGAAAGGGGCTATCAAGAAATAGAAAAAGATACCTGCATCTCTGAAGCTTGGAAGCAGAGATTAGATAGATGCAGGCCTTATTTTAAATCAGCTACAAGCACACATGCTGTAGGATGGCAACAGGACTCTACTAGTTGTTGTTGTGTCTTTCGGCTTTTCCCAGTTAGGGGTCACCACAGTGGAACTCCGGTCCACTAATGATTGACAGTAGATTTTTTACGTGTCGAGTTGCCAGCCCTGATGCATAACTTTAGCTGAGAATTGAACAGGACAACATCTTACTGAGGATTCTACTAGTAATATTTTTTAGAGTCCCTCTATAATATTTTAGTGATATAAGTCAATATGGTGACATTATAAAGAATAACTGGAAGATACTGAACAGTGTACCCGAGTTAAAAGACAAGATATGAAGTACTCCACATTTGTTTTTCAGAAACAACAAATCCCTCAAGCAACATATTTGTTGTAAGTCCAATATGCTAGAAAAAGGGAATCCATTATCTGACAGGACCGGTACATTTCCTTGCAGAAGTTGTTCAGCCTGTATTTTTTTTTTTATCTGTCTGTTATACACACACCCAGTTTTAAGATTCACAATTAATGTTGATTTTTATGCTGACTGCAAAACGTGTAACCTTGTATATTTTTCTTTCTGTCAACTATGTCATGCATTTTATATTGGCAAGACAAATAGACCCTTTAAGGATAGGATCCTTGAACATCAGAGAGACATAAAGAATAAAAAAGATAGTAATGCCTTAGCAGCACATATTATGAGCCATGGTACCACATACTCATTTAGTTTCTTTGTATTGCAAGTTTTAGACACTAATTTAAGAGGAGGTGATTTTAAAAACCACACTGAAACTATAGAACAGAAGTGGATTTTATTGTTGAAGGCAGAAAAACCACCTGATCTAAATGGGGTTTTTTTCACTGAAACCCTTCATGAAAGGACATTGACATAAATAATATGTTTTATTTTTATATATTTTTATAAGTGCAATATGCTTGCATACATTTTTATAGCTGTTTTTATTCATGATATATGAATGTGTTTTCTGCAGTATGTGTTCTTTTAAAAATCTAACTTTTTGATGACATCATAATTAAGGGCTTTTTATTGGTCACACTTTCTATAAAAGACTTGTATTTCTTAGTTAATGTTGTCTGATGAAGCGGTGTGGTCACCGTGAAAGCGCTTACCACTCTTTTGGATACATCTATTAAAGTTTCTGGATTTTAGCCTGCTGGTTTGGTATTTCTTTATTTATTTTAATATAGTGAGTGATGCATTACCTGTGGATATTAACAATGTCAACATAAGTTATTAGTAGGTGAGAGGTTTATATTGAGGAAGGGAGAGATGGTTTTCCTCCCCTTAGCAGACTGGAAAGGTTGGACAACACAACCAATCAAGGGATGGATTTTACAGAGCAAAAAGGAGGCAGGAAAAATCAGGGGAAGGTGAAAAGAAAAATGAAAAGATGCCTACAAAGGTATTCCAAAATGTTACTATTCACACCCCGAGAAGTTATCATATTTTAAAATTATAGTGAAATGCAGATTTTGCCAGAACACTTTTCAAGTTTTTGAGAAAGGGTTACATTTATTCTCTCAGGAAGGTTTAACATTTGTGACATCGTTCTGGAGTTGAAATTGTTCATTAGAAAGTTAAACTTAGTCTTAATATTTAATGGGAAGATTAAAGAGCCAGCTAAGGAGATGAATTTAGTAAAGAAAAAAACCCTTTTTAACCTACCTTTACACCCAGTTCTGCAAACCTTTAAATCCACTTGTATGATGGATTTAGGAGGGGTTACAACTTGCCAAAAAAGGAAAGGGATACCTTAGAAGCTCTAATTAATGATCCAAACATTTGGATTATGAAACCAGATAAATGTGGGGGGACTGTATTATTTGATTCTATTGACTATTCCTATGCTGTGATGCAAATTCTTCATGACAACAGGACATATGCAGCAGTATCTAGAAATGAAATTAACATAGAATATCACCAAATTGATATGTTTTTGAAAGACTTACTTGTTGAGGAAAAATATCATTGACTGAATATGATTTCTTCAAAGTTGGTTAACCTTTTGTCCCTTTAATCTTTGGGATCCCCAAGATCCATAAAAACATTGAGAGTGTACCTTTTAGTACTATAGTTGCAGCTGGCAGATCTAAATCTTATCTATGGCTATAAATAGGTCCTTAAAGTTTATTACTTGTTTAAAAACTCATATGTTAAAAGACTCGGGATTTTCTTGGGAGATTAACCCCAGACTTAGCTGTGAATTCTGTAGGCTTCCTTAGTATTGATGTAGTCGATCTGTTTTCTTCCATCCCCTTAGAAGAAGGTTTAACTTTCTTTCATGATAACCTCTAACATTTAAAAGGTTAAATACTCAACAAGTAAATTTAATTATGGAAACAGCCTCTGTCATTTTGCAATATAACTTCTTATATTTTGAAGGGGAAACCTTTTATCAAATCAGAAGTGTTGAGATGAGGGCAGTATGTCCCCCAATTTATGCCAGCTTAGTACTGCTAGCATGGGAGAACGTGTTCATCTTTGCAGTATGAGTTTATATTTGCTATTTTGGATGATATATGTATCCTATGGAATGGCCTGGAGGGATGCATTGTGTATTTTATTGAATAATTGTTCAGTATTACCTCTTTCCTGAAAATTACTTATCATTGTAATAAGAGTACAATTAATTATTTAAAGGCCGCCATAGACTTGACTGAAGGGGGGTTTAAGTCAAAAATCTATAGGAAACCAACCTTTAGCAATTCTTATTTACCATTTAGGTTCATAGGTTAGTACTAAGCTAACTGCCCTTGCAAGCCATTTTAAGCCTAGCCAATTATCCCTTGAGAGACTCAAACCCTGCATCTTGTGTTTGTAAGGCAAACACCTTAACCATTAGGCCACCCCCCCCCCAACTATTTAGTGAACATCTTTTTTCACAAAAAAGAAGTTTAGTTAAGGGCCAGTGTATTCAAGTGGTGAAGATGACATCACAAAAGGAAGATCTAGCACACAAACTTGAAATGATTTCTCAGATTTTTTTTGATAGACGGTACCTGGAAAATTTGGTTTCGGAAATTTTGACAGACGTTTTCAAGCAATGGAGTAGAAATACAAACCATTGTTTGGCAAAAGTTTTGAGAATGAAAGCTTGAATGACAAAAGTAATGATAGTTTGTATGACAGGGCTATGGTGATACAGTATAATTATGCTCCACTGACAATTAAAGAAATTATTTCCAGGAATTGAAATATATTGAGGTATAACCCCAAAATTATTGAAGCTGTTCGTTTTGATTCTAAATTTGTTTCTAAAAACTGTCTGGAACCTAAAAAGTTTATATGAGCAGAAGCAATGCCAGATGGTAAAAGATAGACAAGGAACAAATAAAATGTGGGGATGTAGTCACTGTCCATACATTATTGAAGAAGATAGTATTAATTAGGCAACACCTTTAAAACAAGGGTGGTTTTTAAAAAAGGAAATTGTGGAAACAAACATATTATATACCTAGCAGTTTGTATGAAATGTAATAGTTTCTATCCTGGAAAATGGAGAGAGTGTAGAAAAGCAAATATACAAGCACATTTATAGTATTAAGAACAAAGACATTAACAATGCTTTGTACAAACACACTTTGCTTGCCATCTCACACAATGATTTCAAGTTTGGTATTTTAGAACAGGTAGATTTTTAACCTTCAGGATGGTGACTGGAAATATAGGTTAGAATATCGGGAATTATTATGACAAATTAGATTGAATACCTTTACTGGACTTGGTTTAAATTATTACATTTCAATAAAACCAGTTTTAAGGTTCTATTTAGCTAAATTATAAATTATAAAATGTAACTTATGAAAGATTAATTTATACATAGAATGTAGTTTGATATTTAAGCTTTTTTTAATTTAATTACTTTTTAGATTATATTTATTTAGTGTTTAAAGTTGTGCAACCTTAATATATAATTGTCATGCATATATTTTAATATTTTGCAATCTAATAAAGCTTATAAACATATTTTTAGCATTTGTATTCTTATCTAATAATATTTATATTTGTAATTGTATTTTTAAGAACATGTTGGTGGACAAATTGATTGTTTAATTAGTTCTATTGGCTTCCTGAACCTTATATAAGGAAAGAAAAATTTGATCGATGCATTCTGATGAAGTCCTAGCTGTGTGGGAAGAAAGTGTTCAGTCTCAGCATATTAAAATATTTTCTGGAGTTTGTACTCTGTTTTTTTTCATGCTTTTAATGAAGCTTTCATACCACACTGATACCTTTTTATGTTTATTGTTCTTTATTGTCGGTACAGGTTTCATTATTTGGATGATATATTTTTACTTTGAGGGGGGGCTGAAAAAATAATTTTATTTATTTATTTATATTTGTTGACCGGGAGTGTCCGACTGGATGCAGGTTCATTTTCAGTGGAGGCCCGGGGAGAAAAGCTCCACAGTTAAAATAAACAGACAGTAGTTACATTGGATTACATAGCGATTAACAATTTACATGGCAATTACTTACAACATATTTACAGATGAAGAACATAGTACATCAGTAGACAGCTAGAATCTTTATCTGTGAAGTACATAACAGACATTAACAAATGTTACAATAAGAAGTTCCTGCTGTATAATAAGTACTAGGCTTATGAGCATCTGAGCTTGCTATAATCAAGGTAGTTAGTGGAGTGGAAAGAAAGGTAGTGGTTGGATGGGGTGGGTGATATTAGAGTGGGAGTTGCAAGGGCATAGCCAGCATGTTTTTAAGTGCGCTTTTAGTAAAGTTTTGAAGTGGGTGCATGATGGTATGGAGGTAATTGTGGGTGGGAGGGAGTTCCATAATTTGGCTATGGCACAAGAGAATAGTGCTTCACCAGCAGAGTTATTGGCTTTAGTGATCTGCAAGTGATTTTTTTTGCTGGATCTTAGTGGCTGGTGGTGCGATAGGGTTGGAGTAAATTCTGGCGGGATGGGACATTTAGTGGATGATGTACTAGTTTGTGGGCGAGTGAGAGTTGATACTATTGAAGGAGGTGAGGGAGTTCAAGCCAGCCCAGTTCAGCAAGTGAGAGACAGTGGTGACTATGGTAGGATGCCCCTGTGGCAAATTTGGCGATTTTGTTGTAGCAGGTCTCTAGCTTCTTTAGATCGCATTGCCTTAGGTTGGTATATATTGGAGAGGCATAAAGTAGGGTGGAGATAAGGTGGGAATTTGCTATTGAAATTTTTGCTGCTTTGGTGAGAAGTTGCTTATTTCTATACAACGCTCCTAGTTTTTTGTGGACTTTTTTATGGTCATGGATATGTGAATGCCAAATTTTAGTTTATTGTCTATTTCCACTCCTAGCAATTTGGTGTGTTCAGTTGGGTATATAGTGATGTTGTCTTTTGCTGTAATGTTAAAGTGAGAGTTGTTTTGAGTATGTTTAGTGGGTTGGAAGATGAGTAGTTTAGTTTTGTTTGGGTTGAGTATTAATTGGGCATCGGATAACCAAGTTTCAACAGAGGAAAAGGCTTCCTGTGTGACTTTTTGCAGTTTGGGTAGGGACTGGGCTGAGCAGATGATGGCTGAGTCATCTGTATATTGTATGAGTGTGCCATGTTTGGTGGCAGAGGCTAGATTATTGGTGAAAACAGAGAAGAGTAGGGGTCCAAGGATGGATCCTTGGGGAACCCCTATGGAGACAGGTAGTTGGGGAGATATGTCATTCTGCCATACAACGGATTGTTGGTGGTCAGACAAGTAACTCTGAAACCAGTTGGTAACTGATTGTGAGAAGGATAGGTTATTGAGGACAGAGATAAGTTGTTTGTGTGGGACCATGTCAAATGCTTTAGATAGGTCTAGGAAAGTAGCAGAGGAGAGATAGCCATTGTTTTATGCTGAAGGATAGTGTTAGTAAAGGAGAGTAAGGCAGTGGTGGTGCTATGGTTTGGTCGGAAACCATGCTGAGTATTGGAAAGGAGGTTGTTAGTAAGGAGGTAGTCTGAGACCTGAGAGTGTATGCATCTCTCTAGTATTTTGGAGAGTGGAGAGAGAATAGCTATGGGGCAGTAATTGGTTAGTTCTGTGGAGGGTCCGCCTTTGTGGATGGGAATTATATGTGATACTTTCCACAATGTGGGAACGTAACTTTCTGACAGAGATCGGTTAATCAAGATGGATACTGGGTAGGCCAGAGCATCAGCTGCGATTTGTAGGTATTCACTTGGGAGGTTGTCTGCTGCTAATTTGGTGGGTTTAAGTTTAGTTAAGAGTTTTTTTATGTTGGAGGTAGGTACAGGAGAAAAAAGGGAAGGCAGTGAGGAGATTACTAGTTGAAGGTGTGGGTTGGAGGGGGTTGTGTTGTTTAGCTAGTGATAGTATGGTTTGTGTGAAGTGTGTGTTGAATGAGGTAGCAATATTTTCTGAGGAGTGAGGGATGTTAGGAGGAGAATTAAAATATTTATGAATTATGTTTCTCAAATCATATTGTTTTAAAAATTTACTTATGCAGTAGATTTTACTTATGCAGTAGATTTTAATAATACTAACTACCTTGACATTTCTATTTTTCCAAAATTTTTAGAAAGAATACCTTTTCTAATACTTATTTATATTTTACAAGCCATCATCCATATTACCAGAAAAAGAATATTGTTATGGAACAATTAGTCCATTTATCTGCTGTAATCACAGCCACTACTATTTTTAATAAGGAAGCTTGCCATATTTCTTGAAATGTTTAAGGAAAGGGGCTATACTTTGGACCTTCTCCAGAAAGTTAGTGGAGAGATCAAAAAGTTTAGAGATACACAGTTTTTTCTACTTTACTCAATAGTGTGTAGTTTATGAAAACAGTGCTTCTATAACCATGAAAACATTGTGATTATAGTTACCCCCTTTTCTAAAAATATGTATGAAATCTGGAATGTATTAAACAGAAATTGGATTTTAAACTGTAAAAACTACTTTGACACAGAAACACGACAGAAATAACAGAGTAAAATGACAAATATATGTTTATTAGAACAAGTAAGCATTCTCACCAAAAGGTGCTTCTTCAGTACTGTTATTTCTAGCGTGTTTCTCTGCCAAAGTGTTTTTATAGATTGAATTTTATTTTTACTCTTGATACAGTTAATTCCATGTTGGGATTTTTAACTTTATCAACTGGATTTTAGCTTTCAATGCTAATTGCAAAAGGAAATTAGGAGAAAAACTGAGTATTGTATATATAAGAGAAAATAAATTTAAAAAGTTTTTTTGACAGATGAGAAGAAAGGAAATTATATTATACTGCTAAGAAAAGAATGCTTTAATGTGGATGCTGAAAATTTTATAAATGCATTTGTGATGGACCCAATGCAGCAGTACAAGGTTTTGACAAAGTTATAAACTGTTTGGCCATTTTAATTGTTGTACTAGTAGAGTGTTTTATTTAGTGTTATGTCTATTGGTCAAAATTTTTTATGTTGGGACTGGGAAAACAGAAAGATGACTAAAACACTGAATTTATGAACACTGTTAAAATATAAAAATGTAGGAATGTCAATAATGTTTTATATAGACATATCTTGGTAAATAAAAATTTTAAAAGGCTTTTATATTTTTATTTAAATAAGACTGACTGTGATCCGAGGGGATTCTTGGGAAAATAGATTGGAATATTGAGAAATGGTATGACAGTTGTGATTAAATGTCATGAATGTTCCAGGTCTTGATGATGTCTCAATTTCAAGTGATTAAAATTATAGTCAGCTAAGTTAAGATTTTTTTTTTTTTTAATTGAAACAGCATTATTATTGCTGTTATGATTAAATTGTATATATTTAACTTATTTACACACTAGGTTTAGTTATGTTTACAGTTCAGTAGGTTATCTAATATTTTTATAAATAATTTAATTTATAATAAACATGTTTTATAACATTTTTAAATGTAAATATATTTTGAAAGTGTGTATAGTTTTTTTTTAAGTAACAATGGTAGATCAGAAATTTTAGTTTGTTAGTTGGGTGTATCCTTTTTTACACTTTATTTTTATTTGGCATTCTACATGTTAAGCACAACACATGATGCAAATGGTTCCAGTTTAACATGGAAGTGATGTACATATTAAGTTTAGATTCTGAAGAAGTTCATATGAACAACAGTGCTACATTTTTGTATCTTCTGTCAATAAAATACAAGTGTTTTTGGATATACCTTCAACTGTGTTTTTTTTTTACTTATTTGTAAAAGTACAATCTAATATTCTATTAAATTCATTGATGAGTGCTGTGTATCTGTGCAGTGCTAACATTTGAGGTACTCACTGTGTGAGCTGGCACAAGGGTAAGCCAAAACATATCAACATTGTTTTAAAATTGTCTACACCTTTGCTGGACTTCAGAATTAGAACTGTGCTATGCACTATTTGTCTACGAGTCCCATTCAAAAATTCTGATTACTGTTAAAGAAATACTGACCTTCTAAACATATCAGAAATGTCTTCCTTTTTCTCTATAAGTAAAGACATCTGTTTAAAGTATGTTTACAGTATTCTGTAAAACAAATCTAAATTAATAGTCTTTAACATTAAAAAGTAAAGCTGAGTCTGACATGTTTTATCCCTAATGTTGTTGTGTCTTTCGGCTTTTCCCGGTTAGGTGTCGCCACAGCGAAACTCCGGTCTGCTAATGATTGGTAGTTGATTTTTATGTGCCGAGTTACCAGCCCTGATGCACAACCTTCAACAAAGGTACGCCCATTCACGCATGTCTCCATGCAGAAGACGCTCTAGCTGAGAATCGAACCGGACAGCGTCTTACTGTGAGGCGACAACGCTACCGCAACAGCACCACTGCATGTTTAAAGTGCATAAAACATTAAACACCATTGAAATAATATGATTTAATGTAAAACAGTCTCATTTATCAGCTTTCCAATGCCTAGAAAAGGTGTATGATATTAAAGTCATTTGACATTGGCTTTTACTTTTGGTTTTATACAGTAACCATAAGTAAGTTTCAGCTCAAACTTGGGTCAAACAAAGCTTCAATTCTCTTCAAAAAATACCTTGAACTGCTAATTAACCAGTTTAGAATACTAGCAATAATTTTATGAAGAAATTTGTACCATTGCTAAATAAAGATGTGCAGAAAAATATTAGCAAACTTCAGAAAAAAAAATTATGGATGTTCTACTGGTCTTCAACCACAACATGGTCACTGTAACAGTTAAGAGAGTTAAAGGAGAACTATGGGCTTGACCACAATTTAACTCAACTGTGAGTTTTATTTTATCCCTATAAACTTGTCCCAGCCATCAGCAGTTACCAGAATGCACCAAGAAGTTAGTTTGTTGTACATTTCTTACTTTATCTAGCGTAGGACAGGAAAACCCATCCCCCATTCTTTACTATCACATCCTTTCAGGTGGAATAGGTCTACAGCTTCATGACGTACCTTTGACACAGTCAAATCAGTAGTTCCCTCTCCAGCTGATCCTCCCAAATTGTGACGTCACATTATGTAGAACGGCCAATTTATCAGCTAATGTAAAGTCCTACATAACGTCCTGTGGAACTCTACTTTGCCACTGTTTCCTTCCTGAGTAATAACAGCATTGGATCAAGAGTTTCTTCCAGCGTATCTGCAGGCAAAGTCCCTCGGAGAAATGCACTAGTTGCTGTAAGTGTTTTTTTATATGTAGCCTGCATACAAAGTTCTGCCCACAGTTCGTCCGCAAAATTATTATGAGGTCTTGTTCTGTGTTTGTTCTCTTCTTTGTTAACATTGTGCTGCAAGGCTATCAGTTACTATTTTCCTGGTTTTGTTTTGCTATAGTGCTGTATCAAATCCATGCTGCCTCCGATCACCCTGCTTTAGTGTGTGCATGTATGTGTATGAGAGTTTCTGCCTGCATGTGTGCAAGTGAATGCATGCCTGAAAGCAGTATGTCTATGTAAATGCAGAAAAGGCTGTGTTTGCGTGTTTGAGAGAGAGTGAGCAATGTCTGTGTGTGTGAATGAGAGAGAGAGAGTTGTCCATGCATGAGAAAATGAAGAGTGCGTGTCTGAAAGCAGAATGTCTGCGTGTGTCAGTGTGTATGGGGGGGTGACATGCATCTAAGCATCTGTTTAGTGTGCTCAAAATAGCAACATTCGTTTTTTTTTTCTCACAAAATCATTTATGTAAACAAGCACCTGTACAGAGATTAGCAGTAAACTGTATAGACCACATCGATTTCTGTCCCTGGCTGCTAGCAGGTTTGTATGTACATATGCATGCATACCATTTTACTTTCTGCCAAATGCCCACAGTTGACAAATTGCCAATCAGGGAAGACACACTATGTGTGCGATCTGGTTTTCAGACTAGCAGTGATAAATAGCTGAAATGCTAAGTGATTCTGTTCCTTTCTGTGCCGAAGTGAAATCCAACAAACTGCATATAGATCTGAGTGTAATAAGCTGATCGCTTACAATGTATCAATTGGCTTATTACAGTGAAGTCCTTTTTTTTTTTTGAGGGGCTTTTGTGATGGGGGTGTGGTGCTGGATCACAGCACTGCCAGTACTTTCCTAACTAGTTAGGTAAGCTAGTCCCCAGTTTGCCTGAAAACAACATATTGCTATAAAACCGAAAAAAAAATGAGCCATAAATCCGGATGTTCCTGTGAAAATCTGTACAGTTGAGTCATTTGCTGGGCATATTTCGGCTTGTGTGTATGTATGTGCATGACTGTGTTTTTCTTCTGATTGCATGTGGGTTCGTGAATACATGCATGAAGGCAGAATGTCTGTGTGTGAGAGAGACTGTGTATGTGTGTGTGAGAAAGAGAGTTAACCATGCATGAGAGAAAGAACAGTGCATGTGTGAAAGAAGAATGTCTGTGTGTGTGTGTGTGTGTGTGTGTGTGTGTGTGTGTGTGTGTGTGTGTGTGTGTGTGTGTGTGTGTGTGTGTGTGTGTGTGTGTGTGTGTGTGTGTGTGTGTGTGTGTGTGTGTGTGTGTGTGTGTGCATGTGTGCGTGTGTGCGTGTGTGTGTGTGTGTGTGTGTGTGTGTGTGTGTGTGTGTGTGTGTGTGTGTGTGTGTGTGTGTGTGTATATGAGAGAGAGTGAGTAATGCAGGAGAGAAGAACAGTGCATGTGTGAAAGCAGTATGTATGTCTGTGTGAATGCAGAAAAGGCTTTGTATGTGTGTGTATGAGAGAGAGAGAGAGTAGGCGATGCTTGAGATACTAAGCAATGCATGTGTGAAAGCAGAATGTCTGTATGTGTGTATGAATGCTGAACAGACTGCGTCTGTGAGTGTATGACAGAGTGAGTTGCTGATGCATGAGTAAATGAATAGTGCGTATCTGAAACCTGAATGCCTGCGTGTATCTGTGTGTATGGTGGGGGGGGGGTGACATTCATCTGGCAATATGTTTAGTGTGCCAGAAAATGGAACATTCACTAATTTATTTATTTTTTTACTATTTTTAGCCTTTGACTGAAATTCAAGTTTATGTGCCACTGCAACTTAGAGCAGCGAGCTATATATGTAACTGTAATAAACCAATCATTTACAATATATCGATCAGCTTATTACAATGAAATCCTTTTTTTTTTTTTTTTTGAGGGGCTCTTGCTGAAGGGGAGTATTACTCGATCATAGCCATACCTCTGAACCTCTTATAACAAAAAATCTAGACAATGCCAGAAAAAATGGTGGGACAAAACCCCAAAAATAGGGACACATTTTAAATATTGCTCTTACAAACTTAGAAAGTTGATAGAATCATAGGTTTTACATTACCATGAATTTTCTAAAGGGTATGAAGTCTGAAACTTAAATGTCAGACCTTATTTTTGGACTTTGACCTTCAATTAATTATCAACAATTTGCCAACAAAAACACAAGTTAATGACAAACAAACCAAAAAAATGAGAGAAAAATCTGGCCATTCTGTAAAAATCTGTAGTTCAGAGATATGATTCATAGCACTGCCAAATGTGTGTGTGTGTGTGTGTGTGTGTGTGTGTGTGTGTGTGTGTGTGTGTGTGTGTGTGTGTGTGTGTGTGTGTGTGTGTGTGTGTGTATACATATACATATATATATATATATATATATATATATATATATATATATATATATATATAAAAGTTCTCCAGATCTTTTGGGTTTATAATACCATGATGGGAATGGACCCCCTTCCTAAGTCAAGTACATGAAATTAGCATTGCTTCAATCTTGGTCAGCCAGAAGTGCTCTTTGAATCACTTGCAATGTGCCCAGTAATGACGACTTCTGCAATTCGTATGCGGTTATATGTATTGCTAACATATCTAAGCATGATTTTAGACTCTTTCTGTAAGACCCATTGCTCCTACTACTATTGGAATTGTATGTACATCTTTCATCCACATAGCTCTTGTTTCTGCCTTCAAATCTAATATTTTATAACTGTGGGTCTCCCTATATGCAAGACACTGTAGTCACTGTGTGTAATGATTTCAATGATCAATGCTACTTGTGTCTTCTCTTCATGGAACACTACATCTAGTTTTCTAACATTTATTATTTTTACTGTTGGAAATGAGTGATGCAATACGATGTACACTTCATTATTTTCTATAATGCTTTGTGGTTAATATTTCTAGTGTTTTTCTGCCACTTCAATACCATAATATTTGCACAATCCCCAGTGCAACAGTCATGCCACATTATTATGCCTTTCAGCATACAGTCCTTCTGCCATTGATATGTCACAACCAGCAATGGGGTGTGCGACTGTTTCCAATTCTGTTTTATGAAGCCTACATTTGTCTGTGTCTCCCATGTGTTCAGTCGACTTTGTAAACCAACATGCACGTAGCCCACTACCTTGGGACGACAATAACAACTTTTTATGTCTTGGTTTCAACTTGACTAACCATTCCTGCTTTCAGTCCTGATCAACATGAACTTTTTACAGATGCTTTCTATACTTGCAACCCTCTTTATGTATTTTCCACATTTTTGGACTTTTCGTCTGGTACTTCACCTTATATTCTTTCCTCTGTTTTTTTGGCACATTCAGTTGTTGCCTGATTTTGATCTACTTCTGTTTTTTTCCATTCCTGCTTGACACCGATATGCTTCTACTAGACTAAGCAGAGAAGTCATCTTAGATGTATTCTCCTCATGTTTCAAAATTTTCTCTACATTTGCATCTTGTGAGGTCAGCTGATATTTGTGCCTTCACAAGATTTCAGATCAATACATGTAATCAATTTCAAGAAGACTCATACCTCCTTCGGAATGGATAAAATGTAGTCTTGGTATGCACTGACTTTTTTTTAAATCATTTTGTAAGCAGGAAGCATCCTTCTTGTTTTCCTGTCTAATCCATGCAATACATTTTGTGGCCAATCAATTACTCCAAAACTGTAAGGAGGAAGCAGTGTTGCTTTTATTTCATAGCTATTGTGATACATTTACAGATGCTGCGGCAAGTACTTTCCAGAGATCTGAGGTGATAGGGAGACCGTACTCCAGGAGAACACAACCCCTTTATCGGTGGCAGTTCTTCCTGCTGGGGACAAAAAGTGAGATATTTATTCGACCAGAACAGCAGAGTCTTTACTCTAGGCTTTAGTGTTTTGTATGTGCATTTATACATTGTGATTAGGATCTAACCAGACACCAAAGCATTTCTAAAACTGAGCTGTTTCTGTTGCCTCCTGACTACAGCTGCCAATGGTCCAGTTACTGGGTTCTTTGGTCAGCCTTGGCTAGGATTCAAAGACTATGACCTTGGTTTACTTTGTATGTAGAATTAATGGCCAAGTAAGCTGATATACTTTTAGCTGATGTTTTGATCACTGACTGAGATGAGCATGGGCTGTATATCACCATATCATCTGTGTGTGTGTGTCTCTGAGGTTCTCTCGATCTCTGCATCTATTTGTATATTTACATATGTATATATGTAAATGACACTGTCTGTTGCTTGACTGTCTGCCTGTGCATGTCTGTATGTGTATAAATGTGCGTAAGGTATGAAGGCATTTTTACATAGTATGTAACTTGTATTTTATATGTAATGTAATTCCTCAAATAATAGGATCATAGCAGGTTACTAGGCTCCGAGGCCCTTATAAGGCTAGGTAAGAGTTTAGCCCATGTTTAGACAGACCAGCTCCTGATGCTCCTGTCAGGCAAGGACAGGGGTGGATTCCCAGGAGCATATTTTGGGTTTCTCATCCAGATATCCCATTTGCACTTAAAAAGGGATAAAGAGTCACTCTGCTTGATGTGGAGAGGGAGTATATTCCATAGATGAGGGAGTCTCTGGGACACAAATCTGTCCGGCCATCAAGTCTTATTGATGTCACAGACCAGGTTGAGGTCGCATGTGGGTGTTACTGGAGTGGAGTTTGACTTGCGAATATGCAGCAGTCCCATCAAGGAGTGGTTCATGATCGCCTTGTATGCCAGACAGAGGTCACCTTTGAAGAGTCTGTATTAATCTGATTAGAGGGATAGGGATTTTACCCTGTATGTGTATGGTAGATACTTGAGGCCCTGGATTCTCCTGGTGAGGAACCTCTATGGTCTCTACAGCTGCTGCATTTGCTTTGAGAGGTACATGCCAAATGGGGTGTTGTACTCAATAATGGCCCTTATGAGAGAAGAATACAGGGATGTTATGACCTCCTTCTCCCTGGATGACATACCCTGACTTATGATGTGGACCATGTACAAGGCTTTTCATACAACAGAAGCAACAGGGTGGTCAAAAGTCAGGTTGCTATCAACCTTTGTGCACAGGACTCATTGCGTGCTTAGGACATTGTTATTAATGTGATAATTAGTGGGGACATCACTCTCCCCAAAGAGAACAATGATGCATTTGTTTGTCTTCAGCTGGAGTCCATGTTTTTGAGAAAATTCATTTGTCTGAGTGAGACCCGCTTGGAGGATGTACACATCACTAGAAGATTTGATGACGGCCCCCAACTTGCAGTCTTCTGCAAACTTGGTCAGCCAGAGCCCACTGGCTTTGGCCTGCATCTTAGAAAAATATATCCCAAATTACACAGGTCCCAAGACCAAATCCTGGGGCACGTCCATTTTTACTGGCCAACTGCTTAAGGTGACTTCCCCTATTTTGACTACGTGGCTTCTATTACTGAGCCAGTTTGCTACACATCTGGTAACATATCAATTTATGCCTAGTTGAGAGAGTTTATCTATTATGTAGTATAGTGTCAAAGGCTTTGGACAGGTACAGGTAGCAATGTGCCCCATCTTGCCCTAGAACCAATTTAGCAGACATGACCTCCCCTTGACGAAGCCAAACTGTGTTTGTTCAAGTGCTTGGAGGTTGCCAATATCCTTGTTAATGGGGTCCATGATAATCCGTTCCATGGCCTTGCAGATCGGGCTAGTTAGGCTGATGGTTGTATAATTTCACATATTACTAGGTGCTCCACCTTTGTACAAAGGGATGACAGTGGCTGTCCTCCACTCAGCTGGGATGGAGCTAGTACTCAAGCTTTGGTTGAATGGGCTGACTAATGGTGCTCCAAGTTCCTGGCTGAGTTCACATAGTATGCAGCCTGGGTTGTTATCTGGTTCCATGAATGCTGTATTTTTTGCCTTTGAGAGAACTGTGATGACCTGTTTCATAGATATAAGGGGAAGGGGGCAAGTACTGTGGATGTTCTGATTTACTGAGGGTTTGGCAGAGGCTTACAGTTCTCCTGAATCTGTCAGCCAGCAAATTTGCCATATATATAGCACTTGTATATGTGCTCTCCTTGACCACCAGTTCTGAACAGATCTGGGTGCTTCCTTTGAGGTTACAGACATCTGTGAAGAAGGCCTTATGATTGTCTCTAGTAGATGTGGCCAGTTTGGACTCAAAGTTTGGTTTGGAGGATTTCACTAGTGCTCTTATTTGCTTGTTCAGGCTAAGGAGACATAGCTTCCAATTGTGCATATGTTCCTTCTTGGGCTTGGACAGCAATTTGTTATCTTGGGTTGTAGAGTTTATTTTCTGCAATGGTCTACCAGAGATGTTTACTCTTCCTTGCCAAGGAAGATGTAGTCCTGTCAGGTATTACTGACTCCATGCATCTTTATAAATTGTTGCATAGTGCTTTGGTGTAGCTTTTGATATTGTTGCCAGTTCCTACAGAGGGGAAGAGGGATGTGAAGCTGTTAATACCATCCATCTGTAGGCTATAATCTGCTTTGGACAAATTTTTCTTGTGTGATCAGAGTGAAGGGGGGTTGGGGGAGATGGTGGCTTCGTAAGTGACCGCTTTGTGCTCGGATCTTACCAGGGAGTCTGATACTGTAGGGATGCTGCAGTGGTTACTCATGTTGGTTAATACTAAGTCCAAGATATTTCCACTTCTTGTGGGGGGTATCGACTAGGTGTTCCAAGGCATTTTCTCTAATTACATATCCTATAGCGACTTCTAAATATTCTACGTGGGACATATTTTATATCAAAAGTTTAAACATATTATATACTAATAATTAAGCCAGTACAAAACTAATTTATCAGACAGCCCATTAAATAAGTTCAAAAATGCCCTCCATGGTCTGAGTTACTAGGAAATAATGGATCTCTCAGGACTGGGGAGACCCATAGCTCTCCACCTCTTTGCACCAAAAATCTGGACAAAGTCAAAAATAATGGTGGTAGCAAAGACACAATAATAATGAGAAACAATTGCTCTTATAAGCTTACAAGTTGTTAGCATCAAAGGTCTTGTGTTACCATGCATTTTCTGAAGGATATGAGGTCTGAAACTGATTATGATTGAAAATATGCACAAAGACAGCGAGTGGCTCAATTGAAAATTACTAATGGGGTTAAAGGAATAGAGAATTGCTTAATAGTTTACTGTTGAATCAGAGAAGATCATATTAAGTTCAAAGAATGCATCAGTTATATGCATAATGCAAGTGATACTTACTTTCCGAAAATATTCAGTAGCCACCCCCACCCCAAAAAAAAGCTTCACTGCATGCACTGTAGAATACAGTGAGTTTTCAGTACATGCATTTACTGTGCCAGTGTCATGTAGTCAGATTTGCAATTTACTGATATGCTGTAATTTAAAAAATGTGGAGATGAGTAGAATGTCAGGAAATAACCAAAACAGCATGCCACAAGGCAGCTGTTGCCATTGATTCTGCATATCATTATCTATGGACTTTCTTGATGCATTTGGTCTGAAGTCTCCGATCCAAATGCATGCTGGGGTACAGTCAGTAGACACACACATTTCTTTGATTTATCTGTTTCCTGCTGTGAAATTGTATTTAAGCACCCATTAATCATCTTTCAAACAATTTAGTAAACAGTACCATTTGCCCTAAGCTGTATATGTAAATTTGTCATGAGGTGTTACCTTGCCTTCACCCCTGACTGTGCTGAATGCTTTGAAGTCACAAAAAGAGAAGTACTCTGCATTCATTGTAAGCATTGATCTGGACACCTGTCCAGGCAAAGGCATATGCTATTAAGGTAATCAGATGAACTGGGGGAGAGAATTTCCTGCTGTTTTGCCCCTTGCAGGGTTGACTATGTTTGACTCTGTAGCAAAAGTGGATGTCACACGCATAGACATTACTGTGTGTTTCTCTGTGTGTATCTGTGTAGTTAAAGGACAACTCCAGGCTCAACCACAATATAACTCAATCACCTACTCCTAGACACACTAAAATCACTTGGCCTAAACAACTTAGTAATCAACTGGTTCCATTCTTACCTGCATGGCAGACAACAAGCTGTATTATGGAAAGACAATCTATCCCCCTTTCTACCAATCACCCTTGGTGTCCTCCAAGGATCTATTTTAGGCCTCCTCCTTTTCTCCATATTCATCAATGACCTATTCAAAGTTATCCCAGATGCAACATGTATTCAGTATGCAGATGACTCTACCCTTATCTGCTCTGCCACCATCCCCTCAGAATTACAATCCTTATCCCAAATCACCTTCATCGAAGTAGAGGACTGGCTCAATAGTCACTGTCTCCTATTCAATCCAAACAAAACCAAACTACTACTTTTCTCCCCTACCCATAAATTCACATCACCAAATATTACAATCTCGTCTAACAATGGTACCATAATCTCTTCAGAACTGTGCACAAAACTCATTGGTGTAATAACTGATAATAATCTGAGGTATGATGCTCATATAGACAAAACCATCAAAACAGTTAACAAAAAACTAGGCTCCTTGTATAGGATTTAACAATTCCTAACCCCACCTGCCAGAACAGCCATAGCTCGAACATATCTCCTATCGACCCTTCTCTATGCCTCACCCATCCTCATAAACCTAAGCAAAGCAAACCTTAACAAATTTACTAGCTGCTACAACAATATAGCAAAATTTGCCACAGGCACAGCCTACAGAACCCATCACTGTCAAAATCTTAAAACACTAGACTGGCTAGAACTACCCAATCAACTCCAGTATAACCAACTCATAGTTATTCATAAAATCCTCTACCAACCTAAAAGTACACCCATTCTGACAAATATAATCACCTCCTACAGCAACCTATCATCCCTCCACTTGTCCAGCAAAATGCAAGTTCAATCCACCAAAGCCAACAACTCAGACGGAGAATCATTATTCTCCAACTCTGCTGGAAAAAAATGGAACGAGCTCCCCCAAGATCTTATCACTACATCCTCCTTACCCTAATTCAAAATATCCCTAAAGAAACACCTAAACAGGCATTGGCTATGTCCATGTCTAAACCCAGACTAACCCAATAAAAACACAACTTAAATAGGTGAAATACCCTTATAATAATAACTTCCTTATACTATATGTATAAACTTTCTAAACCTTACCTACCCAGACTGTATACACTTCTCAACAACCTTTAGAACAATATTATAAGGATGATAACTTGCTATCCTAGCCATTCTAAGGCTATGTTTTTTAACCCTTCTATTATAACCTGCTATTATAGCCATTCTAAGGCTATGTTTTTAACCCTTCCACATCTAATTTCTAACAACTTCCCTTCTTAACTAACCACCTTTTTTCTGATTGTCATCCATGACATTGATCTGTATAACATGTCATTCTATGCACTTCAATGCTGTGTAATGATTTCTGTACATATTTCATACTATAAACCTACAAAGATGCTAAATTTCAATGTAACTATATATATATATATATATATATATATATATATATATATATATATATATATATATATAAAATCACTTATTTTTTTAAATTTTTACATTTTTTTGTACCCATGAATATTGATTGTCATTTATTTTTGCACATGTGGAGCTTTTCTCCCCAGGCCTCCACTGAAAATGGACATGTATCCAGTCGGACTCTCCCAGTTAACAAATGTAAAATAAAAATAAATAAAATAACTGTTTTAAATCATGGACAAAGTGAAGATAAGTCTTTACACTTTGTTGTTTTCTAGGAGCTGAATTAGATAGATGACCTAAGCTGTTAAGTAAACAGCTTAATGGGTTAAGGGCAAGAGAAAATAGCAGCGGTGACAAAGGGTCACCCTGGAATATCCACCTTTGTCTTTTTATGCCTTTTTTAAATTTGCCGAAATCTGTTATGTTTCTGATACCATGACAGGAATGGACCACATTCCTAACTGAAAGTACGAGTACAGTTCATGAAATTAGTATTGCTTCATGCTTTGATGTCAGCTAAAACTGGTCATCGCGGCACCTGCAAAGTGCCCAGTAATGTATCCTTCTGCAATTCGTGTGGAGTTACATGTATTGTTAGCGTATTTTTAGTGGAATGTTTAGAGCACTGCCATGCAGTAATGCAGTCGAAACTGATTTCCGGTACAGACTGTGACCCAAAGGAGCAACAAAGAAATGATTGCAGTACACTTTACAAAAGCTGCAATTTCTCTGTTTCACATGGCTGACATTATAAGAAATTAAGACGGATGCCAGTAGTTAAATATTGCACAAACATATATGAAGATACTTATCGTTTTGAAACACTTCATTGCGTAAGTTTAGAAACTCCAGTACCAGGAGTAAGTAAGAAAACATTAATATCCAAACATGAACATATTGGAGGTGGAGACAAGAGCAGGAAGAATAGAAAAAAATTGATTTGATTGGATAATAGACCCTTCAAGCAATGGCTGAAATTGTAATGCAGTGACAATTTGGCAGTTGCTTGAAGAAAGTTAGCAGCTGAGTTCTGATGTCTTTGACTATGTGAAGCCTTTCAGAGTATAAGGAAGCATCTTCCAAACTCTGTGCGCCTAAAGCTGAAACAGAGTACATGATATGCAAGGAACTGACTGAGTTGATCAAGTTAAACATGCAAGAACTGAAAAGTAGATTAAATGCTGTTTGGAGGGCAACTAAATGCATTTGTGTAAACTGTACAGTGGTGCTTTCGTAATTGCGACCACTGTGATGAATGTATATCTTGTGTTGTTGGACTGCTGAAAGAATAAAAAGTTGTTTTGGTAGGTATGCCATGATAACATTAGATTAATTCTGAGTAGTGCAAAAGTATACCGTTTGTTATATGGCTTCCCTGCCATTAGTGAAGACAAACTGAGAAATTCCAAATTCCAAGAAAAGGAGTGTGTCAACATGGGATCATATTATTCTAATGGGATGGTTAAGGGTCAGCACTGGTTTACCTATATAGCTACCCTGTGTATGTAGGTTAGGCACTCATTTACCTATGTAGTTTACCCTTTGTGCAAGGGCTGTTTTCCATTTAGTTGGTATGAAGCCAGTGATAAGAGTATACTTAAAAAGAGTACCCAGTGTTGTTGCTAATTCTTGCTTGAGCTCATGCAGGACACAACTGTGGATGTTATTGGGTCCCACAGATGGTGTGTTTTTTTACTTAGAGAGGGTGTGTATGACCTGCTCTTTACAGATACAAGGTACAGGACAGTCGGTGGAGATGTCATGGGGTACTTGTGGTGGGGGCAGGGGAGATATGTTTTCCCAACACTTGTCAGCTAATAGGTTAACAATGTCCATAGGTTCAGTATATGTGGTATCATTACCTATAATTTTGGCACAAATGTGGGACTTTCATTTTAGGTTTAGGATGTAACTAAAGAATGCCTTAGTGTTGTCCTTAGTTGAGACAGCTAATTTGCACTCGTAGTTTTCTTTGGAAGACTTTGAAAGGCATCTCATTTACTTAAGGTGAGGAGGGAGGGTTTCCAGTTTAGGGCTTGTTTCCACTTACTGTTAGACAACAAATTCTTCCTCTTATTGTAAAACCTGTCAATGGCGGTTGTCCACCAGGCAGGTTTGCTCTTCAGTAGGAGCTTGTTTTGGCTCTATCAGGTACAGCCACTTCAATGCAGTTACACAGGCTCTTGTATGAAGCTTTGATGTGTAACTTGTCCTACTCGTTGGTTCCATCTGAGGTGGGGGTGCAGTACAGCTGTTTTCCCCCTCCTATAAGAAGTAATAGTCTGTTTTGGAGAAGTTTTTTAGTTTCTATGTTTAGTTTTTGATGGGTGGGGCACAGTCTGCTACTTCAAGCAAAATATACTGTTTTGTGGTCAGTTCTCACTAGATAAGACCTTAGAGTGGGTGCACTACAGTACTCCCGCATATTGGTAAGCACAACATTCAGGATGTTGTCGGGCCTTGTGGAGGTGCTAACAGTCCAGATCCCGGGCATTTCAGTTTACGAAGTCAAGGAACCTGTGGGCAACAGAGTCACAGCACACGTAATTTACACAGTCAATGGATGGGTAGCTAAAGTTGCCCAAAACCATGGTGTTTGGTTGTATCTTGATATACTCGAGAAGATCCAAATAGAGAGTGGAAGTCCTGAGGTATAGAGGGTGTGCTGTAACTGGCATTGACTGGAATAGGTGTCCTATCAACATTTAATTGCAACTGAAGTATCTGCATGGAATCCTAATGTGGGATGTCACTGTCCTCAGCTGCAGTGTAAAGCCCAGAGGGAAATGGTGGATAGCATGTCTGGAAAAGTCTTGGTGTTATCCACCATATCAACTATGGGCGACAGGCACTGAATAGACATACAATGACCCATAAAACAGAGATAAATGTAGAAGCAAGTACTTTTTCTGTCCATGTTGACTAGTTATCCTAGGTAATGGTAGATACATACCTATGTAATGGGACATGCAAGCAGAGAAGGCAGTCGTGTCTCTATTCCTGTATTCCATGACAGCGATGTCACACATCCCAGCCTGGAGTAGGACACAGTCGTAACAGTGCCTGTTGTTGAGACACTTGAGTACGTGTGTGATGTGCCAGATCCTGGCAGTGTGCAGACAGCTGAGCGTGGCCTTTTTGTTCAGCCTGGCGAGTTGGACATCCATGTCTGTAAACATGAACTTACCTGTGACTACAACATGTTTGATTTCCCCTGGGGAACATAAATATTTGGACCCAGCATCTGTCCGCATTTATCCAGGAATGACAAAATCTGAGGCTTCCTTGTGGTTCCATACTGATTTCTTTGTAATCCCTCCAAAGACACAGCAACACCTACAATGGAATGACAGATGTGTACAACTCTTAAATTATTTCTGTTACTGGCAATTACCATTATTAGCCATGACCCTGAATAGCAAGTGGGTGGTCACATTCAGCAGGCATCACACTGTTCAACATCCTGTGTAGCACATATGCCCTTCTAACAGTGTTTATAGGCCAAGCCATTGTTTAGTGTGCTCCCTGTCACCTGTGCAGATGATGATTGCTGGTTCCCGTGACACATTTTAACTTGTGTCACCATGTACTGATGTGTGATGCACGGTGTGAGAGAGCATTACATTACACAGCTGTTACAAAGTTGATGGCAAAGGGGTATGTGTGATGTGATGCTTTTTTTTTGGTATCCAAAAATATTGTGTGTGGTCTACACACATTTACACAAAGAACACAGTGCTATGACATATGTGTGTGGATCTCTGCCTGCAGTATTCAGGGGAACTTTGAGTAAGATGTGCAATATTCCAAAAGGCCACACAGCACGGCCTGGTACAGTGACTTGTACAAAGACAGTAAAATTATGAAGGAACAATTGACAGTCTGTACTCATGACACTGTAAATAGCACTGCAGTCTGGTGCATTACTGTCTGACCTGACAAGTTCATTTAGTACAACTGGAATTGGAAGCTGCATTCCTCAATTCACTGAAGGTTGCAAGCCTCCTAAGCTGCGTTTCCTGCACACAATTTTTTCTTAGTTTTTGGAGAGACAGTAGCATAAGTTGTAATGTCAAAATATGAAGGACTCTGTTTGGCTGAGTAGTGTGTCTGTTGCACATTAGCAACTCAATCGATGAGCAGTTTAACATTATAATTGAAAATATGCAGGACAGGAGTGGCTCAAAGAAAATTTTCTGATGCATGCTAGGGACCAGTGAATTGTTTAATAGTTTGCTTTTGATTTTGAGAACATCATAGTAACTGCAAAAAATGCAGTACTTGTATGTGTAATGCAAGTGCTACTTATTTTTTGAAAATATTCAGTAAGACCCCCCCCACCAAAAAAAAAAAACGTAAAAACAAATGCTCACTGCATGGACTGTAGAATAGAGTGAGTTTTCAGCACATTCTTTTAGGGCAAATTACTGTTTTGCTGTAATTAAAAAAATGTGGAGACGAGTAGAATGTCTGGAAATTTAAAAAATAAATAAAAAGCATGTCACAAGACAGCTGTTCCTCAGAAAGAAATGGGCATGCAAAAATAAGTTAACATTATAATGTCTTGTGTAGATAAATAGTGTTCAATTAAAAGTCACCAGTAATAAAACACACTGATTCAGGGCTGCCATATTCAAAGTGGTTATAGTGCGAAGATAAAATTTATAGTGATCACCTCATTCAGGAATACCAGGTAGAACAGGTCTCAGCATGCTGCACATTGCTGGACAGGAACACTGCAGAGGCATGCTGTAGCAATGGATGATGGACATTCAGAATGTGACCCATGCCAGGTATGGTCGGTGAAACTGCCTGTTGCATGATGCACTTTCAAAGAAAAGGGAATTGGAGAATTCAGTGGCAGTAAGTTGATTTAATTTTGGGCTGGTGGAATTGAACCACTTAACAGTTGCAATGGTCATAGTCTGGTGACTTGAACTGATGATGGGTGTGCCACTAAGTTTTTGGATGTGGTAAGGGAAGTAAAATGCAATGGTAATGGTCTGTTGACTTGAAGTAATGCTGGTGTAACACTGTTAGGAATGTTGGATGTGGTAAGGGAAGGAAAATGCAGTGTTGGATGCACCCACTAATTGTAACACAAAAATTAAAAGCAGTGGGAGGTCAATGCTACTAATAAGTGGACGTGCTGTACATGAATTACACCATCTTATAGCAAACATTCATTCACATAGTCATTGAAAATCTTGTAACCAAAAATTGGCACACTTGATGGAGGCACACCCATGGGATATGTCAAGTGCTGCTCAAGCACAGTGGAATTATTACTTTTATTGTATGTAGGCCAATTTCATATATGTAGTCACATAGTTATTTGTAGTTGAAAGGTTTTACTATTTATAAGTTCATAGGTAGGTACTAGGCTATTGGCCCTAGGGCCTTATTAAAACTTGTCAAAAAGGTACCCTGGCTTTCGCCACCCAAGAAAATGATTTTCCATTTTAGACAGTGTGCTTGTTGCAACTGGGCACTGAATTTCATGAGGCCATGGACAGAGGTAAATAAAAGAATCAAACTCTGCAAACATGGCGTGTATCTACAAAGTATCTATTGTAAGAACAAAAAACATATGTAGCATATGTAACTAGCATGAACCAATTTCCATAGACACCTGAACAATCTATAAGAAGCCATTCATTGTTAGACATGAGCCTGAATAGCAAGTGTGTGGTCACATGGCACAGGCATCACACTGTTCAAAATCCTGTCTAGCAGTTATGCCCTCCTAACAGTGTTTATAGTCCAAGCCATTGTGTAGTGTGCTCCCTGTCACCTGTGTGGATGATGATGGCTGGTACCCTTGACACATTGTAAGTTGTGTGACCATGTACTAATGTCTTATGCACAGTGTGAGACACCGCTACATTATGAAGCTGTCAAAGTTGATGGCAAAGGGGTCTGTGTGATGTGATACATGTATTTTTGGTATTCTTAAGTAATTTGTAGAGCTCACACACATTTTCCACAACGAGGAGAGTGCTATGATGTCTTGGATCTCTGGCTGCAATATTTAGTTTAACTTGCAGTAAGATGTGCATTATTCCCAAGGGCCACACAGCATGGCCTGCACAGTGACTTCTAATCAGGTCGACAAGAAAATTATGGAGGCAAAATGGTTGGTCTGTACTCATGACACTGACAGTAGCAATTCAGTCCTGTGCACTTACTGCCTGACTTGACAAGTGTAGTTAGTACAACTTCAAATTGGATGCTGCAATCTTTACTTTACAGAAGGGTGTAAACCCTCCTAACTGGTGTTTCGTGCAAACTGCACACATTTCTTTCTTAGTTGTGGAGAGACCATGTCAAAAGCTGTAATGTGAAACTAAAGAACTGTGATTGTCTGAGTACTGTTGGCTGCAAATTAACAACTCAATATATGAGTAATTTAACAGTAAGATTGGAAATATGCACAAAGACAGGGTGTGGCTCAAAGAATTTTCTAATCCAGTTAAAAGAGTAGAGGATTGCTAAATAGTTTCAGCTGAATTAGAGAAGATCATATTAAGCTCATAAAATGCTGCAGTTATCTGCATAATGCAAGTTATGCTTACTTTCCCAAAATATACAGTAGGCCCTGCCACCCCCACTAAAAAAAAAACTTCACTGGAGGGACTGTGTCAATTTTCAGTACACTCTTTTACTGTGCCAGTATCATAGACACAGGTTTGCAAACTACTGATGTTATGTAGTCCTATCTCACCGTAATTCTTGCTGGATGGGTTCGGAGCCAATATTCGGCTCCGACTCGGCCAATACTAAAGCTCGAGAGCTTTTTACTGGCTGGAGGCTAGCCCTATCCCATGTTGCCTCATGACAATTCCCCAGATCTCGTTTGCCATGAAAGCTTCGAGGTTGTGTCTTACTGGCTCATTGGCTAAGTACGATTTTTTACTTTAGTCCTTTTCTACCACCTTTTTCTATCTTATATATATCTTAATAGTTGCTTCTATATTGTGCGACTGTTTTTGAAAGTTTTCAACCCCTATTCCCCCCTTAGGACTATACAGCCCATTTAAATTAGAGGGCCGTAGTGCCCATTTAAGTTAGAGGGCCTTTCCTCCCTGTGTGTGTGTGTGTGTGTGTGTGTGTGTGTGTGTGTGTGTGTGTGTGACTGTTATAAAAAAAACTTTTCTTCTTCCTTACACTTTTATTTTAGTGTTTAACTATGTCTAAAGATAAAGATAAGGATCATAAGGATCATCGCCCTTCAGGCTTAAAAAAATGTGACAGGTGTGCGCAGAAAATGTCTCTTACAGACAGCCACACCAGTTGCATATATTGTCTGGGTGAAGTCCATTTACAGGAACCTTGCACCTTCTGTCACGCTTTTAGTACAAGAGTATTAAATGAAAGGAAGAGAAAACTTATTGACAGGGGTCTCATGACCAGTTCCTTCCAGGAACAGCTGGAACTTGGTCAGGCTGCTCCAAAACCTTCAAAGAGAAAATCATCATCCCCAACTTCGGAGCTGACCAAAAAGTCTAAAGTGTCGGAACCAAGGAGTTCCAGCTCTGACTCTGCTTCATCTTCGGTGCAGTCCATTCCATCAGTTCTGAGACAATCTTCGATACCGAAGATTTTGCCCGATATCGAGACTGTATCTTCTAATTTGAGATCTCCTATGAAGGTCTCCTTCAGTCTCCACCAGATCCTTCAGGACCCTATCAGATGAGGACATTGAGAGGGCAGTGAAGAGGTTGCTTTTGGATCCAGCTCTGGTTAGAAAATTGACCCATCCAGACTCAAAGGTCCGGAGCCGCCCCCTTGTCGATCACTGTTCCTCTTCTGACTGCTTCACTCTCTGAGCCTATTACATCAGGTTCCTCTGTCTTCAACCTTTCAGCTCCAGGGATTCAGCCTGTTTCCTTGGAGCCAATTACTCTATCCTTGATGTCTCAGTCTGGACCCGAGGGTTCTGGGAGTTGATGATCTCGTGTCGACTCCGAGGGGGACAGTCACCTTGGGTTTTCTTCTAAACTGACCCTCCCTCTCGGAGCCTAGGCTCGACTCAGCTCGGCTTCCACTTCTGCTTGGGAGCCGTTCCCTCTTGCTAGTAGTTGACCATCCACCCCCTCGGAGCGAAGGTCTTCTTTGGAGTGGGGGGAAAGGCTTTTGAAGCTATAGAGAAGGCTTTATTCTCTGCCAAAACCATTCCTTTGGAACCTGTGTCCCACCAGCAGTAAGCAGCAACCTCTTCCCCCCCTGCCACCCCCACAGTGTAGGGAACCAGAGGCCCAAGTAGCCCCCATTGGAGCAACCCCCACTTCCAAGACCTCCCCAGATTATCCCACTGGAGAGCTCCCTCAGAAGAGGTTATGTAAGAGGAAACATGTCAACTCCCCTGAGTCTGTCACATCAGACACTGATTTAGAGGAATCAGAAGGGTCCCCTAGATCTCCCTCTGAGGATGTCTCCTTCTCTGACATCCTAGAAATCCTTAGACAGAGGGGTGATTGGAAGACCTCTAACCCTACTGAGGATGAATCAGTGTATCTTTAGGCCTTTGGCTCCCGACCTTCCACCTCTTGGGTGACACTGCCTTATGACCAACTTTTGGGGTCATTTTGTGGAAAGCATGGACCTCTCCAGATTCAGTGGAAGCTGTTCTGAGGAGGCCAAACAAATTTATAACAGCACCTGAGGACAGGTCTTTCCTTAGCAAGGGAGTTCCAGTTGATGCTATGGTGGTAGCAGTGGCCACCAAGAAGGAATTATATGAGACATCTTTTAATATCCATCCTCCTAAAAAGGAGTCCAGGACGATGGATAGGTACAGGAAGCATATGTTTTCTTCAGCAGCATTTACACTAAGATCACTGAATTACCTGACTCATTTCACTCATTTTCAGAGGGATCTCCTGATACCCTCCAGGGTTCAGTAGCTCTGGGTTCCATGAACAAGGTTTCTGCGCAGCTATCCACCCTTACTTCCATAGCTAACTCCTCCATGAGGCTGATCTTATATGCGGAAGATAGAGTGAGCAGGGCAGCCACAGCAGGAATATCCCTCAGGAGACATTCGAGAATGCGTCTTTGTAATTTTACGGAATCCTTCAAGTCTTCCTTCACTAACGTTCCTTTTGATGGTTCATCTCTTTTTGGACCCCAAGTGAAAGAGACTTTGACTAGGTGCGAGCAGGAAGGAAAAACCTTATCTGCCGTTGGAGTCCATTTCTCTCTCCCATCCAGACCCTATCCCAAAGGTAACACAGGAGAAAAAATGTGGTTCTGCAAATCCCAAAAAGGTTTTCCTCAGGAACAAGGTCAACCCTCCCCCAGAGGCACAGGGGGAGGAAATAATGGAAGATGCCACCCTTGTGGCAAAGGAGGACCGCAACATCAGGGAGACAGAGAAGCTTTCCCTGATTGTCCCTTCCATTGACCCTGAAGTGTTGCCCGACTGTCCATCTCTGGAGGCAGTCGGGGGTCGTATATTGCTGTACCCAAGTGCCTGGCTAACTATCACTCAAGATAGTTGGGTTCACGCAGTAATATCCAGAGGTTATCTGATTCCCTTTATTTCTGAACCCCCAACAAACTGGTCTCTTCCAGACATACAACCCATCCAACTAGATCGTGCAACATCAGAGGTCATCTCGTTGCTGCAAAAAAGAGTCATCCAAGAAGTCCCTGCAGAGCAAGTAGGATCCGGAACTTATTCTCGATTCTTTTTAGTTCCAAAAAAGATAGGGGACTGGAGATCAATTCTAGATCTCAGCAGGCTCAACAAGCATGTAAGAAAATCAAAGTTCCGAATGGTCACTCTGCAGTCGATATTTCCCTTCATTAGGAAAGACAACTGGATGTGCTCAATTGATCTCCAGGATACGTACTACCACATCAAAATGGGCAGGCGCTCCAGGAGACACTTATGCTTCCAGCTGGGAGCCAGCCATTTTCAGTTCAGAACACTGCCCTTTGGCCTCACTACAGCTGCCAGAGTGTTTACCAAATGCATGGCAGTGATAATGGTTCACCTGAGACGTCAAGGATTCCAGGTGTTTCTGTATCTAGACAACTGGCTCCTCACTGCTATCACCAAGTATTAACTCATAAGGACCAGGGATGAGATTCTATCCTTGTGTACCAGCCTAGGCATCACTTTCAACTTGCAAAAGTCAGTCTTATCTCCCTTGCAGCATATTGTATATCTAGGCTCAGAAATAGACACAACCACTATGTCAGTAAAACTAACACAGTAAAGAGTGGAATCTCTATGTAGTCAGATCAGATCCTTAATAAACAAACAAAGAGTCCAGGCCAAAGTATTCCTTCAAGTCCTAGGGACTATGGCTTCCACCATCTTATTAGTTCCTCTTGCTCGCCTACATATGAGGATTCTCCAATGGATGGTGTTTGCACAATGGTCGATGCAATACCTTCCATTATCTCACCAGATATTAATAACAAATGCATGCAAAAGGGATCTGACATTGTGGTTACACATGAAACAACTTTTCATAGGTCATCCACTTGTTCCTCCCCAAGAGAAAGCAGTTTTGACCACAGATGCTTCCCAGATAGGGTGGGAGCCATTATCTGGGAAAGACAGTCCAAGGTACTTGGCAAAACCATGAGAACCACTTGCACATCAATGTTCTGGAGATGAGAGCAGTGCTATATGCGTTGCAAGCACTTCACAGCTCCCTTCCCACTGGAACGATTGCGATTCAGTCAGACAGCATGTCCGTCGTGTGGTACATAAACAAACAAGGGGGAATCAAGTCTTACCCACTTTGCAGACAGGCCTTAAGTGTTTGGAAATGGGTGATGGATACTCAACGCTTCTTGATAGCAATGCATATCCCAGGGAAATCCAGCGTAATGCGGACAAACTCAGCAGAGCAATTCTGATGCCTCATGAGTGGTCCCTGAATCCAATGGTTGTGAAAGAGATCTTTCACAAATGGGGCCAGCCTTGCTGCGATCTATTTGCCACTCACCTGAACAACAAATGCAGCAGCTACTTTGCCCTCATTCCCCATCCAGGGATGTCACCCATGGATGCTCTAGTTCACAATTGGCCCCCAGGACTCCTCTATGCCTTTTCTCCCTTTCCACTCATACTGAAAGTAATACAGAAAGCAAGACAGTTGAGGAGTTTCTTTATCTTCATTGCTCCTTACTGGCCTCGACAAGTTTGGTTTCCTTTCCTGTGGCCCTACCTTTTGGAGGAACCATAGATTCTGGATCCATCTCCAGATCTCCTGAGTCATCATTCAGGACAGTTACACCCCTCCAGCCACACCCTCAAATTGACAACATGGCTGCTCCAATTCCACGTATAGCCAGGTGCATTCCCTTATCCCCAGCAGTCAAACACATCCTAATTTCATCCCATAAACCTTCCACTCAGAAACTATATTCTAGCAAATGGAAAAGGTTTTCCCTTTGGGCTATGAAACGAGGCTTAGATCCATATACAGCTCCTTTAGAATCCATTGTATCCTACCTAACAACAATTTTTCATAAAGGAGTGGCAGTCGCTACAGTTAGAGTTCAATTAGCTGCCATTTCCAATTTCCATTTTGGTTTCATGGGAAATCCAATCATGCAACACTCCCTCTGTAAAACCTTCTTAAAAGGAGTTCTTCTTCTTCTTAGGCCCCCAATAAAACAACCTTTAGAACCCTGGGACTTAAATTTAGTTCTCTCATCTTTGATGTCTGCACCCTTTGAACCATCCTCGTTGTCAGACTTAAACTTGTTATCATGGAAAACCTTGTTCTTGGTAGCTATAACATCAGCTAGGAGAGTCTCAGAACTTCAAGCCCTAACTATTCAACCTCCTTACATTATCTTTCACAAGGATAGAGTCTCTCTCAGGACAAACCCTTCCTTTCTTCCTAAGGTATGCTCAGAACACAACCTGAATACTACCATTGAGCTACCTGTGTTTTTTCCAGACCACTCTAATAAATCAGAGTTTAGACTTCACCAGCTAGATGTCCACAGGATATTCAGATTCTATATACACAAGACCAAAGAATTCAGGAAATCTGATCAACTTTTCATTTCCTTTTCTGACAAAAGGAAAGGCTTAACTGTTTCAAAAAGTACTCTTTCAAAATAGCTTTCGGATTGCATATCCTTTGCTTATCAACAAGCTGGTAGACAATTACTGTTAAAAGCTAAAGGTCACTTTACTAGGGCTGTAGCTACTTCATGTGCCTTTAGATCTAGGCTCCCAATTGATGCTATTTGTGCAGCAGCTACTTGGGCAAGACCACATACATTTGTCACTCATTACAAATTGGATTTGGCCTCCTGTGACAGGTCATCCTTTGGGTCCACTGTGCTGAAGAGTCTCTTCGCTTGAGCCACCCAGGATAAAGGTGTTAGGGATGCTGTCCCATCCAGCAAGAATTATGGCGAGATAGGACTACATAACATAAAGAAGTTATGTACTTACCATAATGTTCCATGTTTGTAGTCCATCTCACCTATATTCTTGTGTTCCTCCCTCCAACCCCCTTCCTGTTTCTGGGGGATCTAGTGGACCTTTTTTTGGTGCTGCCTGTCTTTGCTCTTTATTGTCTACCTGGAATGGATTATGTGTCTAATCCCTTGCTGTATTTTTACAGCTTCTTTCTTATTATTATTATTACCTGATAGGTATTTATTATTTTCTTGCAAACTAGATCTGGGGAATTGCCATGAGGCACCAATGGATAGGGGCTAACCATGAGCCAGTAAAAAGCTCTCGAGCTTTAGTATAGGCCGAGTTGGAGCTGAATATTGCCTCCAAACCCATCCAGCAAGAATATAGGTGAGATGGACTACAAACATGGAATGTTATGGTAAGTACATAACTTCTTTTTTTTGCTGTCATTTAAAAATGTGGAGATGATGTGAATGGTAGGAAATTACAGAAACAGCATGCCACAAGACTGCTGTTGCTCAAAATGATTGGAAAGCAAAAATAAATTAATAATGTTTTGTAGAAATAGGGGTAAATCAAAAATCAATAGTAGTAAAACACAATGAAATCAACAATTAGCAGAAACTTGCTTGCAAAAATTAAACTGAATTTCTTTAAATCTGTCTGATGCCAAAACAATTAAATCTTGCTGCAGGCAGAGGTGAAGACATTTCAAATGGCACTCCTTCCTTTCAAGTCTGAATTGTCAGTTGCAGTGACAGTTTTAACACCTCTGCAGTAGTGTGGAAGGAGGGGAATGTCAGTTCATCTTGGACTACAAAAGAACACCTAGGACAAAGGCATCCAATTTAGCTACAGCTCTGGCTGCCACTAGATAACTTCAAATTATAGTGTAAAGCAAGCTGTGAACTAAACATAAATGAGGGTGAGTTGAAGCAGAAAGAAGCAGGCCTAACTCCAAAGGAATACAAACTGACAGTGAGTCACAGATTTCCCATTATATGTCAATGGCATGGGAATTCACAATTACTTCCTTATGTCTGGCGTGAGTCGACAGAAAGAAGACTTGAAATGCTTTATGGGAAAGAGAAAGGCTTGAAGGAGAAGAAGATCACATTGATATAGCAAGCCCCATCGGTAGCCATGTTGTGGTAAACAGGTAAAATAAAGCACTTAGAGCCATTTTTAGGTGTTAAAATAGGTCTGGAAACAAAGATAGACTGAAAAAAGCATATTTTTTTAGTTCTAGGGTGGAGTTTTTCTTTAAGGTATTTAGTCTTGTCAACATATTGAGGCAAAGTGATCATATGAAGTTCAGTGAAGTAGGATGTGTGAAAGACACCCCATGGGATTCATAAAACTCTGTGCAGGAATAGTGCTATTCCTGCACGGAGTGGATAGTGCCAGTGCAGCACAGCAGCACACCTTGCATATTCATGAAGGCACGTTGCTGTGTAACCTGCATGGGCATGATCTGTAAATGAGTGCATGGGGTGTGTCTGAGCATTGCTCGCACAGTAGGCACACACCCTGCACTCTAGAATTGCCATATGGCAATTCTAAAGCAACTAACAGTGCTCACAGACACTGTTATCACAACATAACAGTGTCTGCAGACAAAATACATTAGAATACACACAGAAGCACAGCCCCCACAATGGGCCAGCACAGATGCATGTATACTGGCATATGCCAGTGTACATGCTGGCATACCAAATACGTATGTTCCCAAGAAGAACATGTAAAATAATACCCCCCGTATGATGTAGCTGTACAGATGTCCTGCCCTAAGAGGCAGAAAACAATGTGCATACCCCTAAAGTAAATAAAAATAAAAAAATGTTTATTTTTTTCTGCCCCCAATAAAGTTTAAGCATAGCTGAGTGGGTGTGGGTGTTGTGCAGCTGTATATAGCATAGCTTAAACATCCAAAGTAGCTAAATAGAAATATACAGCCAAACTAGTTAAAGTGAACTAGGGTAGTAGTTAGAACTTTTGCTTCACATGCAGTCATTCAAGGTTCGAGCCCCAATGCAGTCCATTCATTTTTATATGTGAAAACAGCACTAAAAGTATCCTTTTTTATAAATTGGTAGTGAATAATATATATTTGTTAACCAGGGTAGTGTAGCAGGTCCAAATGTGAGGTATCCATGTAGTACAGATGTGAAACCCCCATATAAACACAAGTGTCCTATACAGTGTAGCCACAAAAGAATATAATGTAATGAAAGCACATAGGGAAATGTTATGGAAGGGAAACATACATATCATAAGATGTCATTAAGAAAGAAACAACCCCACAATCCTGATAGTTCATAAAATGAATGCTGAACAATGCTAAATTCTGCTCAGTGATGCTTAGCCGGAGTAAGCATTGCTTACATTTGTATGCTTAGCAATGATTAGCATAGCTAAGTGGATTTTCACAATGGTAAGCAGTGCTTAGTATCTACCTCTTTAAGCAATGCTTATCTGTGCTAAGCGGGTTTGCCCATCACTTATCTTAGCTCAGCATATTCAAAATTGGCCAATCAGGGCAAAGTGTGGGAATCCAGCCCTATTTAAACCATGCAGGTGGGAATACAACCATAACCAATTGTAGCTGATCACTGCAGGCACTATGGTTGGTGTTGGTGAAGGTGTGCACTTTTGGGCACACTTGGTGCATTCAGGAGTCCAGGGTCATGGTTGGACTCCTTGTAAAACACCATGAAGGGAAACTGCTGTAGGACCAGTACCAGGGATCCCAATACAAAGTGGAGGCCTGGGACCATCTTGAACGTGACCTCACCAGTGTTACTGGTATCCCTCACACTGGTGAGCAGGTCCAGTACCATTATGCTGACCTGAAGAATAGAAAGAGGGACATCTTGGACCAGTGGATCCAAGACACTTGGACATAGAATGTCTCAGCAGTGTGTAAGTAGCAGTATCAATTATTGTGTAACAAAGTCCAGCCTAAGTATGAGATGGATAGGTATGCATAAATGTTTCTCTATCTCCTGTAAAGCTGCAGATGAGAGGGCTGCAAATGTGGATGTTTATGCTACCAGGCTGCTAAGGCTGCATTGCATGGCTGGTGAGTACTAATCTAGCTTGTAGTAGTCAGGGAAAATAAATAGAAATGCTGCCAGTAGTTAGAAATGTGTATTGTTTGTACTGAATAAATGAGACATTAGCAGAGCAATACTGATGTACAGGATATATACCATTGAAAGTGTCAGTACCTGTCAATAAAAATCAAAACCCCAGACTGTTGTGTTTACTTTGCTATGTGGTAGTATGAATCTGAATGTGTACCAGTTCTGCACAGAAACTATCGGTCTGACAGCAAAATAAGTACATACACCATGTACTCTCCTCAAAGAAATGTCCCACAAGTGTCATGCTCTCAGAGCTAGTGGTCACTGCTGTCAACACCCAGGGTGACCAATGGAAATCAAGGTGGAGTATGGAAGTAGCACACACACACACACACACACACACACACACACACACACACACACACACACACACACACACACACACACACACACACACACACTGAGTGCATGTATGTAACCTTGACTATGTGAATATGGATAGAAACAGTCAGGTAGCATTAACAGTAATTTCCTTCACAAGTCTGCTAGATAAGAAAAGGTATAAATGAGCTGTAAGAAGGCTGTAATTTTACACTGTGTACAAACATACCACTGCTCAACCCAAGGCCATAGGTTGATGTAAAGTGAGATAATACCTGGAGAGTAATGATTAGAGGAATGATCATTAAAGTTGTGAGCAATTGAAGCCTATACAGATATTCATAGGTTCATAGGTTTATAGGTAGGCACTAGGCCTATATAAGCCTAGCCAAAAAGGTACCTTGGCTTTTGCCACCCAAGAAAATTATTTTCCTGTGCCTCTGTTGAACAGAGCCACAGAAGTGATCCCTGGGGTGAATTTCCTATTTCCCATCCAATCATCAAGATTTTTCTTGAAGAGTGATAATGAGGAGCTTTGTTTGTATAGATAAATAGCTTGTTCCAGAATATGAGAAGTCTCTGAGACAGGAATCTATCCCTCCAGCATGTTCTGTTTATTGTGGTGACAAGGTTTAGGTCCCTAGGGTGTGTAGCTTGGAGGGATTTGGATTTCTTTAAGTGGAGCATGTCCAACAGTTTTGGGTTTGACATAGCTTTGTATGTCAGGCAGAGATCGCCTCTGAGTAGGAGATATGTGACGGAGTAAAGCTGGATTTGTTTTTGAGACGGTCTGTGTAGGGCATCTGTTTGAGGCTGGTAATCCCCTTTATGAGGTATTTCTGTGGCCTTTCCAGTTGTTGTAGATGTCTTGTGAGTTACATACCAAAATGGGCATTGTACTCTGTAATGGGTCTTATGAGTGATGAGGACAGGGGAACAATGACCTCTTTTCCTGGATGAGAAACCTTTTGTGATGAGGTGTGCCATGTAGAAGGATTTCCTGACTACTGTGGCAATATGATATCAAAGGAGAGACTACTGTTCACCTGTGTTCCAAGGTTTCTTATCACACTTTCAGTGTCAAGTAGACTACCACCTATGTGGTAACTCATTGGCACAGAGTTTTTACCAAAGGGGTGACAATGCACTTTTTGGCATTGAGCTTGAGGCCATAGTTTTGACACCAGGCATCTGTCTCAGTGAGGCCCTTTTGTAGGATGTCCACATTGTTAGGAGTTTCGATTATGGCTCCTAGTTTGCAGTCATTTGTGAACTTCATGAGCTAAAGACCTTCTGTGTTAGCCTGTACTTCACAAAAATAGATACCAAACAGGAGAGGACCCAGGACTGAACCCTGTGGTACTCCACTTGTCACTAGTCTGAAGTTGGATTTGGAGTCTGCTACTTTCACAGTGTGTGTTCTGTCAGTGAGCCAATTGACAACCCATCTTGTGACATAGGGATTTATACCTAGTTTAGTCAGTTTATCTATAATTCCAGAATAGGGGATGGTGTCAAAAGCCTTGGCGAGATCTAGATAGGCTGTGTGAACCACCTTACCCTCATCTACAGTTTAGGTGACTGCTTGAAACAAGTCTATCAGGTTTAGGAGACATGATCTGCCTTTTACAAACCTGAACTGGGTGGAGTCCAGAGATTGGAGATTACCAATGTCTTTGTTTATAAGTTCCATGATGATACATTCCATCACCTTGCAGACCAGGCTTGTTAGGTTAAATGGTTGGTAGTTCCCAGGGTACATGGTGGCTTCCCCTTTGTGGATAACCATCACTGTGCACCATTCATTGGGCACAAAGCCTGAGATGAGGCTATGATTGAACATGGTGCTTAAGTGGCATGCCAGTTCATTCTGTAGTTCATGTAGATGTTGTCAGGTCCCATGGATGCTGTGTTCTTGGCTTTGGAGAGTGTGGTTTTTACCTGTGCAGCCATGATTACAGGAACTTTGCATTCTTCGGGTATAGAGATGGGCCCTTTATGGGGTGAGAGGGGGTAAAGTTAGCACTGAACCTGTCTGCCAGGATGTTGGCAATATCAGTTGGTTCTGTATATTTGGTGCCATTGTGCTGTAATTCGGAGCAGATCTGAGTGTAGCCATTGAGATTCTTGACATAGCTATAGAATGCTTTGTGGTTGTCTATAGAATCAGTGGTGATTTTGTTTTCATAACTAGCTTTGGAGGATTTTATGAGGGATCTTAGCTTCTTACTGAGGCTGACCAGGGAGTTCCTCCAATCATGGGATTTTACTCTTTTTTGCAACAGTTTCTTTCTTCTGTTGTAGAGTGTGTTTATGGCAGGGGACCACCAGATTGGCTTCCCTTTTTTGGAGGATAGCATCTTGGTTCTGTTAGGGATAGCATGATCCATGCACTCATGCTTATAAAGTGCATTTGTTTAGGATTCAGCAGTCGTACCTCTATTGTCCATCTGCATGGGTGTTGTGAAGTTTGCCACTTCTGTCTTAAGAAGTGTGAAGTTGGCTTTGGAGAAATTTATTTACGGTGGTTTCCCTAATGGCAGGTGGGGGCGGAATGTGGATTTGTAGGGTGATTAGCTTGTGATAAGATCTGACCAATGAGGAACTGATCTCTGGTGTGGAACACAGGTCACCCATGCTGGTAATGACCAGGTCTAGGATATTGCTGTCCCTGGTGGGGGTGTGGATAAGTTGATCCAAGGCATTGGAATTTATGAATTCCAGAAAACATTGAGCAAAAGAGTTGGTACATGAGTAGTTTTCCCAGTTAATGGTGAGGTAGTTAAAATCACCCATTATTAGGGTGTTGGGTTGTACCCTAATATTTTCCAGTATATCAAAAAATGAGGAGTGGGAATCCTGGGGCATGGTTGGAGATCTGTAGCAAGTTACAGTTTGGATTGTGGTCTTGCCCAGAGTTAGTTGCACTTGGATAATCTCGGATACATTATGCTGAGCAACTAGTCTGGAGGTGTTGATATCCTTAATGAATATGGATACACCTCCACCTTTAGTGTTTCGGTCCAGGTTAGGTGGCTGAAAGGTTTAGACCTCTAGCATTGAGTAGCAGTACCCTCAAATTTTGCTTGCTTGTACCTGTTACATTGGTGAATTTGTCATTTGAACCTTGCCTAAAAAATGCACTATAGGGTTGGCAAGAGCCTTAGCCAGTATCCAGAATTCCAAGTGTGACAGGTGCAGGCCATCTCTGGCAAAGCATAGTGGTCTGTCGATCATGTCCTTCCAGGCAGACAGATACTGGATCCCCTTAGAATGACACCAGAAGCTTAGCCAATTGTTGAAGTCAGTCATGTTGTCCTTGTATTGTGGTATCATTCTGGGTGATAGCAGGATGCTACTCAGGGCTAGAGTAATACCTGCCTTGGCTACAAGTTATGGGAGCTCCTCCATGTCTCTTTTCATGAAGTCCAAGGAGGTATGTCTCAGGTCATTCACACCAACATGGACAATGACAGAGTCATATTTGTGCTTGTTGTGGAGTGACCTGAGTGTGTGCATTATTTGGCAGATCCTGGCACCCAACAGGCAGCTGACAGTAACTTTCTCCTTGTTTAGCCTGGTGAGTGGAACATCAGTGTGACTGACTAAAGAGTCACCTATGACTAGAGTTTTGGGCACGTTGTTATGCCTTATGGGCTGTGGTTGAGTGGGACACGGAGTTTGTGGGTTATGTGTCATTTGGGTTGTGCTGGGGGGTGGAGGTTGCTTGCATTTCTGCTTTGGAGGTCTTTGTTGCTTGAGCAGATTTTTATTGAGACCCTGCACGAATATAGGTGTGTGTTTTGTGTTTCTGTGTGTGTGTTTTGGTGGTGTAGGTTTTGAGGGACTATGTGATGAGTGTGGTGTGGTGCAAGTGTTTACCTTCTCCTCTTGACTTTCTAGTCCAGTCTTGGGTGAAGAAAGCTTTGCTTCCAGTTTGGCTATGTAAGTGCATCTCTCACAGGTTGTAGTGTTGGGTGGTAGGAGGAGAGGGTTGTCTGTGTACATGAGGCAATTGCTGCATTGCCCCAAGATGCCCAAATTAATCAGATAGACAGGAGAAATCACCAGGAGCTGATCATTAGACATGCCTGGATAGGTGCTTATTTATTAAGTACTAAAAACTGTTTTCCTATAGACAAGTGAGGAAAGTTGAGTGCTGTAGTAATCTATAGCTTATTTAGTGCTTACAATGAGTTATGAACAAGTGCTGAGCTCAAAGAAACAGATTTGAGTACTAAAACTAAAAACTGGCTAGTTCTAGGGGAAAATTTGAAGAGCAGACTTTATGGCACCAGGAATAGTTTAACCCTAGCTAAGCGGCGATGCATAAAGTGTATTTTTTTAATATAACAGTAGCAAATGAGTAAACTGATTTTTACAGATTAACCGATTAACCAATAAAAAGCTAAAAACTGAGCCCCATTCCAGCAGTCTTCGATCAGACAAGTTCTAACTGCACACTCCTGCCACTAGGATGCAGGGGAACCTTCTCCAAAAAAAGATGGTCTGTATTAGTGCTCAAGTTATACAAACAAAGCTAGATTCAGCAGGTCTGAATGTGGTCTATGCTACAGCAAACAAGGCATACCAATTTCAGAAAGAAACAGTTTAAATAAGCAGGCACAATAAGCCTTTAACCAGAAACTCCCAGCTCAGAAGGGCAGAATCTGCCCTATCCTCCCACAGGAGTGCAGACCACACCTTCTTAATGTAAAATAACTGGCCTGAAGCCCAAGTGCTTAAACCAGAACTAATACACTTTTAGAATAACAGACACTAAGCCTTCAATCAGCAACTCCCAACCTAGAATGATATATCCAACCTGTCCTGTCACAACAGTGCAGATCACAAACCTTCTCAATGTAAAACAACTGGTCTGAAGCCCAAGTGCTTCAACCAAAGGCTTAGAATAACAGTTACAATTTAATCAGGCTACTAACAAGCAGTAATAAATGCAGCATAATAAATGCAATTAAGTACTTTTAAGAACAAGCAACAAAAGCAAAATAAAGTAATAAAGTAGGAAGAAGCACACATACAGTAAAAGCAGATGAATGAAGTACAATTTTTTTAATATAACAATAGAAAACAAGCAAACTTATTTAAACAAATTACCCAGTTAAGCAGTAAAAAAGCTCAAAACTGAGCCCTGTTCCAGCTGTCTTCAATCAGGCAATTGACATCTCTCTCTCTCTCTTTCTCTCTCTCCCACACTATCTGCACCAATAATCTAAACACACAAATCAACAGGTATGTTTTTCACCAAACCTACTGTTGGAACGTGTCCTATTGTTCTACAAATATTTAAACATTTGATTATTAATGTTCCCTGTTCAAATACTATCATTGGTGGCCTGTTTCTATCAATGTAACCTGCATGCTGTTACAATGTCCGTCCAATGTGGTTCCATATGTGCATGTCTTCCATTTGCTATGAAACTGTTTCAAATCTGTTGTTTTGGGTTAATGGGAACACCCATGCATGCTGTTATAACTAATCCTGGATCATGTTGTTCATGACTAACCAACATATGTTCTAAAACCTCAACACCATAGCACATCTGGGAAGGCCAATCTCAGCAGATCCACCCATCCTGCCTCAACTGGCCATGGCACCGGGCCCCTGCAAATCTGGGACACAACCCGGGACCTGCTCATCTGCTGTTCTCGCACCACCTTTGGGTGGAACCACCTCAGGGGATGGGACCCGTCCCCTCCCTGGGAGCAGGAGCAGACAGGACACTGTCATCAATTGTCAGGTCCAATTGGTGCATAGTGAGCTTCGAAAGGAGTTTGGAGATCAGCTACACCAGCTTGAGGGCTGCATGGCACATCTTGGGGGTCAGCCTACCCCTCCTGCTCAGTCCCCAGCACAGCCACCTTCGGGGCCATGAAGGTGCAGTGGTGACTGCCCATGGGTGGGGACCTCAGTCCCACTGTATCCATTTCAGGGCCCGTGAGCATTCAATTCCCAACCACCCTCCCAATCCAAGGTGTTTATCCCCCACATGTGTCATATACCACCCCTGTCTGCAGTCTTGTCTGTCTACCTACCCAACCTACCTTCCCAAATATACCTACTATTCTTCCCCAACATCCACCTCTCACCTTATAAAAAAAAGGGCAATCTGTTCCCACAAAAAATGTCGCTCCATACATAGCTGTCCATTTCGCTCACATGTCCACTGGACACATGTAATCTGGTCTAATTGGCTTAACAACACATTACTGTTCTTCTCACCCCTCTCTCAGGGATTTGAGTGTCCAAATTCACCTCCAAATTCTGTACAAATGCACAGCTGTTGCTGTATCAGAAATGGACAGCTATGAACCTTCCCTACACCCATCCTGCACATCCCTAGCTATCTTTCATATTGTTTTCCCCTCTGCGTGCCCCCTTTTTCAGCATTTTCCTTTCACCCTTTTTTCTTTTCTTTTAAAGAAATTAGCATGGGGTAAGTGGGTTTGCACGATGCTTACACAGATTAAGCAGTTTCCCATTTAACCATGTGCTGGCATCGCTTAGCATCACGCAAACCCACTCACAACTGCTTATAACTGCCTTAATCACCCTATCTCCATTAGCCACTGTTCTGCCTAGCAACAAACTAATCAGCCCTGCCAAGTCTTGTACCCAGAACCCTGTACACCATAGTCAGAACAATGTATTACTACCAAACCAAACCACAAAGTGAATAAAGTAAAAAAACACAAAAACACGAAGACTCTCAGATGAAATAAAATGCTGACAGCTTTACTGGTGTCTCCTGGTACCTCGGCAAAAAAGCATTCAAGGGATAACTTGTTACACCAAAAGCACATTTTTATACACCAAATCACCATTTGTACACCAATAGCACATTTTATACACCAAATCACCATTTGTACACCAAAAGCACATTTTTAATCAGTACACCATCTGAGCTGTAACAATAAATGCTGTTTTTGCAAATATATCGTTCAGTACAGGTATAGAATAATAGGGAACAAACACGGTGGAATCAGTCATGTTTAGTATACGTAAATATACACATATAGATGTGTATGGTGAAAGATAAATATGAAAAAGTATATACATCAGGTGGTGCTGCGGTAGCGTTGTCACCTCACAGTTAAACGTTGCCTGTTCAATTCTCAGTTAGAGCGTCTTCTGTGTGGTGACATGCGTGAATGGGCGTTCCTTCGTTGAAGGTTGTGCGTTAGGCCCGGCAAGCCAGCACATAAAAATCTACTGCCAATCATTAGCGGACCGGAGTTCCGCTGTGGCGACCCCTAACCGGGAAAAGCCGAAAGACACAACAACAACAACATATAAAACAAATAGATATAGAATATATTGTTATATAACCACATGTATAGATATCAAAAAAGGAATGTATATATATATATATATATATATATATATATATATATATATATATATATGAATATATATTTATATATCAGTATAGATATATCTAAAAGAAATATATATATATTTCACACACACACTGAGACTGATGGAGTATACCAACTGAACTGAAAACAAATAAACACAGCTATGTCAAACAATTAAGCCTGCAATGGAATGTAGTAGGGGGCATGTAAATGTGGAAAATAAGAAGTTCAAACAATATTATGTCTCAACAACACATGCTGTATTGATATTTTGCTGAGCAGAACCTATGACCATAGAAACTGTGTCAGTCTGCAGTGACATAGAACACAGCTCAGGGCCCTGAGTCACCCCAGGAAAGGACAGCTCACATATGACCACTACTGGAGTGTGTGTTGCACAATACCGACTGTGGCACTGCTAGGCCACCCCCAGTGCAAATCATACCATCAGTAACTCTGCTACGTCCAGCTCTGACTTGTGCCTCTTTTTTTGATGCCATTGTCTCCAACACATATAACATAGCTGGTCTCACTACCCTCTTGTAGACCTTCCCAATCACTGTTAATGGTACTTGTCTGTCAGAAATCACACATGACGCTCTTCACCACTACCCACATCCTGCCCGTACTCACATCTTCACCTCTCCCCCACACTCGCTATTACTCTGAACTGTTATTCCCAAGTATTTACACCTATCCAACTTTGAAAACTGTATTCCCTGTATCCTCACCATTCCTCCATCCTCCCTCCCATTCACACACATATATTTCATCTTAGACTTGCTGACCATCATTCCTCCCCTCTCTAGACCATACCTCCACCTCTCCAGCATCTCCTCAACCTGTTCCCTACTCTCACTACAGACCACAATAGCATCTGCAAACAGCACAGTCTAGGGGGACTTCTGTCTGATCATGTCTGTCAACCTGTCCATCGCCACTGAAAATAAGCAAGGGCTCATAGCTGATCTCTGATGTACTCCCACCTCCAAGTTAAACACACCTGTCACTCCCAATGCAGAACTCACTGCTGTAACACTAGCCTTGTACATCTCCTGTAACATTCTTATGGATTCCTCCACCAATCCTGACCACCTCATACAATACCACATCCTTTCATATGCTGTCTTTAAGTCCACAAAGACATAAAGCAGCTATGTCCGACCTTCTCTGTATGTCCCCATCAACAGTCTCAGAGAAAACATTGCATCTATACTGCTCTTTCCTGGCATGAAACCATGTTGCTACTCAATAAACCTCACCTCCCTTCTTAGCCTAGCTTTCACCACCCTTTACCATTACCTCATGCTGTGACTGATCAGTGTTATTCCTCTGTAGTTACTACAGCTCTGCACACCACATTTATTCTCATAATCAGTACCCAAACATATTTCATCCACTCCTCACACATCCTCTCACTTTCCCAGATTACAGTAAACAATTCAGTTAAAAAGACCACAGCAATTTGTCCTAAACACATCCATGCTTCCACAGGTATGTTATCTGGACCAATAGCCTTGCCATTCTTAAACCACTTTATAGCTATCCTTACTCCCCCCTTAATAATCTGTTGCACATCCTGATTCACCATACCCACATCATCCAACCTTTTCAATCTCTCATTCACTTCATTCAACAGCCCATCAAAGTACTGTTTCCATCTGCTCAACGCACTATCCTCATTAGTAAGTTCACTTCCACCATTATCCTTTCTCAGCCTTATCTGCTGCACATCCTTCCTAGCTACATGCATCTGTCAAGCCAATTGGTACAGGTCCTATTCTCCATCCTTGGTGTCCAACCTTACATACAACCCTTCAGATGCCTCATCCTCAGCCTTTGCCACCACTCCCTTTGTCATGCACCCCATCTCCCTATACGCCTGTCTACTTTCTTCATCTGTCTGACAATCACACTTCTCCTTAGCCAACCTCTTTCTCTGTATACTCCCCTGTACTTCCTCATGCCACCACCAGATCTTTTTGCCCTCCTTCCCCTGTGCAGATCTCACACCAAGCCCTGTTCTACTCATCTCCCTTACTAGCTCAGATGTAGTTACCCAGATATTTGCTAACTCTTCATTGCCACCCACTGCCTGTCTTAACTCTTCCCTGAACTCAACCTCACAATCACCCTTTCTCAGTATCAACCATTTGATCCATGTTGCTGCCCTCACACTCCTCCCATTCTTCTTGATCACCATCATCCCACAGACCAACCTTCCATGCTGCCTAACTACACTTTCTCCTGTCACTACTTTACAGTTACCAGTCCCCTTCAAACAGGCCCACCTGCATAGTAGATAATCCACCAGTGTGCATCTTCCTCCACTCTTGTATGTCACTCTATGCCCCTTGGTCTTGTAATACTATGTATTCACCACACCCCTGTCCAACTTCTATTGCAAACTCCGCCACCATCTCATCTTCTGCATTCTTTTGCTTACCACCATACCTAAACATCACCTCTGCATCCCATCTGTCCCCTTCACCAACATGCCCATTGAAATATGCTCCAATCACCACTCACTCACCCTTGGATACACGCATCACCACTTCAACCAACCACACCAAAGTACATCTGTCTCATCCATAACACATGCAATTATCGGAGCATATACACTAACAACTGTCAACATTACACCATCAATTCCCAGCCTCCTGAACATCACTCTACCCGACACTCTTATCACCTCCACAAACACTCTTGGCATACTGTTCCTTCAGGTTAACCCCTACACCATTTCACCTCCCATGCACACCATAATAGAACTACTTGCACCCGACTCCGATACACACAGCTGTACACCCCTTCCATCTGGTCTCTGGCACACACAATATATCCACCTTTCCTCTGTCCAGCATATCAGTTAGCTCTGTCCCCATACCAGTCATACTCACAACATTAACAGTTCCTACCCTCACTACCACACACCTACCTTTCACCTCTCTGCCTGCCATATGAGCATCAGACATCTTCCAGGGTATGTCTGTGAATGCAAAGGCTACTGCACTATTAAATGACATATGCATGTTACAGTAATATGAAAAAAGTGTCACTAATTGTGGCCCATAGCCCACCGTGTATGTGCATTGTCTTACAGATGTCCTGCCCTAACAGGTTGACATGACTGACTAAGCAGCAAGATGGTCATTACAGTTTGCCATACTGACATCGAACAAAAATGTATAGCTGGTATTACCTGTGCATATATATATATATATATATATATATATATATGTATGTGTGGGTAGGTGTACCTGGCTGCCTGATAACAACTGACATGGGATTCAAAATGTCAGATGAATAAGCTGTACATGTTATACATGTGTGTAACCTTAGTTTCTGTGCATCCAACAGAGTCACATCTTTGCAGCTATTGGTGGTGTCATTGCCCTGACACAGACATGAGTAGTATAATAAGCATGAGTATCACATTGAAATTGTAGAGGTGGGCAACTGTGTTCTGACCCTGTGTCCATGCCTAATACAAACACATATATGGCCCCCAATTTGGCCGTATGGTCTCAGCAATATCTTACTTATAAAACCTGTCTCCACCAAAGTAATGAAAACTCCTTTGCTGGACAGCAGCAATGCACAAAGCACATAATTTGATGCTATATTTGTTGCACAGGGCAAAGTAGGAGCAGGCACCAACTGGACAGCATGTCAACCTTTGTCTGAATGAGCATATTAGGTCACAGGTGGCTTACTGTAAGGCTAACTATGTGTACAAATTGGACACATCAACTAAGGGCAATCACAAGGCCATCTTCACATATGTCTGCAGTCTCAAAGGCACCAACCCAACCCACCCTGTAATGGTGGTCAATCACAGCATATACACACACACCATAGCTACAGCCAACCTAATACAGACAGTTTAGGGCAAAGATCAACACCCTGCATCACCATCAGTATAGGTGGATATGCACAGCACACACACCCCTCCCCTCATCATCATGGATCAGGTCCTAACTGCCTAATTAACAAAAACAAGTCCCCTTAGGGCCTGATGACATTCCTGTCTGCATCTTACACGAACCCAGGCATATGCTTCCAGCTCCATTACACAATGTATGCAAGCAAAGCCTGAGCACCATTGACATCCCATCTGCAAGGAACACAGCCACTGTCATCCCTCTACACAAATGTGAATGATGAATGGTGGTTTATGTAATGTAATGTCCCTCATTGGGGGGAACATGACACATCAGGACCAGGAGTACAATGCATGTTCATACAGTGCTGCCAGGTACAGGGGTATGATGTGTTTGTAAGTGGTCGCTAATGATAGTCCAAATGCATGTGCTGGCTTTGTAAAGAACTCTGGGCAATGTCTGAGGTCATGTGATGTGTCTTCCTGTGTATGTCCTCCAGCTGCCATGCAGTGGCAAATGCCTTACAACTGATGCAGAGACAGCAGCCATCACAGAAGCTGTAACCCTAAACTATGCCATCCTTTCTGGCCATAGCCGGCAAAATCTGCAGGAATGGACTGCCCTGTCAAATGAGATTGTCCACAGAGTGAACATGTTGGGCCACCATGGACATGCATATGATCAGGTCAGGCATAGAGCAACTGACCTTGTACTCGGTGCCGGCAAAGGGCTGCTGCTGTAGAGAGGGACTGTACTGCTACCACTGGGGGACCAGCAACACAGGCCCCACTTATGGCAACAGAGGAGCTCCTTGCCATCCTTGGGGTAGCCCCCATGCAAACTCAAACATGGGACACACCAGTTGTGTCAGTGGATGGCACCCAGGCAACAGGCGAGGAGCATCTAGGTAAGGCCAAAGTGCACATCAATGTAATGAGGTAGCATTTAAACTGTCTTCTACAGAGTCTCTAGATGCATATGTCAGTGCAAAATGGATTAGTGGGTGGGGTGTAGTAATGCACACAAGTGCACATCTATGGTGAAGGACAGCAAATTGTGTAATATCATAGAGTGTACTGTACCTGTGCAGAAACATAGCATTCATCTTGTAACAATGCCTAATGTGAATCTGCTGACAATACCTCTCCCTCACAACTACATAGGTCCCTCTGGTCTGCACATGGGACAGTAGCCTGAACCCAGTAAGTATGGGGTTTCTCTGTTGTGGCTCACCAGTACCTCAGGCATGCTAAAGTTAATGCATGTCATCATGCACACAACTGTTACATTCAGCCATGTGGCAATGTCTGCATGTTCACCTGTGGTGGTGTTTACTGCATTGCATCATGGTGGTCATGACAGGGGCCTATTTGCAGGAGATGTCACATATCTGTAGCATACCTCACAACCTGTCATTGCAGGACACCTGGACAAAGGCTGACAAAATGGGGGGACAAAGGCACAAAACTAGGGTCATATTGTAGAAATTAGTGATATACAGTGCATATAAATGGTGTACACACCTGTTAGAATGCCAGGTATGTGTGATATACAAACATGAGAGCACAATAGACAAGTTCAAAATACTGCCAACCTTTCATGTGACCTATAACCTGTACAATTCAATTGTAAAGCAAACAAATCTGTTAGGGAAACAATAATGACACAAAACAATAGTACAACAACCTAAATGCATATGTGTGCACAGGATGAAGCTAGTACTGTGTTGAGGCAGCTTTTGATATAACTACAGCAGTACAACTTATTGGGTACACAACAGCCATCAATTACAGAGACTCTTTGATTAACAGCAACTAACAGTCAGCTGTCCTACCAGGATTATCCTAACATATACCCATTTGCCTGCTATAGCAACAGCTATAGTTCACATAGAGCTGACACAGCTGCTAAGGGACCACATGTTTGAGATGTATCAGCCTGGAGAAGGGTACCAAAACATTTCCACAGCATTGAACATACCATGGATCACAGTGCAGACAGTCATCAAAAGGTGATGAAAATAGGGGGCTACAGTGACATTGCGAAGGAGTGGACATCCCACCAAAGTCTATGAGAATACAAGATCAGAACTGGCCAGGGAGGCTGCCAGGAGCCCTATAGCAACAGTGAAGGAGTAGAAGGAATTTCCAGCAAGTACTGGGTATGTACTACATGTCACAACAAACTTCCATGGTCTCCATATGTCCTGCCTATAGGGTAGGGTTGGAAGATGGCAGACGTTCCTCACACCAAACAATATTCAGGCCTAGTGGAAGTCTAAAAACAATGCGTCATTCTCCAAAAAGCAAGTGGGAAAATGTGTTATGGTAATATGGGACCATGGTTGCACTCATTGGCCACAATTCTGACAGGTGTGTTTGGCACAATATTACCACTGCACATCACCACAACAACAACACCCCCATGGTGAAGCATGGTGATGGCAGTGTCCTGCTTTGGGGTTGCTGTTCATAAGCTGAAACTGGAGCTGTAGCAAAGTTAGAACAGTTCCAAACACTGGTCACTTGTGGCTCCAAAACATTCTGGTGTCTGCCACATAGCTGTGGATGGTGAGGAATTCCACCTTTCCACACAACAATGGACCAAACCATATTTCCATTATCAACAAAAGGATGGCTTCACCAGAACACATACAATGTTCTGCACTGACTGAGTCAGAGCCCTCACCTATGTCCAAAAGGATATATGCAGGGTGACCTGAAGAGGGCAGTGCACAGGGGATGCCCTTGTAATCTGATATAGTTGGAAGCGTTTTGCAAGGGAGAGTGTGCAAACATTAGCAAGTCAAGATGTGTCATGCTGATAGATACCTTCCAAGAGGACTACATGCTGTGATAAAATCAAAAGTTGCTTTAACAGAGTATTACTTTAAGGGTGTGCACACTCATGCAACCAGCCTATTGTATCTATTTCAATTACCAGATGTTACCTGTAACTGATGTGCATGTTTTTCATTTGAATTGCACAGGTTATATGTCATATAAAATTATGACAATGTTATGATCAGATTTCTGAGGTCTTGTGTGATATATCACAAAAAGCTGGCATGTTAACAGGTGTGTGTACAGTTACTATATCCACTGTAAGCTTTGGAAGTTTTTTGAGTAACGGGCTTTGTTTTAAAATACATGTACTGCAGGTTATGCAGTCTGCACTTCCGATAAGTACATTGCTTAGTCGCACCAATCCACAGGCCAACCCAGTAATGTATCAGACAAACACAGGAGTTATGAGGAACAGACCAAACATATGAGCCATACATGTAGACATTCAGCAAAACCCTGTATAGCTGGGCGTATGCTCTGTAGGAGTTGCCATAGTGCTATACAGGTGAACAGCAATAATTTACATGGGTGCAGTGTGTGATAGGTGAATGACCATCACCTACTAACACCACTCACATATCCCAGAGGTGTATATCAGTAGTAATGGTAATTGGAAAGAGCTGCACTGCATGAAGCTGAGGGTCCATCCCGAGTGTGTATGTTATTGTTTGACTGTGTGTCGTGAAAGCCCCCAGTCGGCTAATGTGAGGTCTGTGCAATGCCTTTGAGGCACCTCATCTGTGTGTGTGTGTGTGTGTGTGTGTGTGTGTGTGTGTGTGTGTGTGTGTGTGTGTGTGTGTGTGTGTGTATATCAACAAAGCTTATAGTAGCAGTAGAAATGTGCATATGTTGTTTTTCCCCTCACAGGTGGACATGGTGGCTATGTCAGTGACTCTGCAGAATCTGACCATTATGATATTCATATTGACGAACAGGTGGGGTTGTCACGGGCTGATACTGTACCATCAGTTGGCATCTCACTATTGTCATCTCCATCCCTGCACACAGTCACAATGCCTACACATACCTGTCATCAGTGGCCACAGATAATGGACAGTTGGCGGGTGGTGGCATGGAACAGGCTACTGTGGTGACTATGGCAAGTGAGAGTGCAGGCACTAGCCATAGCCAGAGTGCTGGCAAGGTCCAACACAGGCAGATGGGCAGGGGTGCTAGGAGGAGGATTGCAGCCCAGCATGTCTCTGTTGCAAGTGCCATGGCAGCAATCACCAAATGCATGTTTCAGGCTGTCATGGGGCACAGGCACATAATGAATGTAATACCAGACATATACGCAGGGTCATGGATGAGCACATCTCTGGTGTCTGTGGCAATATGAGCTCACTGCAGCCATCTGTGAGCATACTGAGGTCATGGATAGATGGTGGGGGGGACCTTGACATTCCTTGACCATAAAATATCTGTGCTTGAGCGTTTGGCAGACACTGGCCAGTAGCCATGTGGGTGTAGAACAGCACCATGATCAGCTGAGGGTCTACATGGCCATGCACCATTACATTCCCATGCTGGCAGTACCACCAGTACTACTGAAGGGGGTGTGCTGTCCACACCATGATGCAGCAAGCCATGGGCATGTGATCCTGGTCAGTCCCAACAGGGATGCGGACCCAGCAGGCAGCAGTCACCAGCAGGGAGTAGTACTGCATCTGGACTCAGCCCTGGTGGTCCTGGTGATCCCCTCGACAGGCACAGTTCCCATATCTGGAGCCAGAGATGGTGAACTGTACACCCTGCCATGTACAGCCCACAGCTGTCCAAAATACCCCTGTGTAGGGTGCCCACATGGCATGACTGTGTGCATACAAACACACACACACACATCACCATCAGAAATGTCACCTCCATACACACACACACACACACACACACACACACACACCACCCCTGCACTGCCCATTTAATGAACACCCACCAAACACACACACACACACACACACACACACACGCACACACACACACACACACACACACACACACACACACACACACACACACACACACACACACATTATGTCAACCATGTGGCCCAGCTTAGGCTTCTGAGAAACCCACACAACACCCTGTGCATATGATGATGCCTGTGCCACATCCATGTCATCCATACCATCGATGCAGGGACAAGCTTATATGGGTCTGGTGCACAGGGTGACTTTAGTAGAGGGTAGCTATTTAATACTGTGTAAGGTGCTGTCATCTGGCATTTGTAATGGGTACACAGATTTTGTGTGTACCTTTTCAGCCATGATGCATTATTGGTGTTAGCAACACTAAGCAAATGTGTTCTCACATGCTGTATTTTGTTTGTGTTCCAGGTGTCTGTGTGTCAGCAGAATGTGGCCCTGCAGACATCAACAACAAGGAGTATGGCAGTGTAGTAACACATTGACCACATCATTGTCAGGGTACAGCTGTGTCTGCACACATTTCCCAGGTCAGTGTAACAGTTCTTGGATGTGCCTCACAGCTTATAGGGCTGAGGGGTTGTATCTCAGTCTGTGGTGGTTGCCATCAGCTCTAGTATAGTGGACAATGGTAAGTGTGGTGGGTGGAACACACCTCAGATTGCTAATGCCCTCAACCCCATAGGATATTGTTTTGACCAAACACACAGAGAATATTGTTCACACACACACACACACACACACACACACACACACACACACACACACACACACACACACACACACACACACACACACACACACACACACACACACACACACACGATACTCTTTTTTCACACGCACTTGCCAGGATTGGGAGTAGAACCCCTACTTATCTATTTACTGTTACTACATCGTTACACATTTATCAAATGCACCATGGAGGTTATGGGATTACACTTGTCCAAAGGTACTTCTAAGGTGAGGGACATCACCAGCGCTTGCAAATTATGACAATGGGTGATGTACTGGGTGAGAGAGGCCACAGAATAGTGTAACCTACACATATACACACTTACACACAATAATACACACCTACACACATTTGCCAGGACTCATATTAGAACCATTAGCTATGTGGTTATTGGTATTATAGTGTTATGCAGTTACCACACACACCACAGAGCTTATAGGTTGTGGAGTGTCCCAAGGTACCTATATAGTGAATAACATCTACAGCACTTATAAGGTATGGCAATGGTAGTTGTACTGGGTGAGACAGGCCACCAACTACTTTCACCCATATGTTTATAAACTCATAAACACTTTTAGACACACTAATGCGCACACACACACACACACACACACACACACACACACACACACACACACACACACACACACGCACACACTTGACAGTACTGAGATCTATGGGTTCAAAGAGTCATAGGTGTGTATGTAGCAAATGGCCATGGAGGCTTTACAAGGCTATCACATGGGAATACACTGGCATCATGCCACCTGACAATGCTCCCCAGTGTGTCTACTGAGTATGGTCACTGGGGTGATCCCCAGGGTGGGTATTCTATTCCCCATACACTACTCCTGATTTCTCTTGAAGAGAACCAGTAATGTGCTTGGCTTGACATGTATGTGGCGTCTATTCCTTAGTGTGGCCAGTCTCTGGGTTATGAACCTGTCCTTCCAGCATGTCCTGTTGATTGTGAGGATGGGGTTGAGGTATCTGGGGCATGTTGTGTGGACAGATTGGTTTCCTCAGATGTAGCATTCTTGACAGGGCTGGGTCAGACATGGCTGTGTATGTCAGCCAGAGATCGTCCCTAAGTAGCCAATATGAGACAGAGATCCATTGCAGTTGTTGGAGTCTGTCCATATGGGGCAAGTGTGTTGTACCTAAGATCCTCTTTGTGAGGTACATTTGCAGCCTTTCCTGTTGTTGTTCGTGTCCAGTGGGGTACATGGCAAATGAGCCATAGTACACATTGATTGGCCTACTGAGGGGAGTGTACAGGGAAAAAATGTCCTTTTACTTCCCAGATTCAACACCCTGAGTCAGGGGAAGTGACAAATGGAAGGACTTTCAGAAGACAGAGACACTCTGGTGGTCACCATAGAGCTCAACCTGTGTTCCCAGTTCCATTATATCAATATCAGTGTTCAGTGGACTACCATCAATGTATTACTTTATGGGAACCATGTCATACCCAAAGGGGAAGGCGGCACATCATCTGGCATTGAGCTTATGTCCAGGGTTCTGACAACAGTCATAGGTCTCAGAGAGGCCTTTGTGAAGGATGTCAACCTCACGTGGGGGATAATAATAGCACCCACCTAGTAGTCATCTGCAAACATTGTCAGCTAGGGTGCCATTGTATTGGGCTGGTCCTCAGAGGTGTGGATCCCAAACATGAGAGAACCCAGGTCCACAACCTGTAGGACTCCACTCGTGACTGTTCAGCAATCTGACATGGAGTCCGCTGCTTTCACACTGTGGGTTCTATCTGTGAGCTGGTTTGCAGGCCACCTACTGATGTAGGTGTGGCTACCTACCTAAGTGTGCTTGTGTATGATTCTTGAGTGGGGAGTGATATCCAAGGCTTAGATGGGCAGACTATCTTGTTATCTATTCCATACTGTCACTTAGTTATTGCACAGGGCACAATGCTTATAGGGCTGCAGAGTGTCTACAGGTCCCTCTACAGTGGATGACAATGATGTGATGGGGCTTGCAGTGTGGACACTGGGACATGTACTGGGTGGATATGGCTCTCACACAAACATAACCCCTCCACAGACAGAATACTGTTCATATACACACACACATACACACACACACACACACACACACACACACACACACACACACACACACACACACACACACACACACACACACACACACTTGCCCAGACTGAGATTAGAGCCACTACCTATCTATTTATTGCTACTACAGTGTTATGCATTTATCACACATGCCACAGAGCTTATAGAGTGAAGGTTGTCCAAAGGAACTTCTAAGGTGAGGAACATCACAGGCCTTTGTAAAGTATGACAATGGGTGATGTACTGGATGAGAGAGGCCACAAAATACTTTAAGCAACACATATACACACTTACACACACACATTTGCCAGGACTGAGATTAGAACTTCTAACTAGTTATTAGTACTACAGTGTTACACAGTTATCACACATGCCACAGAGCTTGTGGGGCTGAGGCCTGACAAAAGGAACTTCTAAGGTGACTGATATCTGCAGGACTGCTAATGTATGGAAAGGGGAAGTGTCCTGAATTTGAATGGACCTAAAAGCTTTAACATGCAAACACACACACACACACACACACACACACACACACACACACACACACACACACACACACACACACACACACACACACTTTGACATTTGCTAGAACTGAGATCAGAACTCCTACCTATTTATTTGTACTATAGTATTACGCAGTTATCGCATATGCCACAAAGCTTATGAGGTGGAGATCTGACTAAAGGGACTTCTAAGATGACTGATATCTGCAGAACTGCTAAAGTAGGGAAAGGGGAAGTGTACTGGATTTGAATGGACCCAAAAGTTTTAACTTGTAAACACACACACACTTTTATATTTACCAGGACTGAGCTTAGAACTCTTAACTAACTAGTTATTTGCACTACAGTTTTATGCACTTATCGCACATGCCACAGAGCTTTGGGGGCTGAGATCTGACGAAAGGGACTTCTAAGGTGACTGATATCTGCAGGACTGCTAAAGTAGGGAAAGGGGAAGTGTACTGGGTTTGAATGGACCCAAAAGCTTTAACTTATAAACACACACATACACACTTTTATATTTGCCAGGACTGAGATTAGATTGCCTATTGAACTAGTTATTTGTACTATAGTGTTACAAAGTTATAGCACACACCACAGAGCTTATAGGGATGAGACCTGACAAAAGGGACTTCTATGGTGACAGACATCTTTAGGACTGATAAAATAGGGCGATGGGAAATGCACTGGGTGGGGAAGGCCTGTTCATTCCTAGAGCCTACTAACATTTCTCTAAGTGTATGAGCATGCCCAGTGTGACCTTCTTTAGTACATGTGGGACTCCATTCCAGGGATTGTTGTACTCCAGTTCAGTTTGTTTTGTGCTACAGCCATACCTCTTAACCTGTTGGTGCAGGATATCTGGAGATAGCCTATCAAAATGGAGAGACAATGGGTCATACGGTGATTGTGACTATTTCTCTCAGTAATGTATGGGTTGCTAGGGTTACAGGGCTTGTTTTAGCAGACATCTGACATATACGCCATTTGACACTGTCATGTATTGTTTCAGTACCTCATGACATACCTCCTCTGATCATCACAGTGATTTACCAGAGGAATACAGGATGGATGATGCACACACCAGGATTATGGGCCAAATGCTAGGCATTCTTGCACAATCCAGCCTGTTGAGAGGTGTGCTTACAAACAATTGACTGCTGGTGTTGTGGAAACAGTCCAGCACCTTGGTGACATATTACAATGGTGGAATCTCTATGCATTTCTGTTCTGGCCTGGTCTGATTTCCAGTCCACGGTTGGTTAATATAAGTCAGACAGGATCAGGGTGACAGGCAGACTCCAGGTATATTTGTAGGGGATAAGATATGTGAGGGGGGGTCCTGGGTCAGATATGTTTTCCTATAGCTACCAGTACTTCGCATAGGGATCTTCTCAAAGGTTGACTGCATTTGGGGGGTCTTGAGTGTATCAGACTGTTTGACCAGCCTGGAGGTGTGTGTTTGTCTCACATATATGTATGGGCCACCTCATTTTGCTTGGATGGCCACATTTTGGGGTCAGAATGTTGCATTTGATGAGTGATCAGGGAAGGTTGTGTTACTCCACATGGTTGTGGGCCAGGGCTCTTTGGGTGCAGACATGTCACCATCTTCCAGGGTCAGTACTGCCTCCAATGAGTGCATTCCCATGTTTAGACTCCTAGCCCTGCATGTCGACTGTACAGAGTATTGCAGAATGTCCACATTCATGACTCATATATCTTGTTGGTTACCCAAACGAGTGTGGTTTTCAAGGAAAAGTGTTTTGCAAGTCACTCAGGGTTGAAGTCAGATATTATTGACAGTTGACATTGCAGGTTTCAGACTTCATACTCATCAGACATTCCATACTACTACACTCATTCCATCAACTTTATAATATTATTAGAGCAGTATTTCAAAGGTGTCCTTCTCTTTGGATCTTTTTCACCCCATTATTCATGGCTTTGGCCAGATTTCTGGCTTTCTTACACTGGCAGGTTTTCTCCTAGCAGTTAGCAGCATGGCCTTTCTTTGCATTTTGTAGACCAAGTTATGTTGGTGTTATTGGCCCAATCTAACAGGGCACTGTGGGTGAGGCATGGGCTTTTGCCACAGGCCTGTAGGCCAGGTATGAGAGATGCAGGCCATCTATAGCAAGACAGTGCATTCTGATGATCATATGTTCCCAGGGTGCCTGCAGTGGACAACCCTGGGATGGCACCAGTAAGTTGAGTGTGGGTGTTGCTGACAATTGCTTTCTGTTTGTGCTGAGCCATCACTCTAGTTGATGGCTGGATGCTGCTTAAGGCTAGGGACATGTTACTGCATGTCTATGAGACTATGGGGGGCCATGACACATCTGTACACAATACACATTTGCAGAGACTGTGCTGATATTTGCTTAACATTTTGGTCCCATTTAGCATAGTGGTGTGCCCGATCTTTGAGACAACAGGCAGAACAGTATCGACCACAGGTCAGATTGTTCTGGCATAAACATTTTTAGTTTCAGACTTCTTAGCTTCCAAAGCCATACTGCCACTGCTAGACCTGCTGTGATATCACTGTGTAAATGTCTGTAGGTGGGGATTTCATGGATGTTGCCATGTGGTGGCCTTTGCCAGACATTTCTGTATGGTTTTCTACACCTGATCTGCTGGGTGAGGCTAGGGGTGGGTATGGGACCCCCACTTTGACATCCATGCATGTGACCTATGACCCGGCAGTTATTTGGCTCACCGCATACACTGCAGTGGTATTTGTCAACTAGGGTGGTACTGCATGGAGTGGTTAGGCCAGTACTGGGAATACACTTCCTGCTGTCCCATAGAGCTGTCAGTTGTCTCCTGCTATCCCAGTAAGCCACCCACTCCCTTGCATGCTTGAATCAATACCATAGATATGCTATCAGAACATTCCACTCCATTCATTTATTTTGTTAAGGAAACTGACTTACCTTGTGCCTGAGGCTGTTATGAGGCTAGTGCTTGAGGGCTGACTATGTTGGATGCACACAGTACACTGCCTATACATGGTAAGGTATAGGTGGTGTGATGTTTGGCATCCATTTTACTGGGTGTGTAAGTCAGAGAGAGAGAGATCAGTTCCTCGGGCCCTACTATGTCAGTGTATGTGCTATGCATTGCCTCTCTGCCAAGGGCAGATGGCCAAATGATGCTTCCTATGTTTTTATCTTAGTTACTAATTTTTTTGTAGCTTCAGTTTTAAAGTTGTAACCCAGTATTGCATGCAAAATATAATAATAAAAATAATATCATCAGTACTTTATGATAGTGACACTACACCTAGCATTGCAGCTTTACAGCTCTTAGTTCTCAGTTCATTTCCTAGCATGAATGCATTCTGTGTGCAGTCTGGATATTCTCTGTGGGTTTGAGTAGACCCCCCCCCCCAGGTACTTCAGACTCCTACCACATAAAGAAGTTCTCAGGTGAGTTGGACTGGTGTCTTATCCAGGGTTACTTCTCAGCTTTATACCCACTGAGAGCTGAGACATACTCCAGCTCCAGTGACACTGAATAGCATAAAACAGATGTCAGATAATGAAGGTATGAATGAATGAAACAAAGTTGTGTTATGTACTTTATAGCATGAAGTCACTAAAATGTGAATGTCAGCAATCTGATTAGAATTCAATAAAAATATTCTAAAATGTGCTAAAGAGGTCTTTTGGCCACCCCCACATTGCTTTCTAATTATTACTCTATAACAAATTAGATTTATTTATGACAGAATGAATGAATGACTTTTATCTTATGTATTGCATCTGTAACAGTGCTTTAACATGTTTAATGTAACAGTTTTTTCTGTACGTATGTATGGAGCTTTTCTCCCCAGGCCTTCGCTGAAAATGGACAAGTATCCAGTTGGACTATCCCGGTCGACAAATGTAAAATAAATAAATAAATACATCAATAAAACTTTGTTTTCTGTACTATATGGCATTAAACATGCATATTTAATGATACAGGAACTAGCACTGCAACATTAAGACTGGGATTCATAGACAAGTTGCACAGTACACAGTGCACTTGTATGGTAATCAGAGATCCAGAGACTATCATAGGTTAGCAGCTATTCATAGTCCTTTGTTACACTCCAGTTCAGTGGGCCCACATCTACAACAGCAGAGCTCTAAAACAGACTGCATAATGGCATGTTAGTGAATAATGGTAGTAAAATGAGGACCCAATGATATTAAAATATATGCATGGTGGATATACACAGATAGAGAATACTACAGTTTTCTTTTATGAGCACTTTTATCGTAAGTAAATGTAAAGACAGGTAGAACTTGCCAAAAATAGAACTGAAAAATACAACAACATATAGAAACTCAGTGTTTTGCAGGATATCACAACTTTTGTTGTGGACATCTGCGATAAATAAACTCTATAATAAAAGGAAAAAATTGCTGTTCAGTACCAAGAAGGAGCAGGTGCCCTAATCAGAAGCAATCTCTCCTTAGCCTGAATAAGTAAATAAAAACACTAGTCAAATCCTCCAAAGCAAACTTCCAGTCCAAACTGGACACATCTACTAAAGACAGTCATAAGGCCTTCTTCAAATATGTCCACAATATCAAAGGAAGTACTCAGATCTGCTCAGAACTGGTGGTCAAGGCCACCACATACACAAACACTGGAGATATAGCCAACCTGCTGGCAGACAGGTTTAGTGAAAACTTCACCCTTCTGTCGCCCCATCAGTAAATCAGGACATCCACAGCACCTGTCCCTTTCCCCTTATCTCTAGGGAGCAAGTCATCACTGCCTTCTCAAAGGCAACAAATACATACTCCAAGGGACCTGATAACATCCCAGGCTGCATCCTACATGAACTCAGGCAGGAACTTGCAGTACCATTAGGCACCCTATTTAACCAAAGTCTGAGTACTGGCTTCATCCCAGCCAAGTGGAGGACAGCCACTGTCATCCCTTTGCACAAAGGTGGAGCATCCACTGATCCAAGAAATTATAGACCCATCAATCTAACTAGCCTGATCTACAAGGCCATGGAAAGAATTATCATGGACCTCATTAACAAGGGCATTGTCAGTCTCCAAATACTTGATTCCACACAGTTTGTTTTCATCAAGGGGAGGCCATGCCTATTAAATTTGGTTGACTTCTTTGAGACAGTCACCAAAGCCATGGATGAGGGGAAGATGGTGCACACCACCTACCTTGACCTGGCCAAAGCCTTCGATATTATGCCCCACTCAACTATAATAGATAAACTCTCTTAATTAGGCATCAGTCCATATGTTACCAGATGGGTAGCAAACTGGCTCACTGATAGAACCCACCTAGTCAAAATAAGGGAAGCCACCTCAAGTTGTAGAGCCATAATGAGTGGTGTACCCCAGGGATCGGTCTTGGGGCCTCTGTTGTTTGGGATATACTTTACTGAGGTAAAGGCCTAAACCAGTGGGCTGTGGCTGACATCATCAATTCCCCTAGTGATGTGGACATCCTCCAAGAGGGTCTCACCCAAACAAATAACTGGTGCCAGGAACATGGCCTCAAACTGAATGCCAAAAAATGCATCATCATCCCCTTTGGGGAGAGTGACGTCCCCACAGATTATCACAGTAATAACAAGGTCCTAAGCACATAATCAGTCATGAGGGACTTGGGCACCCAGGTTGATAGCAAACTGACTTTTGACAACCATATTGCCTCTATTGTACAGAAAGCTTTCTACATGGCCCACCTCATTAGTAAGGGTATCTCATCCAGAGACAGGAAGGTCATAACATCCCTATATTCTTCTCTTATAAGACCTATTATTGAGTACAATGCCCCTTTCAGCATGTACCTCACAAAGCACATGCAGCAGTTGGAGAGACCACAGAGGTTCCTCACCAGGAAAATCCAGGTCCTCAAGCATCTACCCTACACAGATAGGCTAAAAGCCCTGTCCGTCTATTCAGTCTCATACAGACTCCTCAGAGGTGACATCTGTCTGGCATACAAAGCAATCTCAGACCCCGCCTTGATGGGACTGCTGCATATCTGCAAGTCAAGCTCTACTTGCGTAACCCACACACGTGACCTCAACCTTGCCTGTGACATCAATAGGACTTGGTGGGACAGATTTGTGTCCCAGAGACTCCCCCATCTATGGAATAGACTCCCTTTCTACGTATAGCAGAGTACCTCATTAACCCATTTTAAGCGCAACCTGGACAACTGAATGGGGAAGAGAATATACACCACTGGGATTCCATTTGTGTCCCTGCTGGACAGTGGGATCAGATGCTGACTTGTCAGAACATGGGCTAAATTCTTGGCTAGGCTTGTAAGGACATCAGGGCCAATAGCCTAGTAAGTTACTATGATTCTTTGATGATCCTATTCTTGAACCAAACAAATCCTGTGGTACTGTTTTGGAAAGGTGCTAGTGGGCATCAAAATTAACACTTAGCACCATGTGGCCAGTTATTACATAACAGCACTTAAAAAAATCAAAGAAAAGTAAAAGTCATTCTCTCTTTCTTTAGACAGGCCTCACATTGATAAGCAGTAACAATTACATTCTCAAAGCAAAGCAAACAACACAAAGTTTCTTTTGCAGGGCTTGCCTTTGTGAGTCATAAAAATTACAAAGTAAAGGTAAGGAAAATAACTCAAAGCTTTTTTCACCGGACTTCTTGCTGGTGAGCAGTAACATTCATAACGTCAAGGTATAGAAAATAATTAAAAGTTTCCCTCACCAGAACTCCTGCAGGTGAGCCATACCAGTGACAAAATCCACATAAGGAAAATAAATCAAGGCTCTTACGCCAAACCATCAAATGTCAAGGAGTGGTAATTCATTAGTTTGCACCTTTCAAAAAATAACCAACAACTAAGAAACATTTTATCAAAACCAGAGGTGTCTTATTGTGCATGAAAGTAAAAGTCACTGGTATACAATGCAAACTTTTTAGCATATAGCTACAAACTCAGACAGATAAAAGCTTCTGGCAAATAATGGCCTTTAGTAAAAGAAAGTTTCTCAGGTAATACCTGAACAGCCATGTTGATCAATGTCTGACTCATTGCTCCTTGGCAGAAGATATGGCTCTGGACTCTCACTACCTGGTTCTCCACTTCAGGATAAAGTCTTGACATCTTATTGCTGATCACTACTACTACTGGTATACAATGCAAACTTTTTAGCATATAGCTACAAACTCAGACAGATAAAAGCTTCTTGCAAATAATGGTCTTTAGTAAAAGAAAGTTTCATAGGTAATACCTTAACAGCCATGTTGATCAATGTCTGACTCATTGCTCCTTGGCAGAAGATATGGCTCTGGACTCTCACTACCTGGTTCTCCACTTCAGGATAAAGTCTTGACATCTTATTGCTGATCACTACAGCCTCAGTGAGTCTCACTTCACAAGAGAAGCCATCCAGACTCATCCGGACCCTCAAACACTGACTTCTGCCTTGTTATCAGAGAATTTTCTCCTATGGGCCCCTGCTCTGAGCTCCCTCTGATTACCTGATATCCCAGGTAATTTCCTTAAAGAGACAAATCTGAAATTCTTGCTTCTATATGCTACTAACTCCTAAATTAACCATTTTCCCCATAGATAGTCTCACATCTACACTGTCAGATGCACCTAACAGTCCTGCTCTTATTAACTGGTACTATCTACTAGGCAAATCCCAGAGGAGCCATCATGCTATATTACATATGACCCCCAATCAGCTTGAAACTACAGGCTTTTAGCCAATTGTCAGGTTTGTGAACCCTAGACAAACCATGTGCATTTTAATCATTAACATTGAGATGGTGTTGAATTCAAAACTGGAATAGATGGAAGGCTAGGGCCACTGGCAGGGTTTTACTTTGCTGTCATTCTGCAGGTGAAGCCACTTGAGGGAGTATAACTCATAACCAATGTGAACTGCCTTCCTAGTAAACGGTACTGAAGAGAGCACAAGGCATGTTTTATTGCCATTCATTCCTTCTTTGTGGTACAGTATCTTCTTTATGTTTTGGCTGATTTCTTAGTTAAGTAGCCTACTGTGTGTTCTTCATTGTTTATCATTTGTGTGAGCACTGCCCTTAATCTGATCTCTTCCAGGTATCTCTGTAGACTGCAAAGGCCTTGGAAAGTCAAGGAAAACCTAGACTGGCTCAGCACAGAGGCTTTGTTTGAGTCTTAAAAAAAAGTTAGGTCAGTCTCTGGTGCCAACCTGACCTTTTCAGGCAACTCAGTCACATTCCCTTAGCTAACATGAGCTGCCAGGTTTATAGGAATTACTGCCTTACAATGGTTACCTGAGATATAAGATGATGTGTCTACTAATGTGTAACCTTACCTAATAAATGTATTATATTCAGGCAACGAAAAGTGTATCTTTTCTCAGAACAGCAGTATGTAGTAAAAAGTTATTCACTATTATAAAGGGATGTATTTTATCTGATGTGTATTAGCATTCAGTGAGAAAATCTGTACTATGTTTATCTGTAAATGGGTTAATAGATTCATATGTGTATACTAGGCTAACAATCACTAGGGCCCTTATAAATCTAGCATTCAACTTTAATGTGACCCACAAATTTGATTTACATAAGGATGATTTACTGACTGCATCTGTCTATCAGAGACATAGGTGCCATTCAGGGATGAATTTCCAGTTACCCATCCGTTGGTCCAAGTTGCACATATAGGGTTGGGGAGGAACTCTTCTTCACATGGACAAGGAACCTGTTTCAGAGTATGGGGAATCTCTGGGAAACATATCTATCACTCCAACATGTCCTATTTATGTTGCAAGCAAAATGTCAGTCTTTTGGTCTAGTAGTTCTATGCTATTTGTTCTGTAGATGTGCAAAATGTTTATCAAAACAGGGTCCAATGATGCATTATATGCCAAGGAAAGATCACCTTTCAGTAGTCTATATCATACAGAGTAAAGAAACAGAGCTTTGAGGTGATCAGTGTAGGACATTTTGTTTACTCCCTGTATTGTTTTCATAAGGAACCTTTGTGGACATTCCATTTATTGCATGTGTCTGCTCAGGTACATACCAAAGGGGACATTATACTCCATGATTGGTCTGATGAGGGCTAAGTACAGTGGAATGATGACATCTCTGGACCTAAATGCCATGCCCTTACTTATCAGTTCAGCAACATTGAAAGATGTTCTTACTACCATGGGCACATGTTGGTCGAAGGCTAGGTTACTATCTACATGAGTTATCAGATCCATGACTAGTGAATCAACTTTTAGGTGTGCTTTATTGATAACATGGTCGCCTGGTGTGGCTGACTTCTCAAAAGGTACTATAATGAATTTATTGGCACTGAGTTTTAAATAACTCTATTACTGTTATAAGCTGTTTGCCAATCCAAGTGCCACTTAAATTGTTTCCCAGTCTAAAAGAAAACAAAGTATTATAAATATAATAAAGGTATTCTAGATGGAAAAAATTGATTTATCACAAAATAAAAATTTACACAGATTCTTCTATAAATTAAAAAAATGATTGTACAAGTAGAACTGAATGCCGATAAAACTGAACTATATAAACAGATAGCTTAAACAAATCCTGTTTAACATAAAAGGATAGCATTTTAACGAGTTATGCTCTGTATGATATTCCCTGGATCCACAGAACCCAATGTCTTTTTGAACAATTGGAGAGTTTCAATTGGTTCTTTTAACAGAAGGTAGTTTATGGTAATTAGGAATCCTCAACAAGGCTCACATCATATCACATACATCCACAGAGCTGTAAAACCACACTTTAAGAAATACCACACTTAAGATGAAAGACATGGTTTTAAGTGTTGTTTTTGTCTTGTATATGTCAATCATTTTCATTTGTCAAGTCATATACAAGTGCTAAGGATATATTCTGAGCTGACAAAGTATGTTAACTAGATGGTAAAATATCTGATTAACATGACTTTCAGATTCAAATAGGCATTCAACAACAGGTGTAAGGAAAAATATTTCCATATAAATAATTCTGACCCAACTGAACCTGTAGTTTCTAGTCCTTCAGGAGGATATACTAATTGCTTTAATAGCCTTTCTGTTGTAAATACTTGAAAACCCCCTGGTCAAGGTATTTAGTACATAGTTCCATGTTATGAGGCATTAGATCTCTACAACTAAATACTGTAAGCTGACTATAAAACAACCTACATAAAAGTAGATTTCAAGTGCAACATTAAAATGTTTCCAGATGCAGCAAATGCAGGGAAAATCAAAATGAAGCTGAGGCTATTTGATATTTCCACAAATTGTCCAGCGCATTAACAGAGAATGAATTAGGTGAAGTTCATTTTATGAGGTGTTTACACTATAACTTAATGTGAAAATAAATAAAAAACATAGTAAACTACTAAATGGAGCTGAATTTCATGTCAGTAGCTAAAACATTTTTGTTTAATTTTTCTGCTATTTGTGTCTTAAGAACAAACAAAGTTTATTATGTCAGTTTCAGATATTTATTCTTAAGGTATCACATATTTATATTCAAACCAAGGAATATTTTGGGCCAGATTCTGTAAAGTTCATGGAAGCTATTTACAGACAGTGCAGCATGTCGAAGGAAGAGTCTGCTGCAAACACAATTTTAGAAGGCACGTTGAAGGCCGCCTGAGCACTTAAGTATTCAGTGTAGGATAATTAGGGATTCTGTGCATGCTGGTCTAATTACAAAAAACATCATGTGCACACAACACAATTTAAATGTGACAAACAGCTTCACCCACTTAGTTTCTGAAATCATTGGTATATATGACTTACGGACCCCAAAGAATTCAAGCGAATACTACAGATTGTGGCAAAATCTGTAGTAACAGTAAAAGGCAGCCCCTGCACGTAGGGCAATTGCACGGCTTGAATTCAAACATTGAAACCAGCAAGATAAACCAGCAAGCTGTGATGCCGAAACCAAAATCAATATTTTATTCCATGTCAGCAAAAGAGAAAAACAAACCATTTTTGGCTAAATTAGTTACATAGCCTTCCTCAGTGTTGAAAAGATGCAAACAACAAATTTCTTTTATGCATGACATCAACCACGAAAAACAAACTGATTGGTCAAATTACAAATGCTCATTAAGACCTGGTGGGAAAAGTCCACCCAATCTAATTATCCACTTCTTTTCTTTTCCATCAAGAATAGTATGTCGACTAGATTTATTTATTCTATTGCCCCCAATTTTTTCTGTTACTATGAATCTGAAAACAGCTGTAAGATGTATTAGGGAATGTTTGTATAGTGCACTACTAGGCTTCCTAATCCTCATATCACTGATATGTTCAGATATTCTTATTCTCAGTGGTCTCGACATCTGATCCACATAGAATGCTGAACAACTGCTTGCAGCCAAATAGATCACCCAATCGCTACTGCAGTTGGCAAAAAATGTGACATCAAAAACATTCCAGAATTTTGGCCTGTGAATTGTTTTGACTTCATAATTCTATTACAATGGCTACAATGACCACAGGGAGAACACCCAACAAGAGTATCCCCCATTAAGGTTGTTTGCATACTAGTATATATAGAGCTTCTTGGCCCTCGTTTATAATGACTTAGATGAGAACCCAAATTTCTGCCTCTATGAAATGAAAACTGACATTTCTCCTGGAGAAATTGAGATAAGTTATTGTTGGCCAGCAAGATGTTCCACTGCCTTTTGTACACTATTCATGAGTATATCCGTATTTCTTCCATATCAATCCATATCAAAGATGATTAACACCTTCTCCTCCACTACCAACATAGATAACTCTCCCAAACCCTCTCCTTCTCCAAATTCTTTCTCTCTTAAATCAGTGCCTACTAACTATATCAAGTCCATACTCACCAAACTTAAACCCTGCTCTTCCTCGGCTGACCATCTGCCTCCCTATTTCCTGAAAGTAGCTTCAGACTCCATTGCTATTCCAGTATCTATCCTAATAAATCACTCTATCTCAGAATCAAAAGCCCCTTTTATCTGGAAAGAATTCTACACCTTACCTATACACAAGGGAGGTAACTCTACTGAGATTTCAAACGTCAGATCTACCGCTATCCTCTCTCCACTATCAAAAATACTGGAAAAATGCATACATAAGCAGATCATGCAATACTTACTGCAGGAATCCTTGCTCACACCCACCCAGCATGGCTTTCGTCCTAGGCACAGCACTTTGACTGCTCTAATATCCTTCACCAACACTATCTCACAAGCCAGGGGTAACAATAAACTTGTTTCTTGCCTATTCCTGGACCTCTCCAAAGCCTTCGATACAGTCTCTCACCCTCTCCTACTATCCAAACTGTCTAACCTCAACTTCTGTATCTTTACTATTACCTGGTTTACCAGCTATCTCACTGACTGCCTACAATGTGTGAAATGTCTCTCTGCTCTATCCCCCCTTTACCAGTGAAAATGGGTGTCCCCCAAAGATACATCTTAGGCCCATTACTTTTTAATATCTTCACTAATCTCCTACATACCTCCTGTCCTCTGTCATCCTTTATTCAATATGCAGATGATTTCACAGTCATCACCACTGCAGATTCTCCTGATGACCCTCTGCTACTCAAGCATCTTTCAACTCAGTAGAATCCTGGCTCTGTGACAACCAGCTAATACGTAACCCTAAAAAAACAAAACTCCTACTCTTTCCTCCAAAAAACCTCACCCACCTTAAATCACCCTTCTCAGTACTCTCCCTTAATAATGCATCCATCATAGCTGAAACTAGCACAAAACTACTAGGAGTAACAATAGATGACCAATTTAAATGTGACTTACATATAAATAACTGTATTAAAAAGACGCACCAAAAACTGGGCCTTCTCTAGCGAAACAAAAGGTTTCTTACAAATAAGAGTTACCCTCACTCACTCATACGTACTACCCAGTCTATTGTATAGCTGTCAAATTCTCACTAATCTCAACTCCACACTTCTAGCAAAACTAGAATCCACCTATAACAAGGTTGCAAGATTCGCTGCACAACAAACTTATAACTCTCACCATTGTCTCCCACTAAGATACTGAAACTGACTTGAACTACCCCACTCACTCCTTCACTCCCAACTACAGATAATCCATACAGTTCTATACCAGCAATCCTTCTGTCCTAGCCTATCCTCTTTAATCTCTCAGTACTCCCCTACCAGGTCCTTACATAGCTCTGACCAAAACCTATTACAAATATACAAAGGTAAAAATAAATTTGGATCCAATCTCTATAGCTCCAATCCTTCTATGGCATGGAATAAACTATCACTTAAAATCAGGTCTCTTACACAAACTAATTAATTCAAAATTGCAACTAAAGAATATCTAAAAGCACACTGGTCCTGTCCTTGTATTCATCCTCCATAAAGTATATTCAGTCCACTTGATAAACCATACCCAACTTTTCACTATCAGTATGCCCTCTTATACCTCCTATGATGAACTATAACCTCTACTATTTTACTTTTACATCTACATATCTCATTTCCAATTCTGATCTCATTTAATTATTAGATACATCTACGGTTACCTATAATTATTGCTGCTTTTTATGAATTATTGTCTGATATTGTTTAATGCTTACATTTCAAACAATGAAGTTGCTCAACTAATTACCTCTGTATTTAACTAATTACTTTCACTGTAACTACTGTGAAATTTTAATGCTTTTAATGACCTGTATACTGTGGAGCTTTTCTCCCCGGGCCTTTGCTGAAAAAGGGCTATTCAGCTCAGTCGGACCATCCCAGTCAACAAATGTAAAATAAAATAAAAATAAAATGTGGTAACTAACTGGATATCAGAGTTGTTAGTTTCTTGTTTTTCTTTATATTTCAAAAGATCACCCTTATTTAATGTTGTGGACCAGTTACTGGCACTCAAAACATGTCCCATTTTATAGCCTCTGTCACGAAATCTGTTAGTTAGATCTTTCTTAAAGTGTTCATAAGTAGATTGTTGCAATCTCTAGTAAAACATCAAAAAATATATAAAAATGCTACCTGCTGTTAATGTACTTCAACTGGCTGGAGTGATACAAGCCGTAAATGTGACTATGGCTGTACACCCTAGAAGGTAGCCAGCTAGAGTGAGAGCAAGGCTGTAACTAAACCAGTTGCCAGACTAGCAAATAACTGACAAATACCGACTAGAGAGAATACTGGTACAGGCTATCTGCAACGTGTGCTAACCAGAACACATGGTGGTCTTCCAGCTGCAAGTGTGGGTGAACTGCCCCAAGAACCACAGATGTTTGAAGAGAATATCCTACATGTATCAGAGGAGGAGCAGGAAGACACAGGGGACAGAAGAAACAGGTATAGGCAAAGTAGGGTGCAACCACAATTGCAAACCCAGCCAACACAGCAGCATCTGACCCACATCTTTGAGTCATGACAAGCCACATATTCATGAGTACACAGATTGAACATTGCAGTTCAGGTGTTGCCCTACCACAGCAACACGGATTACATCTAATGTCTGATGCTCACTGTGTACATCTAGTGGGTAATTGCCCTTAGACTGCATCTAATGGCAAGTACCCACTAGATATACACACTGAGCCTCACACATAACACCATAATCATATCATATTGCAGCATGAACATATGCAAATGTTTCACAACAGGGATCATCAACTCAGGACACAGCTGACACAGGTGTGCATACACACTCAGACTGTTGCATTCCTGTATCGAAATCAATGAGGGATACATGTCAGTGCTACACATAAATATCTCTACAATATAATCACATGAAAAAAGAGAAACCACACTGGATGTAATGCAGAAATTTTAATATCAGAAGACACATATCACAGTACAGTGGTAATATAATAATATGAGCCAGCTATGTGTGCTACACTGTCGGACACACTCTAACATATTCTAGGGTGACCTCACTGATATCTCACACCATGGTCCACTCTTCTTCGATCATGTACAGACAAATGTTGCCCTAGTTGCTCCACAGAGGAGATGGATGGGGTTACAACACCATGTTAAGATGAAGGAGCATGACTTGGAGTTGAAGGTCTTGTGACTGGTGAGACCACAACAGATGGGCCAGCAGTTTATCTTTGTGCAGGTTGGACCATAGATGGTGATTCTTGATGGTCAATGGTGGTTTTGCAGACATGTTGCCTGCCTCTCCCACGTTGCAATCTGCTGAGCACAGTCAAGGAACACAGACTCCAGCTGGTAGTATGACACTGCTGCAGTACTGTAGAGGACACAGTTTTGACCAACTGTGCCACAGCTAGCAGACTCTCATTCTGAGAAGACAATGCAACCATAATCTCACCGTGTCTGCACTCTTATCCTTCATGCAAGACACATAGCTGTTTTGCCACATGATCTGTGGTATGGACAAGTGCACGGGTGTCTGAACAACACCTTTGCTGTGACCGTTCATTTGCCTGCAGCAGGAGGCAGATACTCTCTGACACCTGGCTATGCACAGCATATGCTCTCTTAGATCTACCATAATGCCCTGTTTCCGGTTGTTGTGTGGAACTGCCATCAACAGTGATCTCAGCTGGTGTGTGTTGGTGAATGGCCTCACCCTGTTCAACATCCAATGTGCCAGTATCCTCCAAATAGCTAGACAAGTTGACCTCCACATCTGAGGCTACATCTGCAGCAACACCACTGTCAACTTCATGGATGGACTGTCCAAACACCTGAAGCCCCTCAGTGCCAGGAGCCATGCTATCATGCTAAGACACATCTTGAACCACATCATGATCTCTGGATTGGTTGCTGGATGATGCAGGTAGCTGATATGCTACATGATACAAAGACGCAGATCAGGACAATGTGCTTACATTACATGAGGGATGTCATCAAAGACATATGACATATATATCTCACTGCAATGTTACAAATAATAATGACTTTACATGAGGACTACTGTATGTATATTTCATGGACTTTACATAAATAAAGTACATAATTTGGTTACATGGCCAACATACATGATATATGTGATGAATAAATAAAAACATACACCTGACAACAACTAATGGAAAGATGATGTTGTTGAACAGGTTTGAACTTCAACTATTGTAGGAAAAAACAGCATTAGTGATCACATCATTGACACCATTAGCCAGGTGAACATAGTTAAAAGATACAGAATGTGTGACAGACACATATCACTTTTATGTGAACTCTATGCTGTTGATGAAGAGTGGCCTAGGAATGCGAAGAAGAACACAGTATTAATGGAGAACAACTACGACAGGTATGAAGCATAGTTAATAGCATTCCACTGACAGATACCTGCTGTGGAGAGGGTATGGGTTGTACTGTGAATTCTATAGTGTGAAAGTAAAGAGAAAGACAACATAGTCATGTATTTAGTAAAAACAATACTGACAGCATCACATATACAACACAGTAACATGGACTGCAAATACTCACGTGATGGAATTTGTAACTGTACACCAGATGGGCCTATGTTGACAAATATTGACATAAATGTCAGGTATCAAAGGAGAGATACACATCGCTGCAAGCAATGACAATTTTGCTAAAACATACCTGGTCTGTCTGCACTAAAACCTGTATGGCTTGGGCTTCCACTTGATGTACCTGTAGTGTACAATGTTAGGGAAGTAAAAATATGACAGTAAACAATAGTGTTATGAAATGAGGCTGAGGTAATAACACTGTATGGTTCACAGTAACACTGTGGAGGCACTCACCTGATGATCCCTGTTTCAGTCCAGAAGTAGATGGACCTGTTACTATTCATTACTAATTTTGTTTATCAATACATGTCATTAGACTTACATTCATCATTCTCACCCTGTGTAGATGTGTGTGCATGGCTGAAATCAAAAACAACAATACATGACAATGCATGCTACAGCAATATGCAGTGATTGTCTCAATACACAGCCATGTAAAGGAAAGAAAGACATACATGTTCATCCTAGAACTCCAGCTACAATTCCGCCACAAGGGATGTGTCACTCCTCTATTGCTATATGCAGTGAGGTCAGAGATATTGTGATGTTAATTCTCAAACAAGCTGATATGGTATGTGAGAGATGTATTTGCACAATGTCACTGGAGGCAAAGCTCTCACATAAAAGTGCTCTACAGTATCCAAAGCAGATGATATATTGTACTTTGTATATAATGTATACTGCCTTTGTTATTCTAGCTAGAAATGTATAAGAAGATTGTATGTCTGTTTTTTTTAAGTTATTATCTCTCTATATATGTAGAAAATGTGATTGTATTTAAATTTCTTTTGTATGTAGAGCATTTCTCCCTGGGCCTCCACTGAAAATGGGCACTTTTTCGCCCAGTGGACCATCCTGGTAAACAAATGCAAATGCAAATAAATAAATAAATAATGTCGATATGGTTGTCAGCAGTTCACACACTGCACCCATCATGCACAATTTAAAGCAGACATATCAACCCACATATGCTGAGGCACTTAAATGTAACCTTTCTAAACCACAAAGACCTCCTAGATGAAGTACACATAACAAATACCCTCAGCAGCCCCAAATGCTCTCTTTCAAAACAACACCCACATCAACACATGGAGTTACATCTCATGGAGCCTCTACCGCTAAGCCCATAAAGCAAGCCACAACACAGTCCAATATTCTAGTCATTGGAGACTCCATTCTGAGACACATTGATGTCCCTCTCACCAGGCTGAGTAAGATGAAAGTCACAGTCAGTTGCTTATCAGGGGCTAGGATTGCCACATCACTCAGGCACTCAGGTCATTGGACCACAATTACCAATATGACTCAGTCATAGTCCATGTGGGAGTAAATGACCTGAGATGCACATCCCTAGACTATATGAAAAGAGACATCATGGAGATCTTGAAATATGTGTCCCAGGCTGGTATGAGCCTAGCATTGAGCAGCAGTTTACCTTCTCCAAGGATGATGCCACAATATGAACAAAAGATGACTGACTTTACTAATTGGCTTAGTTTCTGGTGTCATTCTAAGGGGTTGCAATATTTATCAGCATGGAAGGAGATGGTCAACAGACCATGCTGCTTTGCCAGGGTGGTCTGCATCTCTTCCATCTAGGCTTTCAAATATTAGCTAAAACATTGTCTTCCCCAATAGTACCTTTTTTAGGCAATGCCAAACTGAAAGTACTTTTGACATAGGAAATCAATACCAAGAATAAATTCTAAAGGTATTACTGATCAATGTTAGGAGTCTAAACAAAAAACTCCACTCCCTAGAAGCTCTCTTTACCCTAGAGAATGCTGACATGTGTGCAGTCACTGAGACATGGTTTAAAGCTGCATAGAGCACACCAACAGTGCTAGGTTATAATGCCTTCCACACATTTAGGCTAGCTACTTCACAGGCAGGGACTAAAGGTGGAGGTGTCTCTATTTACATCAAAGATAAGGATACTACAAGGTTGGTCAAACAAGATAATGCACTTGAGCTGCTCCATGTTCAAATCACCATAGGCAAAATCCAATACCACTTCCTTGCAAGCTATAGGTCCCCTTATATGACCCAGGAAACCCATGCCATGTATTTAAACGTATTAGAAACAGTAACCATCCAACCCAATACCATATTCATTGGTGACTTTAATTACCCCACTTTTAGCTGGGAATCCTATATGACACCAAATGTGTAAGCAAAGAGATACAAACTCCCTACACCAGATAGTCAATACACCAACTAAGAGTGCAACCATACTGGATCTGGTCCTCACTAATATGGGAGAGTGCTGCAAACCTCTACTGTAATGCCTTCCCTGGTAAGATCAGACCACAAAATTGTCTAATTTGAAGTAAAAATAAAATCTGGACCCCCAGTTAAACCTGAAATATTCAGGAACTATTCTAAGGCTAACCTCCTGCTATTAAGTGAGAATGTGGCAACATTTCAAGCCCCCATAAACCCCGAGAACACTGTTGCCTATGCAGAACAGTTCACAGAAACTCTGTACAAGCATGTTAATAGCTGCATAGAGGCAGCTGTACCCACCAGGAAGAAGTACAGAACTAACTCAAAAAACAAGCCACCCTGGTGGAATCAGAAAAATCAATAGGCTGTATAACAGGAAGAAAATTATGGCAAAAGTTAGGAGGTGCAGCACCCAGCAGGATAAAAGCACTCTCAAACTAAACAAATAAACAACTCAGAGTACAAATAAAGTCTATCAAAGCCAAATTTGAGGTAAGTTTGGCCTCCCAGGCCAAGGACAACAACAAAGCATTCTTTAGTTATGTCTGCAACCTCAAAGGCAATGCACAATTGTGTGCAGAGCTTGTTGTAAATGGAGCCACCTATACTGAGCCAGAAGACATAGCAAACCCCCTGGCTGATAAATTCAACTCCAGCTTTACACCTTCCCTCAGGAAATATCATCAAATATAACTTCTCCTACTATCACTAGGGAACAGGTACTTAATGCTCTCTCTAAGACCAAATAGCATGAAACATGACCTCTCAGTGCCTCTGGAATTACTATTTAACTGTAGTTTCCAAACAGGTTTCATGCCTCATGAATGCAGAAAGGCAACAGTCATCCCTCTGCACAAAGGTGGGTCATCTACAGACCCTGGAAACTACAGACTCATAAGTCTCAATAGTTTTATATGTAAAGTCATTGAAAGACTTATCATGGCGATGATCAATAGAGATATAGTAAATCTTCAGACACTGGACCCAACCCAGTCTGGTTTTGTGAAGGGCAGATCATGCCTACTCAACCTGGTGGACTTCTTTGAGAAGGTCACCAAAACAATGGATGAGGGCAAAATTGTTCACACTGCCTACCTTGACCTGGCCAAGGCATTTGACACAATACCCCACTCAGGCACTATTGACAAACTCAAGAGGTTAGATACAAACCTGTATGTCACCTGGTGGATAGTCAACTGGCTCTCAGACAAGACACAGAAATTTAGAATTGGAGAGTCAACCTCTGTAAAAGAGGCCAGTCACAAGTGAAGTTCCTCAAGGAACAGTCCTTGGACTGCTCCTTTTTGGCATTTACTTCTCAGAAGTCAAGGCCAATGTCAGTGATCTCTGGCTGACTAAATTTGTAGATGATTGCAAATTAGGAGCTGTGATTGAATCTCCCACTGACACAAATGTTCCCCAGGAAGGGCTGACACAGACAAGTGTCAGAGCCATGGACTAAAACTAAATGCCAAGAAATGCATAATAGTATCCTTTGGGAAATCATCCATCCCTGGTAACTATCATATTGACAACACACACCTTAGAGTTGACCCAGTAGTCAGGGATTTTGGGACACACATAGATAGTAATCTAGCATTTGACCATCATGTGTCCACAGTGGTGAGGATATAATTATATGCTGTGCAACTTATAAACAAAGGTATGACATCGAAGTCCAAGGAAGTCATTGTTCCACTGTATTTGGCATTCCTCAGACCTATCATTGAGTACAGTGCCCCCTTAGATATGTACCTAACCAGGCATATCCAACAACTGGAACATCCACAGAGGTTCCTCACTAAAAGAATACAGGGTGTACGTTAAATGCCCTATGCAGACTGCCTCAAGGCCCTATCCCTGTCTTCTGTCTCCTACAGGCTTTTGAGGGGACATCTATGCCTGGCATACAGGACATTGTCAGGCCTCACTCTGATGGACCTCCTAATATCCACAAAACAAACAGCACCAGAATTACCCATTCTAAAGACTTAAACCTTGCCTGTGATATAAATAGGACCTGCTGGAGAGATAGGTATGTATCCCAGAGACTACCATGTCTATGGAACATGCTCCCTATCCATGTGAAGCAGAGTTCCTCCCTAACCCAATTCAAGTGCAAGTTGGACAATTGGATGGGAAACCAGAAATTCATCCCTGGATTGGCAACTATGTCTCTAATGGACATAGGTAACCTGTAAATGGTTTATCTCCCAGGCCCATGCTTATACTTATCAAGGGTATCAGAACTTGTCAGAGATTTGGGATGCATGGCTAGCCTTAAAAAGGCCCTTGTGGTCGTTAGCCTAGTAAAAACCTATGAACCTATGTCTTGGGGGAGGGACAATGGTGGTTCCCCACTGGTGGCATCCCTCGATCTCTTACAATGTGTCACTCTGTTGGCTGCATGATGGACTATGTCTGAGTAGCATCATCTACAGGCTTCAGGAGATTGGTTGTGGCCTCCAACTGCATTGATCATGTTGGTGAGATCAGTCCAGATTTCATTGCTCTAAACCATATTGCCTTAATGGTCTAGGAGTCTCCATCCATGTTGATAGCATCAAATATGATGTCATTTTCTTGGGGGAGAAGTTGGCACCCCTAGGATGGTTGGCCATCTGAAAGACAGTGATACACACATGATAATAATCCTGTGTGAGCCCATTTATGCATTTGATTCTGTGAACAGCACATGTCAACATAAACAGTACACAATCCTGTGCAATGCAAAGGTCTGTATAAAACTGTCTGGGATAAATACTAATGTGACATTTAAAAGGTAACAGCAATGCCTTCATACATAATATTTGTAAAATCAACATACCTTGCATTATCTTTACAGCTTGTGAGTGGGATTAGAACCTCTCACACTACATATATGGTGACAGAGATCCAGTGACAACAGCATCATACCACAAGAGTCTGCTTGCATTTTACATTAAAATACTACAACAAGTAACAATTGAACAACTTACGGAAAGCATCAGAATACTTTAGGATCTGTAGGCAGTCCACAGACAGTATGAATCCTTAGTATATTGACCCAGTAATGATAACATCTTTGTTAAGAATCATCATTGAAGAAATATCCTTAACAGTAGCAGTACATGTTTTTAATGGGTCTATATTATAAGAATGAAAGTGCATATGTGCGACTACATAAAAGTTGACACATAATGCACGAAATCTAAAAATAGCAAACGGCCACGTAAGCAAATTTTTCCCTAGGGAAAAAACTTACGCGGCCGTTCGCTAAAAAAAAATAATTTAGCATCATAAACAGGTGGGGGGCTTCATCCCCCCACACACCCTAACTAAATATACCAACTCCAAGATCGCACTATAGGGAAGGAAAGGGAAACTCCGAGAAGTTTTCCAACCATCTCCTTGCCCTATGACATATTCATCGAATCGCTTAAATGCGATTCGATGAATATGTGTCGCTGTTTCCATATTCTCTTATAAGCATTTTCCTGCTTCTAATATAGACCCGTTTTTAACAGTTTTGTTAGGAACCATCACATACTAGATACTGATAATGTTGGAATCTGTAGGTTTCCATAGTTACACTACAGAGTGCAAGGAATTACCAGTAAGAATTCCAGATGATCCATAAATCAGCCTTCATATACTAAGACCTGTCTGTACAACTGAATATGGGACTGAAATCAATTATTTAAAATAGCAACAGCTGTATGCATAAAGGTCAGAAAAACATCACTCCAGTAACTTAGAACAACTTCTGTTAAAGATAACATTTCAAGTAATAATTTAAACAGGTACCTTTGGAAATGACGGACTTGAAGAGATTTACTAATAACTAAAACTAAATGCTACCAATTACCAATGTACCTCTCACTCTTAATCACAGAATCAAAGTGCACCTAATGTGCACCCACCTTTAAGTACTGTTTACACCACAGATAATTAATGAGGTTCATTAAAATTCAAGTGTTTGGAATTCCATTTGCGCACCTCCACATCTGTTCAGCTTATGAGGCAAACAGTCAGCATGTGCACATTTTGGCATACTGTGAGTTCCAATTCACATAAGGGAAATGTAGGTTTACTACCAAAATGATGAATATAGGTTCAGCATACGCAGAATGTTGAATAACAGTTGGCTGACTTCCATTTTGCCGACCTACATGCATTCGAGTCCCAGGTCCAGCAAATGTACTGTGCATTTGCACATATATGGTTGACCTTAGGACTAGAGATCGCAGTACAGTGCAAATCACAAAATTTACCCTTTTCCCCACTATAGTGTGATCTTGAAGTTGGAATATATAATTTGCAAGGGGTATGAGGGTGCATGCCCCCCATGGGGGGTGCAAGGGGGCTTGCTTCCCTACAAAAATGGACACTTCTGTGTTGTGCAGTAAGTATGTACTGCTGAAAACTACAAGATCCATTGCTGTTCTGAAAGGTGCAGGGGAAGGCATATGTCAAATAATGCCAAATTTGAATAATCTGCATTAAATCTGCCTTTTTTCCCTCTGCATTTTTTAGTGTTGTGATTCACATGAATAAACGGTCATCCACGATTTTGATAGTAAACTGAAATATATATCTGTAACTGCTATCTTGGTTTACTTCACTCTAAGCATTATTTTGAAGAAGCATATTCCCAGACTTGAGATTAATGCTTCTGCTGTGCATGTTTATGAATACTTGTATTCCTCAAAGTCCTATGAATATGCCTTGCAATCCATAATGTTCTGCTAACATAAGCTTTCTAACAACAAGGTTTTGTTGAGCAGAACCTCTTTGTGTAGAAGGTGTGCTGACTATCAGCTTGTCTTGTAAGGTAACTGGCCAGCATGTCTCAATTTTGAAATGCTGTGGGTTTAATCCACATAGGGGAAACATATATTTGTTCCTGTTATCTTGATTTAATTCACTGATAGCATTTTTTTTAAAACACATATTCCAATACTTGATATTAATTTTTATGCTGTGCATGGTTATGAATAACTGAGTTAGAATTCCTATGAATATGCCTGTAATCTGTAATGCTCTGATAACATCAGCTTTCTAACAGCATGGTTTGTAGATCACTACCTGTTTGTTTAGGAATAGCATGTGCTGACTTTACCTTGGCTTGTAAGGGAAATGGCCAGCATGCCTACAATTTGGCATGCAGTGTGTTCAAATCCAGAGAGGGGGCACATCTATCTGAAACTGTTATCCTGCTTTAATTTACCCATAGAATTTATTTAGAAAAGCATATTCTACTTATTGATGTTAACATATATTTTGAGCATGTTGCAAATAATGCAGTTATTCGTTGAGTTCCTATGTACATATCCATAATCCGTAATGTTCAATTAATATCAGCTATTTTACAGTAGGTTCAGTAAAGTTTGTTAAATGCTGTTATATCTCTGAGCAGTTCTTTGGTTAATATTGTATATGTATACTTTGTGTAAGTGCTATCAAGATTTGTTTTCTCATGCAATATTACAACCAATTCTAGAACAACATCATCCTCAAGTTTTGAGGGAGTAGGATGGGCAGACTAACTGCTGAAATGCACAACCGGGAATATGTATGTATTTTCCTAGTGATGTGCACTTTGGCTATGAATATCATGGTCCTCACACATACCTAACCTTATGTACAGCAATGTGTATGGTTCTGTGCACAGAAGCTGCATGTTACATGACACCTCACACATACCTAACCTTATGTACAGCAATGTGTATGGTTCTGTGGACAGAAGCTGCATGTTACATGACAACATCCCACTGTTTGAAGACTGTATGCTTTCCACTACTGTCAATATTTCTGAACACAGTACCAACATGAATGCAGTTTGTAAACTGTTTAACTACATGACCAGCACCATGTTCATACTTTGAAATCTTAAGCCAAGAAGATCCTTATAAGTAGACTACCCCAGCCAGATGATGTCATAAAATGAAGTCTTTTCATTGTATTCAAAAGATGTTTGCTCATTCAAGATGTGTTAGTTAAGCAGGTAACTTCCCAATGTTTGAGTTTGTATGCAGATTGTGGTTGTAAGTTTGAATCTCATGTTCTCCAGTCTGTGTTCAAAGATGTTAATACCTGTATTTAAAAATATCAACTGTGTGTTATGATTATTTAATGTTCTTCAGAAATAAAAATCTAGAAACTGGGATAACAAATGTATATCACTGCTATTTGAGGAATGCATTTTGTTTTCTGATTTCAGGTGAGGAGGATCACAGTAGGAACAGAGCCATATGCATTGAGTGGATGCACAGGCTTGAGGAGCAGTGAAGGGAGTGATGTACATTGATTATTTTTCCTGTTTTATGAAATAAAATGTATCTTCCCCTGTTTACAGGCCTGTATTTTTCACAATAATATGTATATTGATTAGAATGCAGAAATACCCATCATTCATCTGAAAGGTAAGTGAAATCATCACACGATAAATGTGCTTACAGCTGTGATTGAAGCCTAAAAATGTAGAACTTTCATGTAGTATTGAGCCATTGTTTCAGCACACAGTTTTCAAATTGTACTCAACCTAAACAACAGTTGGGTTTATGGATCTTTCACACATATGATCAGGTGGATGCTTTGCATGCAGCTCTAAATACTTTGTTGCTTATGGTATATGGTTTGTCATACTTGTATGTATTATAGTGTTTTCCACTGTGTGTAGCTTGCCTTTTACCAGAGTGAATAGGTGTATGGTATGTTGTTCAGTTCAGTATTAGCATTGCTTCTACCTCCAGTACCTTATGTGTGTTATTTTATTATTATTTTTTTTTTAGAAACACAGTTATAGCTTAGGTTTATTCAAACTTGAGCAGATAGACATGTAATTGCAACAGCTTATATTCAGCACACCCTGCAGGTCAACATTGGTATTGCATCTGTGTTCAACACCTCATGAATTTTTTTTAGAAACAAAGTTATAGCGTAGGTTTATTGACACTTGAGCAGATAGATATGTGATTGGAGCAGCACCCTTTGTAGGTCAACATTAGTATTTCATCTGCTTCCATCTCCTTTGGTGTTTCTGTAGCAACACAGTTATAGCATAGGTTGATTAGATACACATTTCATTGCAGGAGTTCATTATCAGCAAGCATATTCACAATGTTTTGATTTTTCAGGCTACTGATTGCTATACTTTTGTTAGATAATGCATACAGTTGTACACACAGACTACTGTTAGTAACAGATATATTAGATTTTCATATATCACCAGCTGTGTTGATTGAACATATCACATTGTTTTTACTGTTGTACTCATTATATTGACATGTGTTCAGCAATTATCATGCTGCCTGTCACATATGTTTGTCATATGGCTTGCCTATTGTCCATAACATTGTCATATCACTTTCTTCTCATTTTAACAATGACACGTGGCTGCTCATCTAAATCATTGAATGCAAAAAGTGCAATCTGTTATTTGAGCAATCCTAAATTCTTACAAAGCTAATGACCAGGGTGGGTGTGTCTAAGCATATAGAATTATTCAAAAAAGAGTACTGACATTTTGTTTATGAATAGTGCATATAGGGCATACATTTATGAGGTAACTGTTCATAATAAATGTGTGTTAGTCCGTGTGTAAATTGTCATCATAATCATATTCTGCTGTGCTATAATATTCATGAGACTGTTTTGTGTGATAGACATTTGCTTTTCTTTTTTGTCGTGTTTTGCAATTAAACTTTACAGAGCTTGGAACCCATAGATATTCTCTAATCTAAAGAGGATGATGAGTGCATGTCAGGCCACTGCCAGAGACTTCCAAGGATGATGATGATGATAATGACAAGGAACCTGGACCTATCCCTGCTCAAGCCATCATGCCTCACCCCACAGGAGATGTTGACATGACCAGAATCAAGAAGATTATCAGGAGGAAATCCAGGACAGCATTACCAATGTGTTCTGAACACAGATGAGAGACATGATGAGGTCCTTCTTTGAGGATATGGCATGGGCTATGCAGGATCCCTTCAGGCCAGTAGCTCATGAGGTCATTCAGGAGTTTGGGCCCCATTACCTTGGTCCCTCCAGTCCATAAGTATTGCCTGTGTGCTCCACTTGTGTTATGCTGCCAGCATGGTGATTGCCATTTCATTGATTTGACTGTATATGCACTCTTGTGCATGCATACCATCTATCTGTCATGCTTATGTGTTAACATCATTTCACATTTACTTCTGTTGCAATGTGTGCATGACACACATTAACATATTACACTTCCTCCCAAATTCAACTGTCTGTGCATTGTGGCAGTTAACATGCAGCTAGTGCTTCAAGTTGTAGCATGTAAACACCTGTTTTACTGGCGTGATTGACAGACAGCATATGTTGTCCATACTCCATCATTAACAGGGTGATGTGCCTTGGGTTTGTGTTTTGCCATATTGCAATAGACAGACATGTCATTTCACATGTGTTTTGGATGACAGTTGTCATGATGTCCCACTGCCATGATGTGGTGTGTGTTATGGGCTGGCATGATGCCATTTTGGGCTGATTGCATCAAACAGCACTGTAGCATTAATCTGTACACACTGTTAAAGATAGCATGTTCTTTAACAGTACATTACACTGTGTTTCTTGTAAGTAGCATTTACACATCCGTTATATACTGACAGTGGTTTATTCCTTCCACAAATAGCTCTACAAATTAATTGAATATATGTGTGTGCACATAATCGATACATACTGACACACAAATTACCTTTTGACACGTGAGCATTCACTGACTTACTGCTAATGTGCTGTAATGATGCTCTACAGGAGTGTCTTTTGCTCCATAATGAGCAGGGTGGTTGATATAAACCTGTGTTTCTTTATTTTACATTTGTATGACAGTATAGGTGTATATGACTATAATTTTTAGCTTGCTTATCTATGCATGCCGATGTGACATGATCGCACATTACTCTGTATGTGTTTTTTATACATGTCCAGTTCTGTCTGTGGACATCAGCAATCAATCTGTCCATTTGACATACATTTTCCATTTGCTTAAATGTATTTCTGTGTAGCTTCTACAGCATCATGTGCGTTGTACACATGCATTTGCATTGTGTCCTGCTTTTCCCTGAAGAAGGCATATGTTGTCCATCTCCCCCCCCCCCTTCATATTTCATTATTATTTTTTAAAGATATGTTTGCTTTTGTTACAACTATTGACCATTGGCAGGTATTAATTTGACACAGTCAACATGTGTCACATGTATGGCCATTTTACAATGCAGGGAATGTGCACACAAGTTGCTTGCAAATGGTTGCAGTACATCCTTGTTCTCATTATACTTGTGTGTTATCTAGTGTAGTTTTTTCACATCAATGTGTGCAACCTGCTATGTTTATTATGCTCTACTGTTACATATTTATACATATTATTACGTCATTAGTGTCTGTATGTGTATTGACCTTGCTTTCATGTACATTCTGTTTATGCCTCTGATGGACATACATACATACATACACATCTACACCTGTGTTTTGCCTTTGACATGGCATATGTGCATAACATATCCACACTTCATTACACATTTGTTTGGGTTACGTATACCTACTTATATAGCTAGCAGCTTTTGTTACTCTTCTGCAGTATTTCTATTTGGTACCCTGCATGGTTGTTTGTCTTTCACATGCCTGGTTGTAGGTTTGATTCTGTCCTCTAGCAGAGTTATCTACCAATGAAAGACCTGCATTTGCTCATCTTTGATTTTGCTTGGTTTACACCTGCACTGCTGATGGATTAATTGTATATATGTGTATTTATCCATTGTGTGCTGTGATCCTATTTTATTACTCTGAAGCACACCTATACCATTGGTCATACACATCCAGGTATGATGACTACACAGTTTGCAACATGTTATACCATCATAGTGCATACATTCCGTAGTAGTCCTTAGAAGGTCTATATTAGATAATTGAAAATTCAGTTCAGCAAATGGCACTTACATCAAATATGCCATTCATTAATAGACCCATCCTTAGCCTCACTGCACAGATTCTGTTATATATAGATGTCTGTATAACTGTCAGGATGCTTGAATTGTGATCATATTTCCATAACTTTGTTTCTGTACAACGTGATTGGACAACCATTTCTTAATAGTTACAGATTACTTGTCCGTTTCTTTAGTATGCCATTCATAATCTGATACTCCATTGTGTGTTGAGCTATTCTGAGTTTCTTGTTGTACTTTGACCTATTCAATGTTATCTGCAAGTTTTGAGTTGATATCAGAGTAATGCACCAGATTCCACAAGCCTTATGGAATCCAGCCCTTTGTTTAACTCCATGAGTCTCAGTGCTAAATAAGAACATCTAAAATAAACATCAGGCAGGTTTACAAATGCTGTCATTATAACTTTATTATTCAGATTATTCATATTGCTGATATAAACTGAATCTAATCTAAGCCTAAATATTTTATCCAACTTGTTATTTTTCTCATGATTTATGACATTTCTAAGACAAAATGAATGTGACTTATCTAGCTTCAGACAAATGGCTGGACAAATAATGTAATAGGTATTATACAGCTAAATACATATGGAAATAGGTCTGCTGTGACCTGTCACCACTAAGCTTGCCATGTCTGTTTCCTGATGGTAACCATCTTACTGCCCATTTTACCACCATAGGTCAGATTAAGAAATTATTCTGTGTATATTCTAATTTTGAGCCCTTCTCCACTGCCAAGCAGTTAATCCCTTTTCTCCAAGATGGTGAGAACTCAAGAATCAGTATCCTTACAGAGTGTGAGGTGTGAGAATTGACAGCCCCAGTGGTGATGAGTCTCTGTTCTGAATAAATCTTTTGGGCTACAGAGTAAAAGAAATATTGTACATCTGATATAGTAAGGGTACACAGGCCAGCAGCTGGTAGGAGAGTGACTGGATAAATGTATGATTCATTTATTATTGGGAGGGGTCACAGCAACTTGCTGACTGGGGATGCAAAGCACATGGAAGGCTGAAATGATGTATGGGAGAAGATAGCTCACAGATACAGACAGCAGTAGTCTGACAGACATATGGCTGTGGGACCTTGTGAAGTGCACTATGTCCCAGTTTAATTTCTTCAAGTCTCTTGGGTTTCTAATACCATCCGAGTTGTGAATTGTTGGAATAAGGCTCAGTTTTGGGCTCTTCCATTGACTAGTTTGTGTTTAACTTTTTAACTTCATTTATATTTAAGCATCACGTTTGACTGGTTTTGCGCTCAGTTTGCCAGAGCTGCTCTGAGTTTGGTGACTTAGCCAGACACCTGAAGTGATCCGAATCAATTCTTAGGCATCTGTAATCAATAAAAAATAAATATATTTTAAGCTTGCACTGCACTTTTTTGAACTGTGTTTTGGTCAACTGCTGTCTCATTTTTTTGCTATTGTTGCTGCTTTGACTGTTTTTTTTCTGTACTTTGAAATCTTTGTACTTGTGTAGCTCATAGCATTGGCTAGATTCAGATCTGTGGAATCTATAGGCACAAATGCATAGAAACAACAATTTTCCCTTGGTAACTGCTGGAGAACCCTCCTTAGCTCCACTGCCTCACTGTGCACAATGCAGCTGCGCATTCCACTCAGTGAGGAAATCAGCTACACATTCTGAGCCATTGAAGCAGTCTTCCACCCTTAGCCTTCCACAGAATATCTGCCCTTCCTAGTCTCACAAGCAAATCCTGGTCCATCTTGCCCAACCCCACAAGTCACTACAATATATACTTGCCATAATGGATGGATAGTTTCCCGCCATTTCCCCAGCCAACCTAATGCATATGGGCATCCTAAGGCAATGTAGCAACAACCACTTGCTCCTAAAGCAAACAAATATAGTATGTGAGAGATGTAACTATACGATGAAATTAGAATCTGTCCTCTCACATAGCAACAAACGAGAAGGCCATGACACATAAACCCACATATGCAGAGGTACTCACTAAGAGCCTACCAAAACACTAGAGACTTCCCAAGCACAAACAATATACGCATACTGGTACACAAGCATAATTCACTACAAAACATAGCAACACATATATCAGTGTCTCAACAGTTAAGCTACTAAGGCAAAACACCTCAAAACCAAATGTTCTGGTTATTGGTAACTCAATAGTGAGACACACAGATGTCCCCTTCACCACATTGAGCAAGGAGAAGGTCACAGTCAGCTGCCTGTCAGGTGCCAGGATCTGTCAAATCACACATGCGCTCAAGCTGCTCAGCAGCAATTACTGTTATGACTCTGTCATAGTATATGTTGGTGTGAATGACTTCAGACATACATCTCTAGACTATATGAAGAGAGACATGACCATAGTCTCAGATTGTGTGCCAGGCAGGTATGTCCCTAGCTTTAAGCAGCATTCTACCTTCACCAAGGATGATGCCACAATAGATACAAAAAATGATTGATTTCAATAATTGGCTTAGCTTCTGGTGTCACTCCAGGGGATCCAGTGTCTGTCAACCTGGGAAGACATGGTCAACAGTCCACACTGCTTTGCCACAGATGGCCTTCACCTGTCTCCTCAAAGCTTTCGGATACTGGCAAAGATGCTTGCCTCCCCCATAGTGTCTTTTTTAGGCAATATCCAAACAACAAAACTTCCAATGTAAAGAAATCCACTAAAGACAAACCCAGTGTCATACTGCTTATGCTAGGAGCTTTAACAGTATGCTGCATTCCCTGGAAGCACTCCTCACCTTGGAAAATGCTGACATTTGTGCAGTCACAGACACTTGGTTCAAGGTTGTGGAGAGCACCCCAGCCATACAAGGTTACAATGCCTTTCACATGTTCAGACCCCAAAACAAGCGTGAAAGAACCAAAGGTGGTGTATCCAATCTTCATTAAATCCAAATACACCTCAAGACTAGTGAAACAGTATGACTCTCTTGAGCTACTCCAGATCCAACCAACTATAGGAAAAATACCCTTCCACATCATCGCTAGCTACAGGTCCCTGATCATGAACCAGGAGAAGCACACCGCCTTCCTAAACTTGCTAGAGGTGCTCAACATACAGCCAAACACCTTAGTCATGGGAGATTTCAACTATTCTTCCATCAATTGGGAAACTTACACATGCACAAACATGATTGCTATGAGGTTACTGGACTTTGTTAATTAAAATGCCCTGGAACAGTTGGTCAACACTAAGCATCCCCACAAGGGGCTCAAATATCCTGGACCTAGTGCTTACCAATGTGTGTGTGGGGGGGGGAGGGGGGGTCACTGCACTACCTTTTGTGTGTTGCCCTCCCTGGTAAGGTCAGACCCAAAATTTGTCTTGTTTGAAGTAAATATCAAACCTGAAACCCCCCCTAGGAGTAAAAAACTGTAACATTTCTCCAGAGCAAACTATTGCCTACTGATGGTATAAAAAGTTTCAAAGCCCCTGACAACATAGAAAACAATGTCTCTTATGCAGAGGAATACACAACTGCTCTTTAAAGCCACATAAACAAATGCATTGACTCAGCTGTACCTAACAGGAACAAAACCAGGTCTTCCTGAGAAACAAGCCACCCTGGTAGACTGTAAACATGAATAGGTTATGCAACAAAAGAAAGAAACCAATATCTAAGAACAGGAGGGAACTAAGCCAACAGAGGAAGAATACCTTCCACAGCTTGAACAAGCAAATCCGATATCTTGTTAAGTCCTCTAAGGCTATCTACAAGTCTAAATTAGCATCACTACCTAAAAACAATCATAAGACTTTCTTTAGCTACATCTGACACCTAAGAGGGAATGCTAAGCTGTGTGCCAAACATATAGTGGATGGTACCTCTCACACTGAACATAAGGAAATTGCCAACCTGCTAACTGACAGATTTGGCAATAACTTTACCCCCCCCCCACCCGTCCCCACCTGACATACCCCAAAGCATTCCCGACACCAGTTCTCTACTGAGTATCTCCAAAGAACAGGTCAACCTGCATTCTCCAAGGCCAAAAATGCAGCCTCTATTAGACCAGATAACATCCCAGGCTGCTTACTAAACAATCTAAAATAAGACCTAGCAGAACTACTCAGCACTCTCTTTAACCATAGACTGAGAACTAGCTTTGTCCCGACAGAGTGGAAAACAGCAACAGTAATCCCCTTGCACAAAGGGGGTCCATCAACTGACCCTCTGAACTATCGACCTATAAGCCTAACCAGCCTTATCTGCAAGGCCAAGGAAAGAATCATCATGGACCTTCTCCACTAGGACATAGGTGACGTTCAAACTCTTGACCAGACCCAGTTTGTTTTTTTCAAGAGTAGATCTTGCTTATTAAACCTAGTGGAATTCTTTGAGAATTTCACCAAAGCCCTGGATGAGGGCAAAACAGTACATACCACCTATCTAGATTTAGCCAACCCCTCATTCAGGTATCATAGAGGAAACTCTCCCAGCTGGGGAATAACTCATACATAACTAGATGGGTAGACAGCTTGCTCACTGACAAAACATACACTGCCAAAGCTGGGGAGTCCATCTCCACTAGTAAACCAGTAACCAGTGGGGTACCACAAGGATCTGTGTTGGACTCCCTACTGTTTAGAATCTATTTCTCTGAAGTCCAGGCAAAGGTGGATGGCCTGTAGCTTACCAAATTTGGACTGTAAACTGCAAATAATCATAGAGTCTCCCAATGATGTTAACATATTACAGAAAGGGTGTCGCAGACAAATGATTGGTGCTAAACTCATGGACTAAAACAATACAAAAATGCCTTATTATCCCCTTTGGTAAAGAAGTAGTCCCTGCTAATTATGATATAGATAGCACCCCTCTAAGCTCAAACTCAGTGGTTTGAGACTTGGGAACACAGATTAATAACAATCTAAACTTCAATCACCATATGTCTGTAGTGGTAAGAAAAGCATTATACATTTTATAAATAAGGGTATTGCATCCAAGACCAGGGCAGTTAAAGCTCCACTGAACTAGACTCTTATCAGACCACAAATTGAGTACAATCCTCCTTTCTGTATGTTCCTCACCAGACACTTGCAGCAACTGGAGAGGCCAAAGAGTTTTTTACCAGGGCCTGAAAAACATGACATACATGGAAAGACTGAAAACCATGTCACTGTACTCTGTATGATCCAGGCTGCTGAGAAGCAACCTGTGCCTGGACTACACAGTCTTGGACCCTGCCCTAATGGAACTGCTGCACATCCGCAATTCAAATGGGACAAGAATAGCTCACTCCAGGGATCTCAACCTAGCCTGTGACATTAACAGAACATGCTGAAAAGACAGATATATCACCCAGCAATTACCGCTCCTCTAGAATAAGCTCCCACTCTATGTGAAGCAAAGTTCCTCAATTACCCTATACAAGTGCAACCTTGACAACTAGATGGGTGACTGTAAATTTATCCTGGGGATGGCACCTATGTTCCTCATGGACAGGAGCAATTTGGCACTGATCACAAAATTGCTCTGCTAACAATGGCTGTCTAAACATGGTCAATAAGGGTACACAGGTTTTTACATGGCTAGGCTTATAAAGGTCATAGGGCCATTATCCAATTAACCTCCTATGAACCTATGAGAATGGACCCCATTTCTAAGTCAAAGTATGATTAAAGTTCATGAAATTAGTATTGTTTCAGTTTTTGATGTTAGCCAAATGTGCTCTTCACAGCACTCGCAATGCGTCCAGAACAGACTCAAACTTCTAACATTGTAAGTCTTATTGATTTTCTGTAATCTATTTCTTTCATTGATCTTAATATTTCTATCCATTTCTATTAAATCAAGCAACTCTTCCCTTAGACCAGTTTATTCTAAACTAAGGGCACGTTCTTTGTACTCTGTTTTCTGTGAGCATTGTATAGAAAGTTCCAGAACATCTTCCTGTGCCATATTCTCTTCATCTTTATCCTGTGACATCCATCGCTCTTTCATATGGGGACTCACTGGCCTGTTACTTCACAGCATTGACTGTGTCAGAGTTGGCACAATTTCCTGTTTCTTCCCTTACTGTGTAACTCCAAATTAACTATTGTACTGGTTTCCTACTGAGGACTCCAAAGTATCTTCATATGGCAACTGATTAGATGTCTCCCACTTCACTGGTTTTTCCTTAATTTGAGGACTCATTATTCTGTCATGCTGTGATGTTATCAGTGTTAGATTTTGTATACTAAATACTTCACTTTGCAGGTAATCCATAACTTAATCTCCATTACTAATCCTCTTTTCTACTTTCTCCTTTTGCGTTCTTATTTTTTGTATTGTCAAATATCCATATCCAGATGCCTTTGCCCGTATCTTTCTTCAAATTTCTTTAGTGCTGCTTTTTTGTATTGATTAGTTTGCTTTCTCCTTTGCATAAATATTGCACCATATTAAATCTCTTTCTCTTTACCATATCCATATTTTGTCTTCAGATGTCTCCTGCCCCTCCTGTTTCTTCTTACTTGGGGGACTCATTGTTCCATCATGCTGTGACATAACTTTTGTTAAGACTTTCTACACTAAATCCATAACTTCAGCTTCTATTTTTTAACTTCTACTTCACAAATTTTCTGTTCTATGTTCCCCCTTTATAATCTTATTTTTATATTGTGAACTTTTCCATATCTAGGTGCCTTTACCTGTATTTCTCTTTGAATATCTTTGAAATTGCTTTTTTGTATTGATTAATTTGGCTTTCTCCTTTTCATAAATATTGCACCATATCAGATCTTTCTTTCATTCCCATGCCCATATTTCTTTTTTATACTTTTCCAAAATATCTAGATTCTGTTCTTTATGTTTTTACACTTCCTTAGTTGCTTCTTTTTCCAAACAGACCAATGTTTCTTGGTATCTATAATGTCTTTCATGAATCTGTTGTATTAATGAACACAAATTTGTAGTTGAAGCTTTTGTTAGTTTTTCTTCTGCAAATATTTTTCTTTCCTTTAATTTTTCTTTTAATCTTTTTGTATACCTTCTGTCCAGAAATTCTGGGCTTCTTGCATAATAGTAACAATATGTAATTTCTTTCTTATCCTCAATAATCCACTCTATCATCTTTATGGCTCTTTTTTGGCCTGTCAGTTTTTATGGCCTACTACTTCCTTCTACAACAGAAAGGCCATTCTCACCCTGATCCTAGTCTAACTCCATTGTAGGAATGTTTCTTTGTCTTGAGGATCCTACACTGTCATTTTCTTTCCAGTTCTGGCACCAGTGTACCTGCCAAGATTGGGCACTTTTTATCCTGGGACTTGTGCACCAAGATGCTTCTTTGTTTATTTTTTTAACCTACTTCTGTCCATGATATATCAGTGTAGTCTTGGTGAGATTTTGTAAAAATGGAAGGTACTCACCAAGACTTGAGGATGAATTCATTTCCAGCAATACTACTCTCCTTAGCATGCTGATTTTATAATCTCTCCATTCTGACCCCTGTAAGGCAGCTTAATCATTCAGGGATGTGTTACAATGCACAAGCTCTGCATCTATGGATCTGGTATGGTAATATTTGAAGAAGTGGGAAGAGGTACACTGTATAACCAATGTAAGGTGTGCATGTGTTTATGAGACATGTAATGGCTGTGCTTTGTTGGGTAAATACCAGTTTAGGCAGATTGACAGGATATGTGTCACAACACAGTGCATCCTTGAGCTGCAGTACTGGTCTGCTATGAGGAAGTAGCCTGTGATATATGAGTATGGCAGGAATTGTATCTTATGAAGCCACTGCTGACACCGAAGTGTAATGACCAGAACAGATAGTGCTGCATATACTTTATACTCACTCAATGAACATAGGTCCACATTTATGGGTACGTACTAACACCAAAAGATTGAATGCACCTCAATATGTTTTCCCAGACAGAAATCAATGTGCAGTTTCAGGCTGTGCATGACTATGGATAATGGATTCTGTCCATGAAGAAGACTGACCAGGCCCTCCAGGAACATGTGCAGTGTAGGCTGGTTGCAGATGCTAATGGAGTCAGTGGTCACAATACAGGAATTCATAATGGTCCACTGCACAGTCACCAATATGATTTTACAAACCTGCATAAATATCCATGGCATTGCTTATGAGAATATGACCATAGGTGGGGGGGGGTCACTTTTTTACTCAGATTTGTTTTTATTTTTTAAAATTCAAAGATCATACAAACTATGTACAAACAAATATAATAATCTATATACAATACCCATAACAATTCATACATGTAAAGGGGAATCATTCAATATTTCTCTAATAAAGATGTGTCAGATTTTTTGCTCTCAGTTTTATAGTGGAAATGTCTCTATCACAAACAAGTTTGGCTAAATAAACAAATTCACTGCTAAATGTAAGAGTGTGTTCTGATTTCCAATTTTTTGTTACCACTTTCCTTGTAAATGCTAGTATTGACCATAATATATGCATTTGATTTCTGGGTATAATTTCTGGAGCAGGCACATTAAACAATATGACAGAGTCAGAAATTGTACAATTGTCAATCCACATAGATTTACAGAAGTATCTAAAATCATTGCAAAAAGCAGATACCATTCTACAATTTGCAATCATATGCAACCAGCCAGCATCAGATCGATTACATCTCCAACATTTCATGTCTTCTTTTTTATATATTTTGGCAATTTTATTGGAAGTTAAAAAGGCCCTATGCAGGAACTTCCAAGTATAGATTTTCCAACAGGGAGAAGCTGTGTTTTTTTCCTGCTTATTTCAAAGAAAGCCTTTTATTACATAATGAAAATTTATCATTGTTTATTTTTGTTGACTGGTTCCAGTAAGAGAAACTTGTAAAGGTAAAATCTGCTCTGATAGATTTATATATAATGGATATAAATGAGATACCTTTTAGGGAACCATTATTAATAGTAGAAATTATGTCTAGAATCTTGGGTATGTTTTTGTGAAGTGTTTCTAATGAAATTATGGTTCTGTGTTGAAAGAACTCTTTACAGGTCTGGAGATCAAGCCACTTACAATTTTGTAGACTATATCTAGCTATTAAGCAATCAGCTGTGTGAATTTTATTTGTTGATGGGAACTGATGCCAATACAGCAAATTACCATTTTTGAAATCTAACATTTTCTTAGTATCAAAATAAATTATACATTCACTAGTAAAGGCAATTGAAAAGATGGATATGATTAAATTCTTGATTAGGTGATTGGAATACATACATCTTTTAAAATTCAATAATATTTGGTTAATGAAGAACAAGGTTGTTAGTTTTTGTTTATTATTTTGCAAATCTACTTTAATTAGCCATAGAAAAAAAATCTTGCTATACAAATAAAAGGTTCAAATAGTGTTTTGTTGTTGTCTACTAATATAATTTCATGTACTGACTTCCAATAAGATATATATGAATTATTGATCCATAAAAGTACAGTGTTAATAATAGCTGCATATATGTATAATTCTATGTTGAGAAATGCAATACCTCCCTCATCCCAGCTTGGAGTGGGCCACTGTAGAGATATTCTAGTTTTTTTAGGAAACCAAAGAAACTTGAGCAGGATACTGCGTATGCTTTTAACAGCTTTTTTGAGTGGAGGATGATTAATGACTAACAAATAGAATTTTAGGTAAAATTATCATTTTGATTAAGGTTAGTCTGTCCTCAAATGAAAACAAAAATGAATTAACTAGAAGTTGATAATTAGTTGAAACTGTCTTTTTAATGTTAGATTCAATAGAAATACCTGCATACTTAATATCTGAATTGTCCCAAATGAATTGCTTGTAAATTTTTAATTTGGAAGTGACTTCTTTGTTTATTACGAGAGTTTTTTTTATGATTAAATTTTAATTCAGATATACTTTCAAATAAATCCAGGGCACTAACTAAACAGTCTAGTGAGGTTTCAGTATCTCCACATGCTAGTAACAATTCATTGGCAAAAAGTTGGATCTTGGGGGAAATATCACTTGTAAGTTTATAAACTATAATGTTATTATTATTTCATATATAATTCACAAATGGCTCTATGGCAAGGGCAAAACTTAAAGGGGACAAAGGGCAACCTTGTTTTGTACCTCTCTATATTTTGAAAGGACTAGATGTGAAAGAGCCAATTTTAACAAAGACAACAGAATTTTCATAGAGCCTTTTAATTAACTTTATGAATTTGAAAGAAAAAATATACACTTGCAGCAATACTTTAAATAAGTCCAACTAAGAGAGTCAAAAGCTTTGTCTATGTTGAAGCTTCATATTGACAATTCATTTTTCTTTTTGTTTGCTATATGTATAAAAGACAATAGCCTTACTATATTGTCTTGAACTTTCCTGTTTTTTAATGGACCCAGTTTGGTCATTGTCTATTAAGTCAGAAAGGATAGTGTTCAGCCTATTTGCTAAGATAGACATAAAAATATTATAATCTATATTTAATAAAAAATTGGCCTATAAGATGAACAAGAAGTGTGTTCCTTATTTGGTTTTAAAAGTGGTGAGACTAATGAGCATTTCCATGAAGGGGGGGACATTTGATATGTTTTAACTTCTTGAAATGTATTTAACAGAACTGTTACTATATTATCTGGTAAAATTTTATACAATTCAGGGATTACTCCATCCAACCCTGGTGCCTTATTGAGATTTAGATTATTTATTTGATCTTTTAGTTCTTTAATAGTAAAGACATTATCAATTCTAGAAGTATTATCATGGGATAATTTCCTTTGAATGTACTTCTTTAAGAAGTTATTTAAGATATTATTATCACTTAACATTCTATTTGAATAATTTATATGCTCATAATGTTTTTGAAGCCTTCTAGTAAGTTCTTCATGTCTGATGCTTTTATTCTTTTCTTATCTTCTTGTTTCCTGCCTTTCCTGTAAGTCGTTTAGTCCAGATACAGATTTGCTGTATCCAGGACTTTTTATAAGCTTCTGAGCCCCCAAGCCTTTCTGTGTTGGAAGGAAGCCTTCTAGCTTAATTTTGTTTCTTAGATCTAGACAGTTTTCTAGTTTCAGCACTCAAATCTGTTTCTTTGAGCTCAGCACTTGTTCAGAACTCATTGTAATCACTAAATAAGCTACAAATTACTACAGCACTCAACTTTGCTCACTTGTCTAGAGGAAAACAGTTTTTAGCACTTAATAAATAAGCACTTATCCAGGCATGTCTAAGGGTCAGCTCCCGGTATTTTCTCCTGTCTACCTGATGAATCTGGGCATCTTGGGGCAATGCAGCAATTGCCTCATGTACTCAGACATCCCTCTCCTCCTACCACCCAACATGACAGCCTGTGAGAGATGCACTTATATAGCCAAACTGGAAGTAAAGTTCTCTTCACCCAAGACTGGACTAGACAGTCAAGAGGAGAAGGTAAACACTTGCACCACACCACACTCATCACATAGTCCCTAAAAACCTACACTACCAAAACACACACATAGAAACACAAAACACACACCTACATTCATGGAGGCTCTCAATAAAAATCTACCCAAGCAACAGGGACCTCCAAAGCAGAAACATAAGCAACCTCCACCCCCTAACACATCCCAAATGACACATAGCCCACAAACTCAGTGTGCCACTCAACCACAGCCCATAAGGCATAACAACGTACCCAACACTCTAGTCATAGGTGACTCTATAGTCAGGCACACTGATGTTCCACTCACCAGGCTAAACAAGGAGAAATTTGCTGTCAGCTGCCTGTCAGGTGCCAGGATCCACCACATAATGCATGCACTCAGGTCACTCCACAATGAGTACAAATATGACTCTGTCATTGTACACGTTGGTGTGAATGACCTGAGACATACCTCCCTGGACTACATGAAAAGAGACATGGAGGAGCTGTCTGATCTTGTAGCCCAGGCAGGTATGACCCTAGCCCTGAGTAGCATCCTGCCATCACCCAGAATGATAACACAGTACAAGGACAAAATGATTGACTTCAACAATTGGCTAAGCTGCTGGTGTCATTCTAAGGAGATCCAGTATCTGTCTGTCTGGGATGGCATGGTTGACAAACCACAATGCTCTGCCAGAGATGGCCTGCACCTGTCGCCCTTGGAATTCTGGATACTGGCTAAGGATCTTGGCACCCCTATAGTGCCTTTTTTAGGCAAGATTCAAATGACAAATTCACCACCGTAACAGTTACAAGCAAGCAAAATCTGAGGGTAATGCTACTTAATGCTAGAAGTCTAAACCTCAAAATGCACTCACTCGAGGCACTCCTTAAAATGGAGAATATCGACATCTGTGGAGTGACAGAGACCTGATTCAAGGCTCCAGAGAGCACCCCTGCATTACCAGGCTATAATTCATACCACACCTTTCGGCCACCTTACCTGGACCGAAGCACTAAAGGTAGAGGCATGTCCATATTCCTTAAGGATATCCACACCTCCAGGCTAGTTGCTCAGCATAATGCATCCGAGATTATCCAAGTGCAGCTAACTCTGGGCAAGACTGCAATCCAAATTGTAGCTTGCTACAGATCACCCGCCATGCCCCAGGATTCCCACTCCTTATTTCTTGGTACACTGAAACATATTAAGGTACAATCTAACACCCTAATAATGGGCAATTTCAACTACCCCACCATTAAATGGGAAAACTACTCATGTACCAACTCTTGTGCTCAACGTTTTCTGGAATTTATAAAATCAACTTATCCAAACCCTCACCAGGGGCAGCAATATCCTAGACCTGGTCATTACAAACATGGGCAACCGGTGTTCCACACCAGAAGTCAATTCCTCGTTGGTCAGATTCGACCGCAAGCAAATCACCCTAGACATCCACATTCCACCCCCCATTAGGGAAACCACTGTAAAAAATGTCTCCAAAGCCAACTTCACGCTTCTTAAGACAGAAGTGGAAAACTTCATGACACCCATACTGATGGACAATAGAAATATGACTGCTGAATCCTATACAATTGCACTTTATAAGCCCTTACACGAGTGCATGGATCATGCAATCCCTAACAGAGCCAAGATGCTAGCCTTCAAAAAAAGGAAGCCAATCTGGTGGTCCCCTGCTATAAACAAACTCTACAACAGAAGAAAGAAACTGTTGCAAAAAAGAGAAAACTCCCATGATTGGAGGAACTCCATGGTCAGCCTCAGTAAGAAGCTGAGATCCCTCATAAAATCCTCCAAAGCTAGTTACAAAAACAAAATCACCACTGATTCTAAAGACAACCACAACGCATTCTATAGCTATGTCAAGAATCTCAATGGCAACACTCCAATCTGCTCTGAGTTACAGCACAATGGCACTAAATATACAGAACCAACTGATATTGCCAACAGCCTGGCAGATAGGTTCAGTGCTAACTTTACCCCTCTCTCACCCCTTAAAGGGCCCAACTCTACACTGGAAGAATGCAAAGTTCCAGTAATCAAGGCTGCACAGATAAAAAACACACTCTCCAAAACCAAGAACACAGCATCCATGGGACCTGACAACATCCCAGGCTATGTTTTACATGAACTACAGAGCGAACTGGCTCCCCACCTAATTACCATGTTCAATCATAGCTTCACCTCAGGCTTTGTGCTCACTGAATGGCACACAGTAATGGTTATCCCACTCCACAAAGGGGGAACCACCATAGACCCCGGGACCTACCGCCCCATTAGCCTGACAAGCCTGGTCTGCAAGTCTATGGAAAGTATCATCATGGAACTTATAAACAATGACATTGGTAATCTCCAAACTCTGGAACCTACCCATTTTGGGTTTGTAAAAGGCAGATCATGTCTCCTAATCCTGATAGACTTCTTTGAAGTGGTCACCAAAGCAGTAGATGAGGATAAGGTGGTTCACACAGCCTATCTAGATCATGCCAAGGCTTTCAACACCATCCCTCACTCTGGAATTCACTAAGTATAAATCCCTATGTCACAAGATGGTTTGCCAACTGGCTCACTGACAGATCCCTCATTGTGAAAGTAGCAGACTCTAAATCCAACTTCAGACCAGTGACAAGTAGAGTACCACAGGGTTCAGTTCTAGGTCCTCTCCTGTTTGGTATCTACTTCTCTGAAGTACAGGCTAACACAGAAGGTCTTTGGCTAACAAAGTTCACAGATGACTGCAATCTAGGAGCCATAATCAAAACTCTAAACGATGTAGACATCCTACAAAAGGGCCTCACTGAGACAGATGCCTGGTGTCAAAGCCATGGTCTCAAGCTCAATGCCAAAAAGTGCAATGTCATCCCTTTTGGCAAAAACTCTGTACCCATAAACTACCACATAGGCGGTAGTCTACTTAACACTGAAAGCGTGATAAGAGACCTTGGGACACAGGTGGACAGTAGTCTCTCCTTTGACAATCACATCACCACAGTAGTCAAGAAATTCTTCTGCGTGGCACACCTCATCACAAAAGGTTTCTCATCCAGGAAAAAAGAGGTTATTGTTCCCCTCTACTCATCACTCATTAGACGCATTACAGAGTACAACACCCATTTTGGTATGTACCTCACAAGACATCTACAACAACTATAAAGGCCACAGAAATACCTCATAAAGGGGATTACCAGCCTCAAACAGATGCCTTACGCAGACCGTCTCAAACTCCAGCTTTACTCTGTCGCATAAAGCCTACTCAGAGGTGATCTCTGCCTAACATACAAAGCTATGTCAAACCCAGAGCTGTTGGACATACTCCACGTAAAGAAACCCCAATCCCTCCAAGCTACACGCTCTAGGGACCTAAACCTTGTCACAACAATAAACATGACATGCTGGAGGGATAGGTTCCTGTCCCAGAGACTTCCCATACTCTGGAACAAACTGCCTATCTATATCAAACAAAGTTCCTCATTAGCACTCTTCAAGAAAAATCTTGATGATTGGATGGGAGATAGGAAATTCACCCCGGGGATCACTTCTGTGGCTCTACTTGACAGAGGCACAGGAAAATAATTTTCATGGGTGGCAAAAGCCAGGGTACCGCTTAGCTAGGCTTATATAGGCCCTAGGGCCAATAGCCTAGTACCTACCTATGAACCTATATATGATTTCCTTTATATGAATTTTTTCATTTAGAAATTTTGATCTGAATGCAATTTTACGTAGGCTTTTAGGGTTGACTGAGTAGGAGTATAACTTGATATTTTCTAAATTAATGGAAATTTTGTTGTGTAAGATGTCCTGATATTCCTTATTCAGTTTATGTATATTATCTAACACTATTTTATCATTAGGTGTTAAGTTACATTTCAACTTATCTAGTTCATTCTGTATATCTGCTATTCTCTTATCCCACTCTTTTCTTTTAGATAAGTACCAGCCTTTAACCTTCCCATAAAGAACCACCTTTAAGGTATCCCACAGAATCATGTCTGACACCTCTCCATTATTGTTTACTTCAATAAATTGCTTTATTTCAGTTAGAAACCAGTCTTGAAAGTCTTTTATTTTCATAACGTATGTGGGATTCTCTGACAAAAGATTAAAAATTCAGTATGAAGCATTAATTTAAAGGTGATGAGATTGTGGTATGATAAAGGGCAGGACATAATCATGACATATTCTATTTTAGATAATAATGAACTGGTTACTAATACTTTATCAATGTTGGTTTGTGGGCCAAAGTTATATGAGTAATGGAATAATTTTAGGGAAGAGATGATTTTATATTATAGATGTGTTTTAAATTCCTTGAATTGACATAGTTGTTTAAATATTTAGCTACAGGAGATATTTTAAAAGGTTTAATATTCATGATGTCTGTTGAAGATAAAATACAATTAAAATTTCTTGCTAAAATTCTCTCTCCCCAAGAATATAAAAGTCACGGTATCAAGATTCTGTTTTACTCTTTTTTTGCCTATTCCTGGTAACCAGTATGAGTTAATGAGGGTGTAAGGCTTTCCCAATCTTAATTACTACTAAAGCTAATATACCATTTTTATCTGTATAAGATTCTATGATATCTGGTAATCATAGGCTTTTCTTCCATAGAATTAAAACTCCAATTTTTTTTCTTTATATTGTGAACTAACCAATATTATAGTCTTTTAACAAAAATCTGTTCAAATCTTGTGATAATAAATGTGTTTCTTGAAGAAAGACAATGTCCACTTTATACTTCATGCTAAGAAAGATATTTGTTCACTCTAGCTGTCTTCATGGGATTATTTAGCCTATTTACATTTAAAGAGAGAACATTATATGCTGACATAGTTTAACAGGTTTTGCAGTATTAAAATATATGTATTGATTTCCTATATTTTTATGGCAGTTAAAATAACATTTGTTATGGACAAATTATAAGCAACTAAATTAGAAATCTTAACTATATAAACGTTAAAAAACGTCTGTATGGAATACAGTATTCCTGACTTAATACGTGTACCATGCAAACCACTACCTTGCCAAACCATGACATCTGGTGGAGGCTTTTCACTACTGCAGGCTAACATATAAATTGAAGAAAAGGCAGAATAGAATATGGAGAATCACTTACTTCAGATTATACTTTTAATAAGTAATAAATTATTAAATTGAATTATATGTTTTAATCTACCATGTCAACCTTTTAGATACATAATGATACAGTCTACCTTTCTATATCCCAAAAGACACAACCTTTTAAAAAGCAGGCAGATAATAACAAGTAAACAAAGTATAAGCAATCATCAATGATCAGTATTCACTACCATTCTTCCTGATTTTTACTGTCTTATTCCCCCATTTTATGATACTACATATTTGTTATACATATAAAACATTTATAAACACCATCTGAATAGAAGCTTCTTTTTTGAAATGCAAAACATGTTAACTAATATTTAGTAAGTAAAACAATATTAATATTACATTCATTTATATTTAACTTTGTCTGTATAATACTTTTCTGTGGTAGGTTTTCTATGTCTTACCAGAAACATGATGCTTTCAGCAGTTTCATTTACTTATTAAAAAGTTGCCACCATCTCAGCATTGTAGAACATTTCAGTGTTACATCACAGACGTTTGGTTTGTCAATCATTCAAGTCATACTCATTTTTATTTAAAAATAGCCAGTAAGCTGTTAAAACTTAATATCACTAATTTAATTTATATATTAAGTTTATTAAATAATAGGTTCATTACTTATATTACATTTACAGGTAAAAGCATTAAAAATAATTCAAAAGGAAGCAAGGCAACATCCATTTTGTAATCCAATTGGTCCATTGCTTTCAACTTGAGGTAAAAAGGTCAAAGTATGTCATCTAAGATGTATATGCATCGAAATGGCCTTTACAGCCCTTTAGGAGCTTGGGCCTGCTTCAGAAACCTTCTAAACAGCAACTAAAGTACGTTGGTGGGAATTTTTGCTTGTAGAGTGAAGCTTTGAGACTAAAAATACTCATGGATGTATTAAAAAGCCACGAGCAATGTAAAACATTTATTTTTGCTCTAAATGCTTATTTTTGACTGGCGAACATACAATTAAACAAGAAATTAATCATTTCTGCTCAATTGAGTGAATTAGATACACAGTAACATTTTAAACTTTAAACTAAGTCATTTTTTAGTTAAGTGAGAGTGTATAGTGAACTTAATTTTACCTATAACTGCTATCATTTTAAACATACATTATTAGACCCAGCATGCTCACCCCCCCAAAGCAGTAACACACTAAAAGATAATTGTAAAAGTCACTTTAGCAGAGCACCGGTATATGACTATGACACCTTTGAATATTCTTCCCTAGACATTAAAAATTCACTTAACATTTGAGAATATATATTATTTCTGATCTAAAGTCACTAGTAAATCTTGTAGTGTCACATATATCATAACTATTAATGCTTTTTTTAAGTTTTGAAAGGGAGGGAGGAAAGAAAGGGAAACAAGTAAAACAAAATGTATTGCCTTGTTTGTGTGATTTCAAAATTACTTAAAACCAACTGCATTGTAGTACATTACAAATAAGCTTATAAATTATTCATTTGTCTCTGGGTTTTTCTTTTCTTTCACAGACCATTCATTTTTTGTTGTTATTTGTCTTTTTAATGTACTACTGCAGTCCATAAGTTATGTTGAATTTAGTAAGTTTCTTTGTTGAACAAAGCTGTTGGCATCTTCAAGTGTTTCAAATGTTTTGTTCCTTCTGGTAGAGAAAGTCTTATTCTGGCAGGGAAGAGTAGTGGAGATTTAATACCAGCCTTTTTCAATGATTTAATAAGGGGAATGCAAGCCTTTCTTTTAGAAATAACAAGAGAAGAGTAATCATTCTCAAATCTAACAATTTGCTCCCCTATTTTCAAAGAAGAGAGTCCAAGTAGACTTTAAAATAAGGTCTTTATCTTGACATAAATTTAACAATGATAGATCTGGGATGCATATTTTGCTATTTGAGGTATTATTTTGCTGTAGAAGGAACTCAATACTTTTTCCCACCTATTAGTCTGCAGTCAGTGTCAGACACTGATTCTTCTAGTGCTGTAATGTGAGCCTTCTGTTGCTTCAGGACTTCATTCAATCTAATTGGTAGTGTCTTCTTTAATTTTGTTCATTATAAAATCAAGTTTACTTATTTCAGCATTAAATCCTGAATGATTGTAAGGATGAACTGCAGCTCTTTTTTTATAGAGTTGTCCTGCTGAGTGGTCTTAGAGTGATTCATGTTCCTTCAGTTGTAGTTTCTTCACTTTTTCTCCTTTAAAATTTGACAGGAAAATATAAGAATTATAAGCTAATGTTACACCAATATAAAGCTTAGATTTTCTGGTTTTTGGATTTATTGTTTTCAAGTAGATATCAGTGTATTTTGTGAATAAATCCTGTCAGAAATGTTGAAATACTGCAGAGTAGAAAATTTGTGCTGCTGTCAGCCTTTTATCCAAGCCACGCCCCCATGGGGGATCACTTTTATAGACAACTCTCACCCCAGTGGAGTCTCTGTCTAGAAGAGTGAATGGTGGAGGCCTGGATGTGGGAGATGAATTGAGTGTATCATCCAGTGACTCTGATGAGGATGTACCAGATCAGTTTTTCCTTATGTAATTAGCATATGTTTTAGCACAATAATGCCATAAGCTCAAGGATGCTCAAAACTATTGCATCTCCTTTGCATGCATATTTGGGAGTTGGCCATAACAGCATACCATACAAGGATAACTGCTATATGTACTGCTGTTGTAGCACTGGAAAATTGGACTGTCACATAGTAGCAGCATTACACATGAGTGTCTGTTTTCATAGGTGTTACAGCCATAAACCCCTCCACTGGGAGGCACAGCATGCCTGATCAGTGCTGCATAAGAGAATGATGATGATGATGATCTAACACTGGCACAGTTTGAGGTCATAGTGCCACTGCTGACAATGGTAACTGCAGGGGGCAGAATACCACCCATATCCAGTGGCTCAGGAAAGGACAGGTCATGCCTGCCATTCTTACACAGGGAACACCTTCATCTCCTGACCATGCACCAATAGCAGGTAGTAGGACCACCAGAGAACATAGAACAGCTGTTAAGAGAGGCTGACTGCTGGCTATTTATGCCATGACTCCCACTCTTTGGCTAAACTGGTTGTCACAGTGGGAATTACACAAAGATGTACAGCAAAATTAACCAGGCAGAGGTTGATATTGCAACCACAATGGCAGAGATGATGTGGGTACTGTGTGACCTGCATGACGACATGTGTCAGAGCTTGACCCAACTGAATGGTACACTGGACAGGCACATGAATGCCTTCATTATCGTCATGGGGCCATCTACCTCTACACATCAGGGCTGACACTATTCCTGTGGCTGCCATTCATCTGCCTCAGTTTTTAATTTCTCCAGATCTTTTGGGCTTCTAATACCATGATGGGAATGGACCCCATTCCTAAGTGAAGTACAATTAATGTTCACGAAATTAGTATTGTTTCAAACTTTGATGTTAGCCAAAAGTGCTCTTTGCAGCACCCACAATGTGTCCAGTAATGACTCCTTCTGCAATTCGTATGATGTTACATGGATTGGTAACATTTCTAAATACGATTGTAGATTCTTTTTTATAAGACCCATTGCTCCTACTACTATTGGAACTGTCTGGGTATCTTTCTTCCACATTGCTCTCATTTCTGTCTGCAGATCCTGATATTTTATGACTTTGTGTCTCTCTGTACGCAACACACTGTAGTCACTGGTTGTGGCGATTTCAATGATCAATGCTACTTTAGTCTTCTTTTCATAGACTACTATATCCAGTTTTCTAGCATCTATCTTTTGAACTGTTGGTAATGAGTGATCTCATGTGATATAAACTTCATCATTTTCTATGATGCCTTGTGGCTCATGTTTCCAGTATTCTTCAGCCTCTTCAGTACCATAATGCTTGCACAATCCCCAGTGTAACAGTTTTGCCACATCATTATGGCTTTCAGTATACAGTCCTTCTGCCATCAGTATATCGCAACCAGCAACAAGGTGTGCGACTGTTTCCAATTCGGTTTTACAAAATCTGCATTTGTCTGTTTCTCCTATGTATTCAATGGACTTTGTAAACCACCATGTACATAGCCCACTATCTTAAGCTGCCAATATTAACCTTTCATCCCTTGGTTTGAATTTGCCTTTCAGTAACTATTCCTATGTTTGTTTTTGATCAACATGTGGTTCTTCCAGAAGTTTTCTATACTTGCAACTATATTTATGCATTTTCCACATTTCTTGCCTTCTCATCTGGTCTTTCACCTTATATTCTTTCTTTTGTTTTTTTTTGGCACATTCAGTTGCTGCCTGATTTTTATCTACTTATGGTTTAATTTCCATTCCTGCTTCACACCAATATGCTTCTGCTAGATTAAGCAGAGACATCATCTTAGATTTATTCTTCTCTTTTCAAAACTTTCACTACATTTGGGTCTTCTGAGGTCAGCAGATATATGTGGAATCCCACAATTGCAAATCTATACATGTAATCAATTTCAAGGAGGTCCATCCATCCTTCAGTACTGGGAATATATAATCTTGCTATACACTGATTTTTATAAATCATTTGGTGATCGTGAAACATCCTTCTTGTTTTCCTATCTAATCTAGTCAACATGTTTTGGGGCCAGTCAGTCACTCTAAGACTGTAAGTTGGGACAGGAAGGGCAAATTGGTTTATAGCTTAGATTTTATTCCTAGATGTCAATGCTGTTTTCAGGATGAATTTAAGTTTTCTAAAGTATTCTTTACTAAGGTTTATTCACATTTGTTCATGTTTTATTGCTGATCCTTCATCAATTCCCAAATATTTTTACACTCCTCCTTGCTCAAGTTCTTTTATATCACATTCTTGTCCCAAACTGATGTTTTCTTGGTGCTACAGTTTTCCTGCTTTAAAGTTGCTTTTGCACGTTTATCAAGACCAAATGACATTCTATCATCTGAGAAAGTATTAACAACCTGCAGTTGTTCTTTCAGTCCCTTATCTGATGAGCTGTACAGTTTTAATTCATAGACAAAGTGAAGATGACAAGTCTTTACACTTTGTTGTTTTTTAGGAGCCAAATTATAGCTACCGCTGGTACTTACGTATTATCGCAACCACATTTTCCGACGTGCTGGACTTTCTTCTCTTTTACTCAAACAACAAAAAGGGAGTGTAATCAGGAAGGGTAGACTGTTAAAAACTCTTCTGGGATGTTGGTGGTGGGTTTGTAAAATGTTTAAGGGTTCATATTTGAGGATTTGTAGATAGCGTGCTTGAAAGACGTCAAGCATTGAATTCAGTGATCATCACAGTGACTGCAGGTATATACGTACGTTGGCCAGAAAGGAGTGTGGGCAAATTATAGCGTACGATGTTTAGACACACGCACACACGCACACACGCACACACACACACACACACACACACACACACACACACACACACACACACACACACACACACACACATTTCCAATGGATTAGCTGCTTTCGAGCATGCTAGGCACAAATCTTCACATTTGAAAACCCTTAATCGTTTTTACAAACCCACCACCAAGATCTCACAAAAGAGTATTTTAACAGTCTACCCTTCCCGATTACTTTGTAAGAAGTTAGACAGGGTACTGCTTTGCTTCTCTTTTCTGATGGCTTTCTGTTCTCAGGGCAAAGGCTGTGAAAAAAAAGTGTTTTAAATGGAATGGGGGACTTGCTTAACTGACATCATGAGATGCTGGCAGTAAATGGGGAAACCTGTTCCTCAAACCTTATTTCTTCAGCCGTTTTAGTGAGAAACCTTCCTGAAAACCAGAACACATTACAGAAAACATGTCTCTCAGGTTTTTTCATACTTCATTGGTCCCAGTTGACACAAGGAGAAGCAACCAGCATTAGCATGAAAATGTGGTTGCGATAATACGCAAGTACCCTATGGCCTAAGCTGTTAAGTAAAAAGCTTAATGGGTTAAGGGCAAGGCAGAATAGCAATGGAGACTCAACCTGGAATATCCTCCTTTGAATTTTTATCCCTGGGATAATAATTTGTCCTTTATCATTGCTCAATTGCAAAGTGGTCTGCCATTGATTCATGGTTACTGTAATGTAGTCAATCAGTGTAGGGTGTATCTTATACATTTTTAAACACTCTTTTATCCATGAATGTGGGATACTATCAAATGCCATACTTAGATTCTTCCCCTTTGTACAGTTCTCCACTATGACTTTATTTAACAACAAATGATCATTTGTTTCATATGACTTTCTTTTATTGCCTTTTTGTTCTACTGCCATAATTGAGTTTTCTTCTAAATGACTATAAACTCTGTTGGCATCAATTCCTGTGTATAGTTTATATTTCGTTGGAAGGCAAGTTATTGGTCTATAATTTTTAGCGTAGCCTGCAGGTTCATTCTTAAGTAGGAGTACTGTTTTTCCTGTTGTTAACCAGGTTGGTGAGTGTTCGGGGTGCGCATATAAATAGTTCTTACTCATGGCTAAAACTTTATGCAAAGATGTTAATACTTTCAACCAAAAGTTAAGTACTGCATCTGGGCCTGGGATTTTCCAATTAGAGGCTTTTCTTAACTTTGTTTCAATCTCTCTAGCTGTTACTTCATCCCATTTCATATCCTGTACCTTTAAACTTTAGTATCTTTGTTATGTTCCACAGGATCGTCATAGATACTTCTCCAAAATGTATCTTTTTCTTCTTTTTTGGGTTTTTTTCAATTCCTTTTACCTTGTTTCCCAGTTCCCTCTAAAACCTTTTTGGGTCATCCATAAATTGCTTATTTTTCACTTTTCCTTTATATTTATCTTCGTATCTTCTAAGTTTTTCCACCTGTGCTGAAATTTTTAGTTTGTTATTTGTGATAGAGCATGAAAGATCCTGGTTTGTTCCAATTCTGTGCATTGCTTTTATCACATCTATCTTTCTAAGTATTTTTGTTGATCTATTCTCTCTTCTATAGTTTTCTAACAGTGACACTTGTCTTAATTGCTTTATAGTTTTCTCTATGCAATATTTCCATGATGGTATTCGATTTCTCCCCTTCCTTTCCCTCACTACCCTGTGTTCATGTGGTAGAACTTTATCAGTTATTAATTTAGCAGCACAGTAATATATTCTGTTTACTTCTGTTATATCGCATAGATCTCTATGGACAGTCCTAATTACTGTGTTCATTTGTTTTATCAGACTTCTGACTTTTTGGGTTTTATTGACTTTCTGCAGTCTATTTCTTTCATTGATCTTAATATATCTATGTCTATTAAATTAAGCAACTCTTCTATTAGCTCATTTTCTTCCAAACTGAGGGCACATCTCTTGTTTTCCATTTCCAGCAGGCATTCTATAGAAAGCTCTATAGCATCTTCCTGTGGCACCTTCTCTTCAATTTCATCCTGTGCCATCCATTGCTCTGTCATATGGGAACTCACTGGCCTATCACGCCTCAACATTGACTGTATCAGAGTTTCCACATTTTCTTGTTCCTTTCCTTGCTCTCTAACTTCAAGTGAACATTTATACTGGTTTTCTGTGGAAGGCTCCAAAATAACTTCATATGGCACATGACTAATTGCTTCCTGTTCCACTGGTTTCCTCTTAATTTGGATATCCATTGCTCTATCCTGTTGTGGTGCTTTCTGAATTACATTTTCTACACTGAATCCTTCACTTCTCAGGTAAACCATAACCTCAGTTTCTATTTCTTTAACTTCTCCATTACTAATCTCCTTTTCTACCTTTCCTCTTGATCTTCTTATTTTTTGTATTGTAAAGTTTTCCATGTCTGGAGTCCTTTGCCTGTATTTCTCTTCAAATATCTTTGGTGCTGCTCTTTTTGTATTGGTTAGTTTTGCTTTCTCCTTTGCATAAATATTACACCATATAAAATCTCTTTTTCTTTCCCATGTCCATATTTCTTCTTCAGACGTCTCCTGATCTTCCTGCTTCTCCTTACTTTGGGGACTCACTCCATCCTGCTGTGAGGCAACCTGTGTTAGACCTTCTACCTCAAATCCTTCACTTCGCAGGCACTCCATGACTTCAACTTCTATTTTTTTTAACTTCTACTTTATTGATCTTCTTTTCCATGTTCCATCTTTGTGATATTATTTTTTTATTGTGACATTTTCCATATCCAGATGCCTTTGCCTTTATTTCTCTTCGAATATCTTTGGGGCTGCCTTCTTTATATTGATTAATTTGCTTTTCCCCTTTGCATGAATATTGCACCATATCAAATCTCTCTTTCTTTCCCATGTCCATATTTCTTTTTTATACTTTTTCAGATATCTCTGGGTTTTGTTGTTTATATTTTTGCGCTTCTTCAGATGCTTCTTTTTCCAAACGGATCAAAGTTTCTTGATCTGTAATATACCATTTTTCAAAAATCTGTTGTATTAATGAACAGAAATTTTCATTCAAAGCTCCTGACAGTTTTTTTCCTGGAAAAGTATTTTTCTTTCCTTTAATTTCTCTCTTAATCATTTTGTAAATCTTGTGTCTGGAAATCCTGGGCTTTTTGCATAATAGTAAAAATACATAATTTCTTTCTTACCCTCAATAGTCCACTTTATCATCTTTATGGCTCTTCTTTGGCCTATCAGTTTTTGTGATTTTTGTGGACTACTACTTCCTTCTACAATGGGGGGGGGGGCATTCTCCCCTAGAATGTTTCAATATTTTGAGGATTCTACACTGTCATCTTTTCCAGTTCTGGCACTAGTGTGCCTACCATGATTGGGCACTTTTTTATCCTGGATCTTGTGCACCCATCTCTCTTTTCTAACTTTTAACCTACTTCTGTCCATGATATATGCTATATAAATACAGTCTATATATCAGTGTCGTCTAGGTGAATTTTGTGAAAAATAGGGTCCACCTTGTGAAGGTAATCGCTAAAACTTGAGGATGAATTCAATTTCAGCAATAATATTTTCCTTTCCTTGCTGACTTATCATCTTTTCATTCGGACCCCTCTGCCTAAACTATGAGTATACCCCAATCAACAAGTAGATCAACGTCACATGTTGCTACCATCTCCATACCACTGACAGATAGTGATTCTGGTATGGCACAACAGGACTACCAGTGCACACATCGCCTACATGACGGTCAGGCACAAGGTATAATGAGATGGTCACAGTCTCTTATCTTGCCTTCATCTTTGCCATTCTCCATAGTAGGCACACCTATGGCTGGGGGTATTTGTAGTCTGTGTTGTTCCTACCTGGGTTCCAACAATACTTTTCACAGCTAGACATATACAGTACAATAACATCTGCTGAAGCTGTGTTTCTGTATCCCATACTAAGCAAGTACCCTACACCTAACCCTCTCAGGAGATACCACCCCCTCCCTTCACATTATACCTAGCTTCCACTATCAACCAGTCATGTCACTCATTCCCTTCCACATCCTTAGTTTCTCTTGCCATGAATGTGCCATTTGCTAATCCCCATTACAGTGTTGTCCTATGCATATGATGAGAGCTGTGCTATGCCCTTATCATTGTATTACATGGTTGGCAATTGTTGATGCCTAGTATAGCCTGTCACTGCATTGTACTGCATACCGTTTGTGTAGTATTGCCTGCATCAGTTTTAATCATTATTATCATTATTATTCTGATCTGGTCCATAGCTGTATAGCTGATGCAGCCTCTTTGTCACTGCTGCAGTGTATTGTGCCCACTTCTGCTATGAGTGATCTTTCAATGCAACAGTTTCCTCTCATGGTCCCTCAATTGGCACTTCCTCTACCACTGTCAACAATCCGTCTATCTGTCCACCAATGATAACTGCTACCATTATTTTGTATAAAACTTCACAGTTAGAAAATGTCTTACTGCATGTCTCCAGAGCATACCGCAGCACACCATCAGAGGAATCTAGGCAGGAAGTGGTCTTTCAATGATCTGTATAACCTCTTTATGATGATATGGGTTGGTGGCAGTGAAGAGCTGTGTATCATTTCAGCCAATTGATAAGTTAAGTATTTGTTTCATGAGCCATGGCTAAAGGCCAAATCTGTCAGTACTAATAAGATGTCCCCATGAGAAGTCACCCCCGCTCAGATCATTGGTATGTGTCTGATGTATGTCAAATTTGGGAACTGTGAAACTGTTTGGTGCACATATACTTTGTAAATAATGCCCTGTGTGTTGCACACCACCTTGCAGTTGATGGAGTAGAAATCCTTTCAGCTGGCATGTGGACCAGTCAGGGTCTTGAGAGTAATGTGGGTATAGTCAACAGTTCATAGGACCACGGAGAAATTTGCTATTACAAAGAACACTAGAGTAGTGATATTTCTGTTCTAAGAGTCCACGGGAACCATTTCCACATGCTGCAGCATAACATCAATGAACTGGTGTAGTACCTGTGAAGCAGATGCCTATGATATCCCAACTGCATCTCATGATGGCCAGTGGAAGGTATCAAGGATGGTCAGTGCTGCACATACCTTAGTGTCATGTGGCTTGGTATTCCTTTTACCCATGTTAGGCTGGCACATATCTACAAGCTCACATATGCTGTTTCTTTCCACACACATTTAGCTATATCCCAGTTGTGGAAATTATTGTGTTAGACATAGTTAGATGTGTCTGCAGCATGGAAGGTGATTATGTGCCCCATCATGGACACTGTCTGCAAGAACAGTCCCTTATATAAAATGTTCAGCTAATCCTAACATCTTAGAGTGGTTTCTGTCTCTATCTCTGTTTAGCAAAAAAAATGATGCTATACAAACCGTCTGCCCAACTACACTCATTGCACAATTTTTTATACATTTCTGAGTTACTCTGCCATGTTGTTTACCATGATTTGCATTCATAATTGGTCTCATTAACATAATGTCGCTTTTTACCACATCATTATGTTCTCATTTGGATTTGAATTGCCTCCACATTGCACGTTTCCTCTCTCCATGCAATTTCACCAAATGCGTTGCATTATTTGTTTGTAAATCCCATTACCTCATATCTCTTATTGTTTCTAATATAGTATGTAATAACTACTTCCTTTCCATTCCATGATTGCTAATTTTATTGACTACTCATTTTTAACTATTACAGCTCTCTGTGTAAGTAAGCATTTAGTCTTTCTTTTTTTCCCTTGTTTTCCGAGGACTAAGGACACATTTTTGAAGAACAGTAGCTGAATAAATACGATTTAAACCCAATTTTGATTTCTGACGTCTTTGAAAAAGGCAAGTAATTTACCAAAACAACAGTTTCTGCAGCAATGCAAACCCTACCAGTTTTCATTGTGGGGCTGCACATTTATATTTATTACAAAATTATTGTATCTGCAAGTCTGTGCAGATTTGAAGAAACCAAATTATTTAATTTCACAGCAAAACAAAATATTTCCTTTAGCCTAAAATGGGCACATATAAGTTTTAGTGAAGCCAAAATTCAAACGTTCCCTAGCTGTATTGTGCAGGGATGTAGTCTTATCCCAGAAGGATGACTTGTTTCAGCAATTACAAAAATACAGTTATAGTTTGGAAATGAAGGGACTGGAAATGAACAATGCAAAAAAGTATTGATGATGAATAAAAAGTGCACTCAAAGAGCCACTCTATACTCTCCAAACTGTGTGTGTGTGTGTGTGTGTGTGTGTGTGTGTGTGTGTGTGTGTGTGTGTGTGTGTGTGTGTGTGTGTGTGTGTGTGTGTGTGTGTGTGTGTGTGCGTGTGTGCGTGTGTGCGTGTGTGTGTGTGTGTGTGTTTCTAGAACTAAACATGAAAACCATCATTTCTGTTTTCATGGGAAAATTCACTTTAATATTTTGACAAAGTTAAATTCCAGTACTCTTTACATAATAATCATCAATGAGGATTCAAGCAAATCTGTTCAAGTTATTATAAATAGTTATTTGATTATTGGTTATTTGTTGTTATCCATGTGTTTACAGTTTACCAATGTTGCTGCTTGACTTGGTGTTTATTTGATTGTGATATGTTAGGTTTATGTTGTGCATTTGCTTCTTGTTTAGAATAAAAAATGAGGATCCCCTGCACTGAACAGTACAGCTGATGTGTGAAATGAGGCTTCATATCCAAAGTGTAAGACTTAGTGCTGAGTCCTGTCACTTTGAAAAAGAAATTAATAAAAAAAAACCATTAAAACTTGAAGCTCATACATGATATTAAAGCATGTTTTACAGAGTTGCTTCACTTCATTGTGCACCACAGTGTGGAGGACTGCGTCCTCACATCATTGCTTCTTATACATTCTAAATGTGCAATCAAGGATCTGTAATACAGCAACCTCTGACTGCACATATATACCATCAAATTCACATATATGTTTCTGAGAATCACCAGTTACACAGATCTGAATTTCACATCCTAGAATTTTGACGGCCGCTCCAAAAATGAACGTCTAGGTAGTGAAATTCAGACCCTTGTTATGTATGAGAAACAACTGAAGGATCTTCCTCAGCAAAGAATATTATAGCTTGAGCCAGTGCTCAAAAAAATAACACAATAAGCATATATGGGCCTGTCACGGGGGGAAGATGGGATGAGCTAAATATATTCTTAAAATGTCTGAAGTTAAAACTGTCTTTCCAGTGCTATATAAATAAGATATATGTATGTAAACAGGCATAGAGAAGGTAGCTAGCTGCAAAATGAGAGATTTTGCCATACAGCAAAGAAAAAATATATTTTGCAACGGCATAATGTGTATCATACCTCTCAACTGCCCAGATTTATGCCTCATATTTTTGGTCTGTTCCTCATAAAATGTGTGGTTTTCTGGCAAACCATTGAAGATTGAAGTCAATAAATAATAATAAATAAAATTAGATATTTGAGTTTCAGACTTCATGTCCTTCAAAAATACATAATAATGCAAAATCTGTCATTCTAGCAATTTTCTAAGTTCATAGGAGCAATATTTCAAATCTGTCCCTATTTTTGGGCCTTTGCTCCCCATTATTTCAGGCTTTGTCCAGATTTCTTGCACTGACAAGTTGTGACGTATGAATTGTGTATGAGTGTGTGTGTCTGCATGTGCATGTGTGTCTGTACACTGATTGCAGAAATGCACATGCACACACGATTGCTTGTTATGCCAAACTTGATGAAGGCAGGGCGCAATACTTTAACTTGTAGTGCAGAATCTGTAAATGATATGCATGTGCAGATAGATGTACAGACTTTGAAGTGAGACAGATGAGATGGACAGAAGCAACAGAAAGAATAAGAGACTGATAAACAAGGCGCAAAGACAAATGACCTCCATTAGAAACTTGACTAGAACTGCTTCACTAGGAAGAAGAAAACAACCAAAAAAGAAAAACAAATAAAGAAAATATTAAGTGTTATGAGCTAAATGGTAAAAACATATTCTCTAGAATAAAGAGAATGAGATGTAACCAGTCAACTTTATGTAGTAATCCAATTTGTTTTTCTAATAAAAAGCGAAGGCTGATGAGGAGAAGAAATATATATAATATGAAACAATTGATGACTCCCTCAAAACTATTGAAAATAATAATTTAGATGCAATTTTTTTCTTGCAGTGCTTAACTAGCACTCAGCTAATTTCTGCTTTTCCTTGCTGAGCTCTGGGTTTCACATTTATATTCAAAATAATTACTATAAGTTCTGAATATGGCGTATCTACTTCTATCATGGAGCCTAAAGGTAAATTGACACATGACTAATGTGTAGAAATGTCAGTAAATTACCCCTATAACCTATTATGGTAATCAAAGAATGCACAAAGTGGGTATTGAAGTACATCAAATAGAAAAGGCTGATCTGGACATGACTGTTAAAACGGAAGATGCAGAAAATGTGTGATATGAGTATTGCATTTGCTCCTTTGAAATGAAGGCCAATGGCAAATGTAGCTCTGGGCAGGAAGATGAAATTGAGGAACAGTTCCAGGAAAAAAAAGCAAATCTTGAAATGAAAGTTTGAAACATAGTGATTCTGGGAACTCCAGCTCCTTCATAAAATTGAAGAGTGACAAAAAGGTAATATCACTACAAGTAAAGATTAAAGCAAAACCATAGAATGAAGGAAACAATAAGTACAGAAGAAGCTATTGCTTTTGGACTAGGACTCATTAAGAACTTTGAGGTGAAGCAGTTTAAAGTTTTCTTTTGCCAGGTATGTTCAGGTGAAGGCATACAAATTATTGTACAAAATTCATCTTAAATTAAACAGAGTAAAAAATAGTTGATCATTGTATGAGATTTCCTTACAAAGGGCAAGTATTTTCTCAGTCACACTGTACAATGTGTAGAGCCAAATCATCAGGAAAAAGTGAGGGCAGCAGGCTGGGGTTCACCACATTAAAAAGTCACATGACTAAGATCCACCCCCACCCCCATGGCAAAGCCTAAAATAAGCATCTGAATGATTATCCTATTACTACAACTCAGCACTTATAACATAATTCCTTTCTGAATGGTCCCTGGCTATCTGATCATGTGAGGAGAGGATCAAGATAGGTAATCATACAGATGATGAGACCAGCACTGGTGAAATGACATGTTAGCATACTCGGATACTCCATTACAAGAAATGTTACTTCAGTTCATAGGTTCATAGGTGTGTACTAAGCCAACGACCCTGGAGCCTTTACAAGCCTAGCCCATAGACATACCCTGGCATCATTCTGCCATTAGTTCCTGATGCCTCTATCAAGTAGAGCCACTGGAGTGCTCCCTGGGGTGAACTTTCTAATTCCCATCCACTCATCAAAATTTTTCTTGAAAAGGGCCAGTGAGGTGCTCTGCTTCACATGTATGGGAATTCTATTCCAGAGCATAGGCAGTCTCTGGGTTATGTACCTGTCCCTCCAGCATGTTCTGTTGATAGTGGTAATGAGGTTGAGGTCCCTGGAGCATGTGGTGCGGAAGGATTGGGATTTCTTTAGGTGTAACATTTCTAACAGGGCTGGGTTAGACATGGCTTTGTAAGTTAAGCAAAGATCGTTTCTTAATAGATGATATGAGACAGAGAAAAGCTGGAGTTTTTTTGAGTCTGTCCATGTAGGGCATGTGTTTAAGGCCTAGGATCCTCTTCGTGAGGTACTTTTGTGGCCTTTCCAGCTGTTGCAGGTGTTTAGTGGGCTACGTGCCAAATGGGGCATTATACTCAATGATTGGTCTAATGAGGGCACAGTAGAGAGGTGATGACCTCTTTCTTCATGGATGCAAAACCCTTGGTAATAAGATGTGCCACATAGAAGGACTTTCTGACCACAGTGGCAATGTGGTGGTTGAAGGAGAAGTTGCTGTCAACCTGTGTCCCCAGATCTCTTATAATGCCTTCAGTGTTCAGTGGGTTACTATCAATGTGGTAATTAGTGGGAATTGAGTTTTTCCCAAAGGGAATGACAATGCATTTTTTGGCATTAAACTTAAGGCCATGGTTTCAACACCAGTCGTTGCTATCAGTAAGACCTTTCTGTAGGCTGCCTACATCACTTGAGAAGTTAATAATGGCTCCCAGCTTGCAATCGTTTGCAAACTTGGTCAGCCAGGGTCTCTCCGTGTTGGCCTGGACTTCTGAGAAGTAGATGCCAGACAGGAGAGGACCCAGGACCAATCCCTGTGGGACTCCACTCATGATTGGTTGGCAGTCTGACTTGGAGTCTGCTACTTTCACACTGTGGGTTCTATCTGTGAGCCAATTTGCAACCCACCTAGTGATATAGGGGTTGATGCCTAGTTTGGTGAGTCTATCAATAATTAATGAGTGGGGAATGGTATCAAAGGTCTTTGCCAGATCGAGGTAGGCTGTATGAACTGGGTCTATATTAGAACATTGAAGTTTCACAACTTCGAATGTCCTAATATCAACCCCTATTCAGCAAACGCAGAAAATAGCGAAGCTGCAGAATACTGAATTTCTTCCTAGGGAAGGAATTCAGTTGGCCGTTCCTGTGGGTTTGCTATTTTCAGCACTGTGGTGGAAAGTTACAGGTCGGGATCAGGTAAGTGTGCGATTGTGTGGATGTGAGGGTTAAGGAGTGGGTTAGGTGAGTTAGGGTTAGGGTGCAGGTCAGGTAAGTGTGCTGATTATGTGGACATGAGGGTTAGGGCAGGGTAGGTGAGCTAGGGTTAGGGCGCGGATGAGGTGAGTGTGTGATAGTGACGGACCTTAGAGTTAGGGTTTGGGTTAAGGTAAGTGGATTGCTAGTGGTGTATGTACAGTTTAGTGTAGGGTTAGATGTAGGATTTTAGGTGTATGTGTGTGGATTGCTGTTTGTTTTGTGTGCTTGTGTTGTGTGTATGTGTGTTGGAACAGCAAATTTTTTCCCTGGGAAAAAATTCACTGTTCTGCATGTTCAGTATTGTCAGCGTTCACTGAATAGGGGTTAATATTAGAACATTCAATGTTTTAAAAAGTCAATGTTCTAATATAGACCCGTATGAACTGCCTTGCTGTCATCCGCAGCTCTGGTGACTGACTCAAGGAAGTCAACCAGGTTGAGCAGGCATGATCTTACCCTTCACAAAACCAAATTGCGTGGGATCCAGAGTTTGGAGATTCCCTATATCCTTGTTAATTAGGTCCATGATAATGTGCTCCATAGCCTTACATATCAGACTCATCACGCAAATGGGGCAATAATTCCCAGAATCTGTAGTCACTCCCCCTTTATGGAGAGGGATGATTGTAGCAGTGTGCCATTCTGTAGGGGCAAAGCCTGAGGTGAGGCTGTGACTGAACAGCGCACACAGGTGGGGTGTCAGTTCATTTTGTAGTTCATGTAGAGCACAGCCAGGGATATTGTTGGGTCCCATGGACGCTGTATTCTTGGCCTTGGACAATGCAGCTTTAACCTGTGTTGCAGTAATGCTGGGTGCCTGACATTCTTCTGGCATTGTGATTGGTCCTTTGGGGGGGGGTAAAGTTGGCACTGAATCTGCCGGCCAGTATGTTGGCAAGATCTGTTGACTCAGTATAGGAGGTACCATTGTGCAGTAACTCAGAGCAAATCTGGGTATTGCTGTGGAGATTCTTGATATAACTGTAGAAGGCATTGTGGTTGTTTTTAGTTTCTGCCACAATTCTGCCTTCATAGCTAGCTTTAGAGACTTTGATGAGGGATCTCAACTTTTTGTTGAGGCTAATAAGGTAATTTTTCCAATTTTGGGACTTCACCTTTTTCTGTGACAGTTTCTTCCTTCTGTTGTAGAGTTTGTTAATGGCAGGGAACCACCAGATTGGCTTCCTTTTTTTGCAGGAGAGCATCTTGGTTCTGTTGGGTATGGCTAGTTCTATGCTTTTATGTACATGTTTGTACAATGCATTGGTGTATGATTCGGCAGTCATGCACCTATTTTCCATTTGCATGGGTGCTGTGAAGTTAGCCACCTATATTTTTAGGAGCTCAAAGTCAGCTTTGGAGAAGTTTTTCATGGTGGTTACCTTTGCTGGTGGTGTGTGTGAGATGTGGATTTCCATGGTAATTAGTTTGTGGTCGGATCTAACCAGGGAGGAATTGACTATTGGTGTTGAGCAATAGTTGCCCATATTAGTAATAACCAGGTCAAGGATGTTGCTTCCTCTAGTGGGGGTAAGAATGAGCTGGTACAGCGCATTGGACTTAATGAATTCCAGGAAGCGTTGGGCAAGTGTATTGGTGTATGAGTACTTTTTAAAGCTTACCAAAGCAAGGATATTGCACCTAGAGGTCTTAGGGTTAAAATACAACCCCTTGTGGGTAAGATGGATGATTTATTACTGCAGAAGTGGAGTCTTGCTCAACAGAATGCATCCATGTCATTTGTACATGTGTTAAGCTCATATTATGAATGGATAATAGGTGGTAATATTGAAGAAGTAAAGAATGTGTGTGTGGATTTGAAAATGTATGAGGGTCAACCTCAATATTCTATCTGTCTTAACAGGCTCTCAAGGGAGTTAATCAGCTTTGAAAAGCAAATCAAAGAAAAGAAAGTGCAGAAGTTCAACAGGGATTTGACTGACGATCAAAGGGGTAAACCCTTTCATGCCCAAAAACATTGTTAGGTTTTTCCAGACCAAGAAAGTCATGGGGGGACTAATAATAAAAAAGACCTAGGTCTATCCTTAGGAAGATGGGGAACACATATAGCAGTACATCTGCTGACGAGTCCTCAGCCACAGATACAGAATATGCCAATATGTGGGATTCACCAGATCCAAAGAAACAGCGTAGTCATGACCACCCTTTAGACATGGTTGGGGGAGGGGTGGGAGAAAACATAAGAATAGACACAGTGGAGAGTCTGCTCCAGACTCTAGTGTCCCAGTAGGGAATGTGGATTACAATATTTTAAACATCTCTACTGTTGAAATTACTGAAGAACAAAAACAACTTCTGAATAAAGGACTAAATTATGTCCTTGGCTTTTTTTGTGGATGAATCTAGTATAGTGACTGATGTACATGACTTTTGTCACAAATTGAATTTAAGATTGTTTTTTGGTTGCCAGGATGCCTCTCAAAGATCGACTGAATTTAGGTTTCATAAATCGGAGTATATGCCCCCCCCCCCATGAATAAGCACATGTCTATATTTCAACAGGCAGTGCTTAGGGATATTCATTTTGGATTGGGTCAGTTAACTCCAATTGGTCATAATCTTTTGGTAGGGGAACAACATGCCTTACAGTAGCTTAAGGATGATAAAAATATTGTGATATTACCAGCGGATAAGGGAGAGGCAGTATTCATTATGAATACAGATTATTATCTGGGAGGGGGAAATAGACAGTTGTCCAACCCTTGACATTACATGAATATGCCTATTGACCCCACACCCAATTTTAAAAGGGAAATTGATTCATTTTTACAAAATGGTGTCGAAGAAGGGATTATTTCTGATTCTGTAAGATTACATCTGATGGTTTTGGATCCATAGAAGCAGGTATTATATATTTTACCTAAAATACATAAATCCCTGACAAAACCCCCTGGTAGACCATTAGTGTCTGGTATTGGTTCATTAACAGAACCTCTTTCTGTTTTTTGACCCAATATTTGAAGCCCTTGTTAAATATGATACATGCTAGAATACAAGATATGACACAATTTCTTAAAATAATATCAGACACCCAATTGAAACCAAACTGGCTTTTATGTACCCTAGATGTAAAGGCTTTGTATACTAGCATTCCCCACTGGACAGGACGTCAGGCCTTACAATACTGGTTGGATCCAGCTAATTTATATCCATTTAGCTTTAATACATTACTTGTTTGTATGGGTGAGCATGTACTCAATAAGAATGAGTTTTACTTCCAGGGGAATGTTTCTGGCAAGTTCAGGGTACTGAAATGGGTGCTTCATTTGCACCCATCTATGATGACTTGTTCATGGCGTATCTTGAGAAATAGCTGCTATATGACCCCACTCATAATATCTATATTAATGAACTTGATACTTGAAGGAGGTATCTGGATGATTGCTGGCTGGTGTGGTGAGCGGATAGCTAATACTTATTGGAATTCATTCAGTATTTGAACGATAATAAATGGGGAATTGAGTTTGCTCTGAAATCGGATTCTTTCCAGATTAATTTTCTTGATGTGACAGTTATTAGAAGCCTGGATAATACACTTAGAACTCAGGTGTTTCACAAGTATCCCCAATATAACAACTTACTTTTTGCCACAAGTATGCATCCAAGCCACACCATCCACAGCATCTCCAAGTCTCAGTTCTTACGTATAAAAAGGATTTGTTCCACAATGGAGGATTACAACACTTCTCAAGTGGATCTTATTAATAGATTTTTGAAGGGATATAAAGAGCATGACATTATGTCTGCCAGTAATTGGGTTTCCAATTTGAATAGGATGCCTTTATTGACATATAAGGATAAAATACAGAGGGTGGAGTCTGAAAACATTAGATTTGTAACTACTTTTGGGTGAAATATTAATCTTATTAGGAATGTCATCTCCACACATTGGAATATACTCAGGGACAATGATGTACTGCATCAGATTCTTGGTCCTAATTGTCAGTTTGCATATAAGAGAGGAAAGACACTTGGTTCACACTTTTCCCATTTTAAACGTGTCAGTACAGGAGGTGCAGTTTACCATCAAATTACAATTGCTGGGGACAGATTACTGGGTACGTTTCCCTGTGGTCATTGTTCTTCTTGTCAGTATATATTTAAATCTAAATGATTTACTACTAATAACACAAGCTGGATTTTTGACACCAGGTTCTTTGGGAACTGTGGAACCGATTCGGTAATATATCTAGCTACATGTACCTGCTCGGCATTCTATATAGGCCAGACTTTACATCCTTTGTGCCTCCGTATGTCAGAGCATAGGAGTGATATTCACAATAAGCGACTTACGAATGCATTATATAGACATTGTATTACACACAATACTGCCCAATTCTATTTTATGATTATTGATAGAATTCATGGTAACAGGAATGATAGACAGGGTTGGCATTTGATTCTTAACAAGAAAGAGAAGTATTGGATCATTAAATTGGGGATCTTTTTATGGCTGGGCTCAATGATCATTTGTAGAGTGTATCTTTATAGAAAGAAATATATTGGTATTGTTGACTTTACCAAATGAATTACTTTTGTTACAGGAAATGACAGATTATGTAAGGTGGAGAGTTCATTGGATGGACTGTATTATTTAAATGGTTTCATGAAATTAACTTGGTTTTATATCCCACTGATGAAGGCTGTTATGCCGAAACTGGTTTGGGACCGTTAGCTATATGACTGGGACCATTAAACCAATGTTATAGTTATCCACTTATGTGTGGTCTGTGCTTTTTACACTTTGGTGCTGGCCGTTTGTTTACAGAGGTATGAGTAGTTTTCCCAGTTTATGGAGGGTTAGTTGAAGTCACCCAGTATAAGGGTGTTGAGTTGGACCCTTATAGTTTCCAGGGTGCTTAGGAACGTGGAATGAGAGTCTTGGGACATGTTGGGGACCTATAGCAGGCTACGACCTGAATTTCCATCTTACCCACTGTTAGTTGTACCGGAAGTATCTCTGATGCGTTAAATTGAAGTATTTATTTAAAAATAGTTGCATGAAGTATTTAAATATTCATGATGTCATGTTACACATTAAACATGACCACCAATCAAATAAAAGCATGCAGCAGTGCAGATACTGTGCCACACTCTCCACTTTTCAACATTACTCTTGCATATAATATGACCATCCACTCCCTATCATCTACCTAGAGAGAGTGCTCTACAGAATTGCAAATAATAACTGACAAAAACAAGACCGTTATGCTTTAAAAACATGTTTGAGCATTGTTTACAATATTAAGTATAGATTTCTAAAATGAAAACGTATTCATATAAATGATTCTTCCTATTATCATTTAAAACAAGATTACTGGCATTATCTTTGTGCAGCCACACATTGAGATTTCCTCATCTGATACAAAACACTTACAAAAAGGAGATCACTCTTCCCTTTTATTAGGTCTGAAATCCAGCCTTGTTACTAAAATCTTATTTACAAAGAAAGTCCGGTACCTGCACTACTTTTCTGAAAATTGTCTTGCATCCTTGCCATTCCTGTATACCAGTCTTTTGTTGATTCTATTTAGAGCACGTATTTGGCTACTTCAATGAATTCAGTTTGTGAATTTCCTAGATGTGTTTTCCATATTCAAAAGATAAAACTCAACAATGGCAAATAAACTATCCTTGGCCAAATCAGTATGACCCAGTTAATTAAACTTAGTGGTGGGCTGAACCTAAGAGACAGACCCCGGGATTCATGAAGCTTGCACCAGGTGCAGGCGATCCAACACCAAATATAGCCGGCAAGCGATCCAGTTATGAGCTGTTTCCACATGCACTACCTGCGTACGCTACACCAGCACAGCTCCCAGCCCCTGTAAGCTAATTACCCCATTTGCAGCAGTGCAGCATGCAAATGAAGGTATTTAGCGATCCAGGAAGCAGTGCAGGCATAGTGTAAGCATGCAGAAATGTAAACCGTAAAAAAACGGTTTACATTATTGCAAACATAAAATTGGAGCCATGACAGCTGGCCAAACACACATATTATATTGTTAATATATGCCAATGGCTAAATATATAGCAATTGGCATAAAAAATATGTACAAAATATAAAAGTAACATTTAATTTTATTTTCTCACTATTGTGAAGTTTAAGCGTAGGGCAGCGGTGCGCAAACAGGAGCTCAAGGAAAATAGAAAAATATAGAATAAAACTGCAATGCAACACATATCATGATTTTCCCATAACAGTCAGTGGCAGGCATGTTACACCACACCATGGTGCAAGGGTTGCTAAGGGGCTGTGTCAGTGTTATGTGAGGTATCTAGGAATTAATAGACAATTCCATGCAAATGAGAGGCGTTATAGTGAATCACAAATTCCCCACTGGTGTAAGGATGCACCTTACAGCATAGCGTTATAACACCGAGGTGTGCCCATGAGATAAAAATGACATCAAGAGAGGGGTGTGTCACCTTTGCTGTAAGCACATTGGAGCATTGCTAATCCGGTTTGCCTGTAGCTTGGCAAAGCTGCAGGAAAGGGGTGTGTTGAACTGGGTTTAGCTTTGCTTAGCTGAGAGCACACAAGGTAACCGAGTATGCATGTAAACAGAGATTAAAATGTGCTTAAACTCAGTAAACGGGTTTGCGAGGCGCGCACTGGAGCTGAAACAGGAAGAATATAGGAAAAAAATAAGGAAATGCTGCAGCAGGGAAATTGGAGGACAAATGACTAATTAACACCTAGGAACCTACAGTGGGCCATTGACAACAGCTAACAAGGCTGCAAGCAGCAACCTGCAGAACAGGAAAGAGGAGGGGCTGTACTGCAAAGAAAACAGTAAAGTGTCACAGCAGAACAAAGCAGAATTGCATTATATCAGGAACAAAACACATTTTGCAACACATGACTGGGTAGGGAAAGTACAAAACAGGAAAGTTGGCAGGTGGATGTATGACTGACAATGGGAGGGAATCCAGGTTTAAAAGTGAATTAAAGGGCAACAAATTAATCAAGGCAGGCAAGCATAACTCCACACTACAGGCCCCACACTTGCAGTACTTACTGTAAAACCCATAATTAAGATACCCTGCAGCTGGAATTGCTTATACACAGCTAATGACATCAGCAGCATCTATAGCACAATAGTTTAAAGTGTGAAAGCACCTCATACATACTTGTGTATTCTCATACACTCTGCACCATTGGTGTATACATACAGGGAACTTTTAATATGTACGTGTTAGGGGCTGCCATAGCTTTGATCCACCAGCATGTGTTGGAGACTGAAGGTGGTGTGAAGGATGATGCTGACAACCATCTCAGGCACCAGAGGAGGGAAGAGTGTTCAGACCCAGGGTAACCTACCAGGGGCTACATGATCTAGAGATAGTAGAGTGTTACAGGGTGGACAGGGACACCCTACAGCAACTTGTGGAGCTGTGCTGGTCACGCTTCAGAGCCAGAACAAACAGAGGGGAACCCACCCCAGTGGATATAAAGGTATATGTAAGCCTGAGAATACTAGCCACAGGTACCTTTCAAAGGCCAACTGGGGATATCATGGGGATCTCACAGGCATCAGCATCCAGGATACTTCACCAGTTCCTGGATGCCATGTTACCACATGCCAATGAGCACATATACTTCTCCCGAATGCAGGAGGAGTTGGCCAGCAATATGCGTCTCTTCCACCATGTGGCAGAATACCCAGAGGTACTGGGTGCAATAGACTGCATGCACATACACATCAAGTCACCACCCAGTGAGCAGGGTAGGTGCTACATAAACCGTAAGGGATACCCCTCCATCAACTGCCAGGTCATGTGCAATGCCCAGGGCATTATCATGGATTTTTTGTGCTGGCAGCTCTGGAAGCTATCACAACTTCCACATCTGGCATGCCTCACAGCTGTATCAGGTATTTGCCAGGGGGGACATCCCATTATGGCCACCTGGTGGGGGATGCTGGCTAAGCACTGGAACCATGGATGATGACTCCCATCAGAAATGCACACACACCCATGCAAGAACGCCATAATGAGGCACATTCACAAACCAGAATCATCATAGAGTATGTGTTTGTGATGCTTAAATCATGGTTCTGTTGCTTGGATGTATCTGGTGGAGCCATGCAGTACTCTCCAGGCACGTGTGCCCACATCTTCATAGTATGTGCCATGCTATACAATATGATCCTGCAGAAACAGCTGCAGCAGGGACAGAATGGTGAAGGCCCTCACAGCCCATCACCATTGCCAAGGACCTCACAGGCACAGAGGTACTCAGACCACGAACACCCTGAGCCAGCCCCAGTAGGCAAATGGAGGCGTGCCCAGTATGCCCATGCCTTGGCAAGGAGAGAACATATAGCACGCACACTGACAGTGTAAGCACCAAGGGACTAACACCTTTCTCCACCTGCTCACACAATAAAAATGGATGGCACACACAAGACTACCTATAAATTGTCATGTATGTTCAGTCTACTGTGTGCATCCAACATAGGCAGCCCTCGACTATTGCACACACAACTGCTATTGGCACAAGGTAATTCAACACCTGAACAGTAAATTAAGCTATCAGCATGTGCTGATACTGTATGTATAGGTTCATAGGTAGGTACTTGGCTAACTGCCCGAGGGCATTCATAAGCCTAGCTAAAATGTGTCAGCTTTTGCCACCCCATTGATTAATTAACTGTCTCTCTGTGGAACAGAGCCAGTGGCAGGATCCCTGGGGTGTATCTACTGTTCCCCATTCACTCTTCAAGGTTTCTCTTGATGAGTGTTAGTGAGGGGCTCTGGATGTTGTTTCAAAGCATTGGGAGTTTCTGTGACAGAAATCTGTCCCTCCAGCATGTTCTAGTTATTGTTGTGGCACGGTTTAGCTTATTACAGTGTTTGGCTCACTGTTACATGGATTCCCATAGGTGGAGCATATCCATTAAGTCTGAGCTGGACATGGATTTGTAGGCCAGCAAAGATCATCTCTGAGTAAACGAGATGCCACTGAGTAAAGCAGGAGTTTATTCAGTCTGGCTGCATAGGACACATGTTTGATGCCAGTAATCCTCTTGGTGAGGTACGTTCTTGGTCCTTCCAGCTGTCAGAAGTGTCTTCTTAGGTACATCCCAAATGGGTTATTATACTCTATGATGGGACTGATGAGTGACAAGTAAAGGGGCACTATAACCTCAGTATGTCTAGATGCGAACCCTTTAGTAATCAGATGTCCTACATAGAAGGATGTCCTAACTACTTTGGAGATATGATTGTCAAAGGAGAGAACACTATCTACCTTAGTCCCCAGAGCCCCTATTACCTCGTCTGTATTAAGGTGGCAGCCACCTATGTGTTAATATGTGGGTGTTTAGTTTTTCCCAAAAAGAATGACCATGCAGTTTGTGGCACTTAGCTTGAGGCCATGATTTTGACACCCTTTATTGGTCTCTGTGAGGCCCTTTGAAGGATGTCTGTGTCAGCTGAACTGTCAATTATGGCTCCCAGTTTGTAGTCATTGCCAAACATGGTCTGCTGTAGTCCACCTGTGTTTGCCTATACCTCTGAGAAGTATATGCCAAACAGTAATGGTCCCAGGACTGAGTCCTGTGGGACACCAGTTGTGACTGGTTAAGAGTTGGACCTGGAGGCTGCTAGTCTTACCATGTGGGTTCTGTGCATAAGCCTGTTGGCAACCCATCCTGTGATGTATGGATTTATGTACAGGCTGGTGAGTTTATCAGTAATACCTGAGTGGGGAATGGTGTCAAAAGCCTTGGCGAGGTCCAGGTAACATGTGTGAACCACCTCTCCCCTCATCTAATGCCTAGGTGACTGTCTGTAAGACATCAAACAGGTTCAGTAGGCATGATCTGCACTCAGCCAAGCTGACCTGGGTTGGGTCAAGTGTTTTGAGGTTACCAATGTCTTTGTTAATGAGTGCCATGAGGATGCACTCCATAGCTTTGCAGACCAGGCTAGTCAGGCTTATGGGGTGGTAGTTACCATGGTCAGTTGTGTTTCCACCTTGGTGGAGTGGAATAACCATTGCTATGCGCCATTGTATGGGCATGTAGCCTGAGTCGAGGCTGAGGTTGAAAAGCTTAATTAGGTGGGGGGGTTAGTTCATCTTGTAGTGTTTGCAAGATGCAGTCTGGGACAGAATCTGCCTCCATTGACAGTGTGTTTTGCCATTTGAGAGGGCTATTTCCACCTGTGAGTCTCTGATGTCTGGGATACTGTACTTTTTGAGTATTGTAGTGTGCTCTTTAGGGGTGAAGTTTGCACTGAATGTATCTGCAAGGATGTTGGCGATATCAGTAGGTTCAGTATATTTTGTGCTATATTGCACTGGCACAGTGCAAATCTGTGTGTTACCACTTAGATCCTTGACATAGCCAAAGAAGGCTTTGTGGTTATCTTTTGAATCCTTGCCTATTTTTCTGTTGAAGTTAGCCTCGGATGATTTCATGAGGGACCTAAGTTTCTTACTAATACTGGTCACGGATATCTGTCCTTGGGATTTGCTGTTTTTCTGGACTACTGTCCTACTTCTGTTGTATGGCCTGTTTATTGCAGGGATCCACCAGACTGGTATCCTTGTCTTTGAGGAGAGAGTCTTGGTTTACCAGTGATGGCATGATCCATACATCCTTGTAGGTGCTTATAGAGTACATTTGTAAATCTTTCTGTATCTTGAGCAGTGTTTTCCCTTAGCGTGGGGGCTGTGAAACCTCCCACCTCTGTCTTTAGTAGTGTGAAGTTAGTTGTAGGAAAGGTTTTCACTGTGGTTTCCTTGAGTGGGGGGAGGTGGTTGGGTGTGGAAATCATCAGTGAATAGTTCATGGTCAGATCTAACCAGTGACCGGTTTACCTCTGCTGTGGTGGACCTGTCGCCCATGTTGGTGATTACCACTTCTAGTATGTTTCCACCTCTGGTTAGGGAGTTTACCATCTGATACAGGGCATTTGAGTTGAGAAATTCCAGGAAGTGCTGGGCCTGGAAGTGAGTACTTGAGTAAGTTTCCCAGTTAATGGTAGGGTATTTGAAATTGACCAATACTAGGGTGTTCAGTACGACTGTCATGTTTTCCACTGTCTCCAAGTAGGTGGAGTGGTGATCCTGGGTCTGTAGCAGGTCACAGTTTGCATTGCAGTTGTGGCTGATGTTAGCTGCACATGGATGATCTCAGAGGTATCATGCTGCCCCACTAACCTGGAGGTGTAGGTATCCCTGATGAATATGGATACACCCCCCTCTATGTCTGTGTCAGTCCATGTTCTGTGGCCGAAATCTGTGGTATGGGTTGTAGTCTGGTAGTACTGGTGTGCTCTCAGGAGTCCTAAAACAGGTTTCAGTTACTGCACAGATGTTGACGTTGTTAATATTAAGGAGTGCTGTGAGTGCGTGCATTTTGTGATTACAACTCCTGGTGTTGAGTTACATAACTCTCATTGATTTTGCTAATGTACTGTTTACGAAGGTGGGATTCACCTTTGAGCCTTGCCTAAAAAAGGCACCATGGGGGCGCCAAGAGCCTTGGCCAGTATTCGAAAGCCTAAGGCTGACACATGCAAGCCAGTATGGTATTGTTGCATGCATGTTTCCCATCTGTGCTTGTTTCATCTTTCCTGTAGGTAATCTACTGGTAAGCAGTAGAAAGACTTAAACTGATACAAGTCTTCTAGCTTCCAAGATAGGCTTTTGGAGTGATTAAGTATCAGTGTTCTGTATTTTCTTGCTGAACTTAACTGTTTTCTGACTACATGATGATTTCTCACTGTATATTGTGATCTGAAAGCTCTGCTTATTCACATATTATTTCTGTGATGGCCTGCATTTTAGAGGTTCACAGATAGGTAGTAGGCTATCTGCCCAAGGGCATTTAGAAGCATAGCTATGCTATAGTGTGTTGGCTTTCTCTGCACCATTAATGAAGTAACTGAGCCTCTGTCAAGCATAGCCAATGAAGTGATTCCAGGCATAGTTGCCGGAAGCTGTTGAAGACTGGGGTGGTAGAGGGTGATAGCGGCACTTAGTGATCTGAAAATGGCATGTTAACATGAAAAATAAACACCATTCAATTTCCCCAACAGGTCTTACAGCTATAAAACTGGAGGGGCTCCCCCTCCCCCTGGCTGTATGGATCTGGGACACATGATCCCAGGGGTGTATATTCTGTTACCCATTAACACATCAAGGTTTCTCTTGAAGTGTGTCTGTGAGGGGCTATGCCTAATTTAGTTAGGAATTTAATTAATAGTCTCTCATTTCATTTATGTTTTTATTTCAAGAGTAAGTGAAGCTCAGTGGGTTTGGGCACCTCCGCCCTTTGCTTACCCTAGCTTACACATAGAAATCATCTAAATAGGAAATAGAAAGAAGCAGCATTAATGTCAATAGTGTAATGGTTACAGCATTCATGGTTCAAATCCCAATAAAGTTAGATATGTTTCTCAAGTTAAAAAGTATACCTTAACCACAGCTTGCATATTTAGGTAGTAATCTTCAGTATAATAAACATTTGAAACATCCATGTGTGCCAGAGAGTAAAGTCAGCAGAGATTGAAATGTTATGTAAGCGCATAGTGAGATGTTACCTCACTGAAATATATATATCCTGAGTAGTTAGCAGATGTGGCCATGTTTGCGCACACAGGTTATACATTTTTAAATTTCATTTAACTGTGTTTAACTGCTGCTGTAATGTCACACAAACCCTTTTAAACATGCTTACAACTGCTTATATGAGCTTTATTCTGGAGTAAAACCCATTTTTAAAGCATCGCAGGTCTTGAACCCTGGACCATGCACACCATAGTCATGGCACTTACCACTAAACCAGCTGAGTTGTAAACATGTTTCATAGTTTTTACACTACACTTTTTACTATAGGCATTCCACAGTACTAACCACAAATGGGACAGTCACTTTGTGTACATATGTACAGTACATTGTAATGTTCTGTAGTTTGTGAATCAACATATACAAGTCTACATACGTATACCTGTTAAAAATTAATACTAAATATATATATATATATATATATATATATATATATATATATATATATATATATATATATATATATATATATATATAGTTACATCTATAGCCGAACACACTTTGTGACACAGAAGCAATTCAAAGGAATTGAAGTGTACACAAAACACATGCAGCTCTGGTATTATAACTATTAATATTAACTTAATTCAACATAGAAGGGATGGTTGTTGTGTATGTGGAGTTTGGGGTGGGGGATGAATGATGGGTAATGAAATCATGCATCAAGGAGGGCCTGGGTCGGATGTTCAATAATTGAACTGGAGGTGTATACATGGAGTATGGAGACAATAAAAAAAGGACACAAAACAAGAAACATTCTCATCCATCATACACCCTGTCAGGTCACATTGCAACACTTAATTCCACAAACATATGAACATTAACAAGTATCATACATATGTACACCAACTGACTGTCACATTTGTTTTCAGTAGTGAGAAATGCCCGTAGTAAAATGTATATTCTAAACACCATAACATTTGTACATATCTCAGATGCCATAGTGGTAAAGTCAGTAACTGTGGTGTTCATGGTCCCGGGTTCAAGGGCTGTTAATTTATTTTGAGGTAAACAAAATAGAATTCCTGCTGTAAAATGAAAAGGAATATGTTAAAGAAAACACTGACGTTGTAAAAATTCTTTAATAATAACAGCAAAGCTTTCGGGACTATACCCTTCTTCAATACTAATTTTCTCAACGTCAATGTTTTCTTTGGCTTAATTTATTTTGAGGGCCAGAATAAGGGCATTGGATGCAGGTTGCTTAAGGCACTTTTAAGCAGTTTTAAGCATTTTTTGGCTGGTTTGCGTGATGGAAAAGCAGCGCTTAAACACAGTTAAACGGATAACCTTTGCTTACCATCGCACAAGCCATGGACAAACTTGCTTACAACTGCTTAAATGTGTGTTAATCACACTTTCCCTACCAGTGAAAGCTCTGAGAGGTAAAATAACAATCACTTCCAGGATTAGAACCCACAACCATGTACACTATCCTCAGTGTAACCTACCACTAAGCTACCTGAGATATACCTATGGCAATTGTGTATTCAGACAGGTTAAAACACAAAAGGGAGGATTCTGTGGAAATAGGAAAACCCGCCATGTAACCAATGAAAGGTGTACGCTATATATATATATATATATATATATATATATCTATATTTATTTATATATATATTTTTTTTTTATATATATATATCCAGATGTACACACAGACACACACACACACACACACACACACACACACACACACACACACATATATATATATATATATATATATATATATATATATATATATATATATATATATATATATATATATATAGAGAGAGAGAGAGAGAGAGAGAGAGATACATAGATACATGTCGATATATAGAGATATACATATATGTAGATATAGAGATAGGTTAAAAACATCTACGCATCTATGGAGGTACATATAAACATATGCAATAATGTATATTATATATCTATATCTATATACAAATGGTTCCACTTGAAACCATCGAATGTTCAGAACATCAAAGTTCTAATCATCGAGACCAGAACATAGATGTTCAGAACATCGAAGGTTCAAAGTGGAAGTGCCAGGTAAGTAAAAATGTTAACTTTTGGGTGTATATGCAGGGCAGCAAGGTGTCCTGCATGTTGTGTGTGTGTGTGTGTGTGTGCCATCTGATTGTTGGCATTGCAGGTAGGGTACGGGAAATCTCCCATTTAGCGCTACCGCATATTGCAGTAAACGGGAGATTTCCCTTACCCCACTGTAGTGCGATCTCGGAGTTGGAATATTAAAGTAGGGGGGTGTGGGGGGTGCAGGGGGGTGAAGCCCCTCTGCATAAAATAGTTGTTGAATGTTTATTTCTTTTTCTGTGGTTAACTTTAAACCTTCGATGTTCTAAACATTGATGTTCTAGTCTCGACGATTAGAACTTCTATGTTCTGAACATTCAATGGTTTCAAGTGGAACCATACAAATATATATTTATATATATATAATATATATATATATATATACACATACATGCATACATGTGTGTATACAGCATCTGAAGTGTTCAAATCTGAGCATAACATGGACCATAGCAATCACACATTTTGCCACCCCCAAACAATATGATGAACATAACATATGAAGAGTACATGCCAATACACTATTGCAAATATGTTCTATGGACATGAGCCAAATACGGTTAGTCACCAACACAACTACAATGACTGCAAATATCCATGACAGAACTACACAGACATCTTTCATTTAGCAAACCTTTATTACATTCTGATGTATTGCCAAAGGGATTCAAGGGCTAACATTACCTGCATGCTATACAGGAAGCATTTAACAGTGCCTTAATGAATCAGCCTGCAATACCATAGTATTAGTCCACTAAGGGACAGGTGGTCACACAGGGAAAGAACCCAAATATGTATAAAAGTAGTTCCTACATACCTGCATCTGCTATATACACCCACCAACATCTGCCCCCCACCCAAACAAATTACAACAATACATACTATCATACCATAACCAAATATTCACCCACTGTACAACATCTGCTGAAACCTTGACATACCTGTATAGAGACACACTAACATGGCCCTATGTGAAATAGTTGCTGTTATACAATGGAACAGCTGCTGATGTTACAGGGTTTGTTTGAACTAATCCTGTTTCAGAGGGTTGAAAGGTAATTACACCAGAAGTGTTACCAATTACTGATTATCAGCACAATATGACACACATTTACACCAAACTAAAGATGTCTGGTGAGCGCACTTTAAACCCCCTAACATTATATGCATAGCCATACAGCCTTGAGCTGGTCAAATATCCTGCCCAGACTGAAACATATGCAGAAGTATTAGGTACAGACAAACCCTGCACAAGTAGCAATGTTCAGAAATATAACAGCAGTACTCACATTTAGCCCAAATCTTCTAGGCATTACACACAATATATTTGTGTTTGTCTCCATACAACTGTTGCAATAGATTTCAGACAACACTTCCAGGCTGTCTTTCTCACAAGTAAGGCAAAGGGACAATGCCCAAATGGAGTACTCAATTATACTCTACCGTTGCCAAGGTATTGGCTAATGGAGTAGCTGCATAGCTGAGGTGCATGTAATTAACTACTTTGGAATACCAGTTGGTGATCAGGATAGCACGTTACTGATCTCTAACTATAAGAGGATGCCTTGTGACACATTTGAACCATCTGTATATACCTGTAGAACAGTATAAAATACCCAACAGAAGATTGAAACACAAACCGAAAAAGATTAAAATACGTCAATAACACCTCCAATTACAAAGAAGGTATGTATAACATTTAGTATGTCTGTGTATGTAGTACATGTTCTGTAATAATTACAGTGTAATCAATGCATATAGTGGAAATAGCGATCTTGTAGTGATGTACTGTTGAGCAGTAGTAATGCTTGTAGTATTCTATGTGTGTACTGCTGTAGGTCACAAGGCAAACTCCTCATACACCACAAGGGATGATATATATGGGCTTGGAATTCACCAATTATTTTCCATCCACTGTCAGTATCAGAGTTGGTCCAACAAGTATGTGGTATAATGGGATAGTATATGTTGATATATTCTAACAGTAGACATATGTATGGGTGTATTAGTGAGATGAACATGTCAAAGGTGGGCTTACTTTGCAAATATGATTTGCATTGTGGGATATTGTGCCAATAACTGTAATGTACAGTATTCTAGGCAAATCTGTATTCCATTTTACATAGCATTTCTGTTATGTTATGCAAACATTAGTTATGTCTATTGGCAATTACAATACTCAATAACAGGATACATATGAATTGTATTCATCTGACAGTTTAGCAGCATGACAGCAAAGAAAACTGGAAGAGCCAGGTAACTATCCATGCACATAAGACATGTAATATCTACCTCTCTAGTATTGTTTGCAAGCAATAACAGCTGTGCATGTGTACATGTTATGCAAATGTGTAGTGACCCTTGTTACAGGGCTGGACCAAATGGCTATGTGCACACCTACATAGAGTGGATATTGAAAGTAGAGACACACTGACTGAACTTTCAGGTTTGTGTAGCCTAACCCCTCATTGCCAACCTAACAGCCACTTGCACATATTGTATGTAAAGTAGTGCACAGCATTGGTAATGAAACAGGTTTCATATCATCTTTAACTCCAGTGTAACATCTGCAGTAGGAGTGTAAGATGTAGGAGACTGCTGCTCATGTGTAATAGCCGCTTCATAGGTGATGGCTCACACTATCTGATTATATCCTGATCATGTTGATATTGGCAGCAGTGTCTATTGATACTTGACTCTGTTTGGGGAGTGGGTGTCCGTGCCCAACAGAGCTCATGGTTCTGGTGGATATGTGAGTATATACCCAGAAAAAGATACAGACCTGTTGACACTTGCATCATCTGTAATCAACTATCAGGATGTGATGTGCTCCTCAGATGAGGATTGCTGCTAAAGGTAGCTACTATGTTTCTGTAATAGCCAGTGTTGTCACATCCATAACACAAATATTTACTTGTGAGCATCACTATCTAAAACATCTTCATAAGCAATTAGTAAACTAAATACAGTACTTGGTACTTGTAGTACTGAATGCTCATACAGGCATGTCCACTAGTCAGCTACTGGTGTTTACTGTCAGCTTTGTGTATGTGGCCATCCTGGGGGAATGTAATATCTATGCCATGTACACTGCCAAACTCACTTAACACCACACCTCACACATTGTCTGGGATGCAGCTACAGAGGTAAGCTGGAAGGCAGTCCAGTCTACAGCCATGACTGGACTGGACAGTAATGAGGTGTAGGTTAACACATGCATCTCATCACCACAGCCAACACATACCCTTACCAGAACACAATAAGGACACCCACACATACCACCAGAAATCACACACATTCACAGAGGCTTCTAAGTATCTGGCCAAGCAAGAGACCTTCCAAGCTGAAATAGACAGACAACAAAATACACAAACAGTATGGCATATTTTGCCAAATTGTGCCACCCCTCAGAACATGTGGCCAGAAACATGCCCAACAGTACTCATTTGTGAATGCAAACTCTAGCACTATGTTACACACCAAGCTATAGGAGGGAAGACATACTGTCAGCTGCCTGTCTGCCATGATTAGCCACATACCCATACACTCAGACCACCTTTTGAACTATACATATGGCTCTAGCATATTCCATGTTGTTGTGCAGGACCTGTGATGCAGTAGCCTGGACTGCATGGAAACACACATGTAGGAACTGTCAGGTCTTGTAGCCCATGCAGGTATGTCCCAAGACCTGGGTAGCATTCTGCCTATGGCCAGAATGATACTGCAGTACAGGGACAAAAGGATTGTATTCCACAATTGTCTAATCTACTGGTGTAATTCAAAGGGTATCCAGTATATCTCTGCCTGGGAGAACATGGTTGACAGACCATGATGCTTTGCCAGACAGGGTCTTTACCTGTCACCCCTGGGAATCTGGATACTAGCTAGGACTCATGCTTCCTCTATAGTGCCTTCATCATGCAAAGTTCAATTGAAAGATCACTGCTGTAACAGGGACAGCCAAGCAATAAACTGCGGGTCTCGCTACTCAGTGATACATTTCAGAAACTCAATATGGACTCACTTACGTCAATCCTTAACATGGAGAACATATCTGTGCCATGACTGAGATATGGTCCAATGCTCCAGAGAGCACCTCTGCATGACCATGTTATAACACATACCTCACCTCTTGGCCATTATCCCTTATTGGAACACACAGGCCACAGGTGTGTCCATATTCCTGAAGGATATGTACACCCCACGCTAGTTGAACTTGCATAACTTTAGATGCATTATGCTGCGCAACTACCTTTGTAACAAAGTGGAATCCAAATTGCACCTTGTGACAGATCACCCACCATGCCTCAGAATTCCAAACTGTCATATTGTGCTGTAATGTGGAATATTAGGTTTGTGACAGAAAACAATAATAATGGTTACTCTCAACTATCCCATTATGAACTGGGAAGACTCCTCGTGTACCAACACCTTTGCTCAATGCATGTTGGAATTCATTAATCCCAATGACCTGGACCACCATATTCACACAAACAGGGCTAGCAGTATGTTACACATAGTCAGTCTCAAAAGCCAATGTTATGCTTCTTAAGAGCGAACTGGTGACTGTCATGGCACCCATGCAGATGGATAATGCATGTGCAAATGCTGAATCCTACACAAATGCACTTTAAGCACTCACATAAGTGCAGTGATTGTGCCATTGAAACAGAACCAAGATTCAACCAAACACAAACAGGAAGGCAAACTGGTGGTACCCTGCCTTAAACTGTACCACAGAAGGTAGTAACTATTGCAAAAGTGAACACACATGAGTGGAGGTGATCCCTGGTCAGCCTCAGTAAGATGCAGATACACCATATAAAACCTCACAAAGCTACTGTGAAACTAATCAGCCACATATTATGAGGCCAACCAGAAAGCATTCTATAACTGTGTCATGAATCATAATGGCAACAACAAGACCTGCCATGCTTCACAGCACTATGGCACCTACAGAAATAGCACTTGTTCATCCAGATAGGGTCTTGGATAACCTAAACCCACTCTCACAGCCCCAACAGGTACGCATATTTATATATCCATTTGCACTACAGTGCCCCTCTAATGACAACTATGCAGGTACAAGCTGCACTCTCTAAAGCCACACATACAGCTTGCATGGGACCTATCAACATCCCAGGGTGTATTTTACACAAATGTCAGAGCAATTTGCTCTCCACATACACATCATGTTCAATCATAGCTTCATATCAGGCTGTGTACACACTGAATGGTGCACAGCAACAGTTATCACACCACACAAAGGGGAAGACACCACTGATAATGGGAAATAGTGCACTACCACCCTGCTGAGTCTGGTCTGTAAGGCCATGAATCTTGATCAACTTATATGATGTAGTCAGTACAGATGTAGATGACAGTAAGGTTGATTCACACAGCATATCCTGACCTTGCCAGGCCTTAGGACACCATCACCCATATTGTGTTCCAGCTACACTCAGTAAACTAGATGTTATTCCTATGTCACAGGAATGGTTGGCAACTGGACTGCTGGCAGAACCAGCACTACAAAAGGTGTCTGACTAATATACGCACATCAAACTAGTGCTAGCTACAGTAATAAAGGGTTCATTCCTGGTACTCCACCTCTTTGTTATCTATACCACACAGACTAACACAGAAGGCATCTGCCTGTTAAAGTTTGCAAATGACTATGAACTAGGAGCAATAGTTGACTCAATGAGTGCTGCGGGCAACATACAGAAGGGCCTTTGTGGGTCAGATGTGTGGTGTGTGACGTATGGCCACAATCTCACAGCTAAGTATTGCATTGTCATCCCCTATGTTAAAAACCCTGTACCTATGAACTACCACCTAGGCAGCGGTCAACATAATGGAAAATGTGTGTGTATGGGATGCAGCTAGACAGTAGTCTTTCCTTTGATAGTCACGTCACCACACCAGTCAGGTAGTCGTATGTGGCACCCTTAATCATGACAGGGTGCCATCCATGAATTTAGAGATCATTGTTCATCCATACTCAACACTCAAGTGACCCATAATAGATCACATATTTCCTTTAAAGGTTATTGGCCATGTTCATATGGCCTACACCGGCCTTCTCAAACCCTAGCTCCACTATGTAGCATGATGCCTACTCTGAATAAAGCTATGTCCAACCCAAAGATGTTGGACATGCTACACTTACACATTCTGATTTCAAATAAACACATACTTCATGAACATCCACCTTTCTAGTACAAGGATCATCACATGCCTGACAGATCCCTGTCCTATACACTTTACATAGTCCTGCCATACTATGCATCCCTGTCCAGCAAAGCTGCACATTGCCCCTCTTTGAGACATGGTGTGATGACCGCATGGCAAATATATCAGTAACCCTGTGGATCAGTTCTGTGGCACTGCTTGAACTGGCCACTGAAAGTTACCTGTCTATTGGCTACAGTTAGGTAACCTTTCAGCCTGGGCTCATAAATGGCCCAGGACATATAGCCTACTAGTTCACTATGACCATACATGCTATAGTTGATATCCAACCCTGCAAATACCATCAAGCTAACCATTGTCCCATGTGTTTCACTTGTGCAACACAGGTAATACATGGCAGGATGCTATACTGCTGTACAGTGCCATGTAGATGTATATGGCAAAACACATACATGTAAAACTTTCCATGAGCAAGTCTGCAGGGTCACAGGTCATGTCCCATAAGGCTGTGTATGACTGTATATGTGACATATACACCGCATTAAGGTCTCTTACATTAATGTGAACACATCCAGGCATGTGCTGATAGGTAAAGACACCAGTACAGGCAAACAGACATGCCCACAGCAAGTCAACATCCACATCGAGTATGTGCAATGTCATCACTTGACACACACACACACACACACACACACACACACACACACACACACACACACACACACACACATATGGTGATAACATCAAATTACCAGTAAGTGTCAAATATGTGTGAGTTAAACATGTCAGTGGTGTTAGTGTCATGCAGATTTGCAAAGACATATTTGTAATAATAATAAATGTGATACACATGTATGTGCAGCTGTACTTCTGTAATTCTCTGTGAGTTACTGTGACTTGTCTCCAACATTATGTCTTCCAGGTATGTCGTGTGCCAGGCTGCCATCATACACCCGCTTGGAGGATGAGGTCCTCACTCCATGCCTCCTTGACAACCATGAAACAGTCTTCAGCCATGTGCCGCAGGATCCACAGCAGCGGGATGCCCAGTAGGAGGAACTTCGCAGGAGGGTAAATGATGCTGGCGGCCAGAATCGCACCTATCAGCAGGTGCGCCGACACTGCACCAACCTCATTAGATGGGCAAAACAGCATGCCAATGAAATCACCAGAGAACACGCTGCAACAGGTGGGGGACAACTCACCCAGCCCCCACTCACACGTACCAAGGAGCTACTGGCAGAACTCCATCCACAAGCTTTAGCTGGTATTGTGGAGGTGGATGTCTCACAACCACTGAGCCAGGAGTTGCCTGGTAAGTCACTACTGCACATATAACACAACTATATTTCATATACTTACATGTGTTACTGTACAATATTTAACATAACATCATATGCAAGGCATGTATGCAGACATGCCACATACTATAGTTTGCTACTCTATGTATGCACAGATGTGCATACTCCATAGTATAGTCTAGTGTACTGGCTTATGTGCTAACATGCACATTGCACCCTGTAGCTATCACACAGGTATGGATAATGATCTTACTGCTGTGACACTCCTATTTAGGTACCTCTGGCATTTCACAGTGACAGAAACCTGTTGCAGGTGAGATTGTTATTTTTTTATCAGGCTTGATAATGCACAGATCATATTAATTGCATGCTATCTGCCATGTGGCCATTTAACACACATACACATAATGTATCATGGCCCTGTTAATATATACAGGTTAGGCCTGCAATGCATCACAGTAGTTACCCATGTGGATTAATTGAAGACTATATGAAACACCTACACTAAACCTTACAAACTGTCATTGCCAGATGTGTGGACAGCTGTAAATACAATGGTGGAGGTGTGGTTCACTGTAGGGACATGTACTACAGATCAGTAATACACATGTGGGGAATACAAACAGTACTATACAGAGAGCAGATGTGTGCACACACTCTAAATGTTTTGGAGCTGGAGTATGACCAGCCCACGGGATTCACCCTTGTGGATTATACCCTTGCTATGAATGTCACACAATGTCATGTGCTATCTGACATGTCCATGACATTTTGTAGGCTGAGTGCAACACTGGTTAACTATCCTGAAAAACATGATATCTCACATCCCAAACATATCACCCTTTGTCTGCATAACCCTGTCCTCAGTGGAGCATATGACATCTATGGGTATATGTCATATGGGACAACACTGACATGTGAAATAGATGCCCATCATGACCATTGAACAAACATGTTTACACATGGCCATGGAGGATGTCCAGAGACACAAAGCAACACACACAGCAGAAAGGATGTACATGTGTGTACACCCTGTTGCACATTGGCTCGACACAATACAACTATGGCCTTTGTATAATGGTGGTATTGCAGTTGTGACGCACTAAACATCATACAGGCCTGTGCACAGCTTGTGTAGGCATGATATCAAGCCACCACATAACATGTCTTGAACATCTTGAGAGTGTCACGACATGAAAGCTTTCACCTATACAGTATCCGAATACATGCATGTGTTGCACAACATACACATACAACCCCATCAGGCCACAGATACAGTACATTCACCTTGCTGGTGTCAGACATTACTGTCATGCTTGCTCCTCATGTGTGTGAGGTACACAGATGGCATGTGGGGCATGGAGTACTGCTAAGTTAGCCATGTCTGGGTATAGTTGCCAGGCATCAGTAATATGGTTGCAGATGTGCAGGGATGTCATCTGTATACCCTTCAGTGACCTGTGTCACACATTCCACATTAGGGTTTAGTGTGTATACATCTCAGTGATGTGGGTTACATTCCACATTAGATATGTATTGTATCTGAACACAGTCATGGCTATGTACTGTGTCTGTAACTCACACTGTATAGCAATAGTGAAGCCACATGATGCCTTGCAATGGCTATGCACATCAGCTCAATGTGCAGTATGCCACTGTATATCTGTAGGGTGGACTGACAACACTGCGTCAGCTGAACGTCCATGTTAGTATAACACGTCCCTGCATTGGAACACCATTACCTCACTGTATATTTGAAAGGACACCATTGTGTTAAACATGTATGCATGTCATTCAACATGTCAGCAGAAGACATGCCATACTACATGTGATTGGCAAGATCATATGCCACACATCAGGCTGGTGTACTGTTAACCTGTGCTGGTCTGTGGCACCACTGCAAAGTAGGGACAGCCATGTCAAACATGTGTGTACAACCACGTGCACATTGTCTGTAGACTCAGCTCATGGGTAAGCAGAATAATGTTGAACAGACATGCACTGCTTTGGGGGAGATATGCAAGCTAGGGCTCAGGCAAACATAGTATTCACTCAACATACCCTTCTGCTCATGTCCTCCTCACACATAGGGGCAGTGGCCAACACAAAGCATCAGTGGCAGATGTACACAGGTCAGCAATGGTCTTTTAAAATGTGGAGTATGTTGCACAAAACATGGCAGTGCGGTGCAACAGTGCATAGTGCATACATTATGTTGCAGGTTTGGGGCATAACCTACTAACACAAATGGTGCAACACAGGTATGTATGCTAACTACTACTATAATTGTGCAAGGTGCATGCCTTCTGCTATAACACATGCATGCTGTTGTGTGCAACTCAGGGATGTATGATAACTACCACTATGCTAAATGCCTTCTGCCATATCACATGCATGTTGCAAGCTGTTGGGTGCCATATCATGTATCTCTGTGTCTGTGTCTGTCTGTGTGTCTGTGTGTCTGTACTGTGCTGTATAACTTGTAATGTACAGTTCTTGTCTGCCCCTCACAGATGTTGATGTAGGTGAGTTGCCCTCCTGCGGTCCACCTGATGTTAATGTCCCCACAGACTCTAGTAGTGATGATGAAAGTATGACTGAGGCACAGGCAGGGTTGTCAGGGGCTGAATCTGTGCCATTGGTTGCCATTCCACCTGTACCCCCCTCATCCCCACACACAGTTCTCATACCTACACATACCCCATCACCAGTGGCAATAGTGAAAGGACAGTTGGCGGGTGGTAGCATGGAAAAGGAATGTGTGGAGACTGTGGAAGGTGTGCCTGCACACCATGATCCCAGCCAACTGACTGGTGATGTCCCACACAGGCATGAGCCCAGGGCTGCTCGTAGGAGGACTTATGGCCAACATGCCCCTGCAAGACTTAGCAAATCAGCTGGTGTCACCAGATGCATGTTTCAGGCTATAATGGAGGCACAGGTACATGCTGAATGGCACAACAGAGAAGGTCTG
>NC_056735.1:329058718-329138718 GCF_019279795.1 Protopterus annectens
CCTGTGAGCTGTCATCAGTAATCATTCATCTGCAAAGTAGCCCCACCCCTTAATAGTTATGTCCAAACATCTGCCCATACCTAAAGTACAGCTTACTGTACTTTGAGCATATCACCATATGCAGTTGGCAATGTTGAGGCTGCATTGCAACTGCATGATGTACTAAGGCAACAGTCACCTTCAAACATCAGACACTGCACATGCATGGAATCTAAACACACATAAATACATGTACACATATGCAGTCTCCATCAGTAAGTAGACTAGCAGGTCAAGAGGATACATTCCACACCTTCTCCACACAATGTGTAAAACCTAGCTGAACATTACACCAAAATGGATGTTGTATTCATGTACTGGTAGGACACACAACTACCTTCACTGAGTAGCTAAGTGTACATTTATGCCAACAGCACATATCAGCAAGATACACACACAGCAATATTCCATGTCATGATCCCACAAACTGTTAGTTGACAGTTCCACTGTGAAGCCAAGGCACTGTAATGGTCAACAGTGAGCACATCATATTTGCCACACACACACACCTCATGATTACTGGAAGAGTGCCAGCAATGTGCTCTGTTTGAGCTAGGCATTACACTTATTCAAGCATGTGTGAAGTCTGTGGCTTATAAACATATCACCTCAGCATGTTCTGGCTATTGTGGTAATAAGGTTAATATCCAGACAACACACAGCATGCATGGCATGCAATTGTTGACATGGGGTATATGTAGGAGATGTGGGTCACACGTGGCTATACATGTCATGGACATATCACCTGTAACTACTCAGGAACATACAGAGCATAGCTGTATTTCCCTGAGTATGTCAATACAGGCCATGTGTGTAGGTCCTATGATCCTGTTATTTGGGTATGTTTGTAGGCATTGCATTTGGCGGACATGTCTAATGGCATACATGCCACATGAATTGTTATACGATATGATAGGTGTCATGGGTGACCAGTAGAGAGGGAATATTACCTCTGTCAACATAGATATCAAACCTTATGTACTGTTAGCATTCAGCAGCCATGGACCTATCTTCTATGTGCATGTGTGTAATGAATGTAGCCACCTGTATGTACAAAGGACAACAACAGCTATGGTATTTTCATTTATGTTGTATGAATGTGGGATGTACATATCCAGGGCAGGTACATCTAGGTCATATCCAACCATGAGGGTGTTGTTTACTGGTGTACAGCAACAGTCAACTATGTTAATACTGACAACATCCGAGGGACCCTGGTATGTGTACAACTGATCTGGTTACAAACACTGGTATTATTGCATTGCATAACAGATTATGCAACTGTATCAGTACATGGGTACTTTGCACAGTTGATGTAGAGCTAGGTACAGTCCACCAGTCGAAGGTTATTTGGTGTTGTACCATAATATTTCCTACCACATTTATGGATGTGTGTTGGTAGTCTGAGGACATGGTGGTGGATGTATATGAGGATACAACCTAGAATGTAGCTTTTGCCACTGTCACTTGTACCTGACTCATCTGTGATGAATTATGTTGGAGTACTGGTCTTTACTTGTGAGTAGCCTTTATGAATATGTGGACACCACCACCTGGAGTGGTCCATACCAGTGTTATGGCCTACATGTCTGGATCTGAGTTATATGGTGGTAGTGCTATTGTGCACTACAGAGCCTTCAGCCAGGTGTGCCTCACTGCACAGATGTCAGTATTCCCCAATGTAGGTTCTACATTCAGCAAATGGATTATGAAAGCCACACATCTAGCACTGGTTAGCATAAGCATTCAATGCAATTGTCTTGTAGGTGTCAGGGTGTTACTTCTGTGTTTAGGAAATTTGCCTTGGAATCGCACTATATGGGTAAATGCGACCTAGGTATTATCCACACTCCCTTGAATCATAGATGCATGTGATCTGTGACAAAGGCTTGTCTTTTTTCAGTCATGTCATCCTGGAGTGACAGACAATGAACAACCTCATAATTACAACAGGACACTGGCTCATTGTTTTGGTCTTGCAGTTGCCACTCATGCCATGACATCACTGCGAGTGGCAGTATTGTACTTGGTATCAAATGCTACATCTAAGGTGATGGACAGCAGCAGACATTGTGTAGATGACCAATGTCAGATATACTTAGTGGAGTGGTCTTGCTAATAATGACAACTACTAATACAGCTGGGAGAGGTCATCTTGACACCTGCACCTCAGAACCATTAGGCAATGGGGCTCATATATTATGCTTGCACATGCCACTGTTCCAAGTATAATACCACTGACCACAACCTGATATCAAAGTATGCCTTTCAGGGCAGCAATGTGTGTCACACATGCTGTACTTTGCACCCACCTGTATGTCCCAGTTAACCAATTGTCTGTCACTTCCACACATGCATGATTGTGTATACTTCATATATATATATATATATATATATATATATATATATATATATATATATATATATATATATATAGCAGTACTTCATGTACATGTATGCATGTGTATCACACAGCACAGACACAGATGTATCATTTACGGGCCACATACAGATATTTGGTAGTAAACCTGTATGATGTGCATATATACTGAAAGTTAAGATGTACATAAATGTAAACCTGTGTGTTTACAATAGGAGTCCATTACAATGTGTTCTGCACATCTAAGTGTATGAGCATGCACACTGTGCCCTTATGTGGTTAGAATTAGAGTGCATCCCAAACAACCCTGTGCTACTAAGTATATGAGCATACCCACTGCCACCTTGTGTAATTTGAGTCAGTGCATCCAAACAAGCCCTTTGTTTCTAAGTGTACGAGCATGCCCAGTATAACCTTGTGTAGTTGGAGTCAGAGTGCATCACAAACTGCCCTGTGCTACTAAGTGTATGAGCATGTCCACAGTCACCTTGTGTAACTGGAGTCAATGCATCCAAACAAGTCCTGTGATTTTATGTGTTATTCCTAAGTTACCTTGTTAGACTCCAAACCTCCACTTTGCAACAATGCAGAAATTCTTCTAAGGTTCAGCTTAACAAAAGCAAAGCCATATATCTATCATGTGTATATCTTCCCACAGGCAATAACATCAACACATTAGAGGCTATCCTCAGCTGGCTCTCAAGTAACTACCCCCAAGAAACCATTATACTTGGAGATTTTAACATTAACTGGAACTCCTGTATATCTGAGCAGCCTTCTACTCATATCAACTTATATGGTTTTACCCAAACTATAACATCCCCAACCCGCACCAATAAAACTAACAACAAAACTAGTACCCTTGACTGGATACTCACTAATACTCCCCGACTAAACTATAAAACAGGCACCCTCCCTGAGGACATACGTGATCATTTGCTTACCTATTTAATCAGAACAAAAACTGTCATCCTAAACTCTACCATCTGTAGAACTATTCGCACTACCAAAAACTTTAACCCTGCTCACTTTCAAGCTGAACTAGTCACCTGTGACTGGTCACCCCTGAAATACCTCCCAATAGATAATGCCGTGAAATACTTTAACTCTAAATTTCTAACCATTTTAGACAGCCATGCCCCATTACATAAGTTAGAATTAGAACCAAACCGCACCATGGCTCACCAAAACAACCAAACAAAAATCCTCCAAAGAAATAAACAATGGGCCAAATGGCTCAACAAAAGCTCCTCAGACCACCTGCAATTCAGACAGCTAAGAAATTAAACAAAAAGCCATATTAGCCGATAAAAGAAACTACTACTACCAACTACAACAAACCAACCAAAATAATCCCCAAAAATTCTGGCGAGGTATCAATAACCTCCTACACCCTGGATGCTCAAATACTCCCTCTCCCTCTGGCTCTGATCACAACAATCCCATCCAAATAGCTGACTCATTTAATACTTTTTCACTGAAACCATACAATCCCTAGCCAACCAGCTATCCCCTAGCATCCCAGGCTCTGCCACAACCTTTACCAATAATTCTCATCAATTTCATTTTCAGCCAGTGCCCACTTCACTTATCAGTAACCTCATACAGAAACTTAAACCCACTACTCTCTCTGCTGATAAATTACCTGCAGAATACCTGCAAAAAGCTGCTAAAGTCATAGCCTACCCCATATCCATCCTCATTAACAGAACTATTTCTGAAGGATCTATTCCCCTAATCTGGAAAGTTTCTCATAATTCCCCTGCATAAGGGCGATAACTCCAAAGAGTTGTCCAATTATAGGCCCATAGCTATTCTATCTCCTTTGGCAAAAATAATGGAGAAATGTATACACATACAACTGTTAACCTACCTACTCGATCACAATTTATTAGCACCCTGTCAACATGGCTTTAGACCATTTCATAGCACCACCTCTGCTCTCTTATCCTTCACTAACCATATTAACAGTAATCGTAATATTGATACTCTATCCTCAGCTGTTTTTATTGACCTGTCCAAAGCATTTGACATGGTGAATCACCACCTCCTTATAGACACACTCAAAAACCTGTCATTGGACAACTATACTATACAGTGGTTCCAATCATACCCACATAACAGGCAACAGGCTGTACTATGGGAAAATACTTTATCTTCTCACGTCCCAGTCACTCTAGGGGTCCCACAAGGATCTATATTAGGCCCATTATTCTTCTCCATCTTTACAAATGACCTTCATTCTGTAATTTCTCAAGCTGACTGTATCCAATATGCTGACGACTCCACACTCATATGCGCTGCTACGTCTCAATCAGAACTTCAGTCACTAACCCAAATGACCTTTAGTACAGTTGAAATCTGACTCCTACAAAGACGTCTTATCCTTAACCCCAAAAATCAAAAATGTTACTATTTACTCCCACCCGCAGAACCTCCCCACTTAACTTTAATATTACTTCAAATGATAGAACTATAATATCTCCTGAACCAACCACCAAACTACTCAGGGTACTAATAGATAACAACTTGTCCTTTAAACCTCACATTAATAACACCATAAAAATAGTAAACCAGAAACTAGGTTCCCTCTATAGAATAAAACCCTTTCTTACACCTCCAGCCAGGGTTGCTATTGCTCGTACCCACCTCATCTCTACCTTGCTCTATGCCTCCCCTATCTATACCAAAATATGTAGAAGTAATCTGAGTAAACTTACATCCTCCTACAACAATATTGCCAGATTTGCAGCTGGGTCCTCCTATAGAACTCATCACTGTATCAATCTGAATCAGTTAGGATGGTTAGAGCTGCCAAATTTAATACTTTTCAATCAATTAATAGTAGCCCATAAGATCCTGCATTTACCTCAAAATACACCCATACTTACATCCCTAGTCATCCCCTATAATAACCTCAAGACCTTACGCTCAGCTAATGACCTACTTGTACAAATATCAAAATCCAACAACTTAGCTGGTGACACCTTGTTCTCCAATATAGTAGGTAAAGCCTGGAACATCCTCCCAAGCCAATTAACCTCAATATCCTCTGTCAGCTTATTTAAAAGCAAGCTTAAACCCTACCTCAAATCACACTGGCTATGCCCCTGTGTTAACCCAGACTAAGTACCTAACTATTAACTAGACTCCCACAATTCCTAGCCTCCCATGATCATGATCTTGTGTTGTCTCTCTAATTTTTAGTGAGCTTAACCTTCCTTAGGATTTTTTCTCATGTAAATAAGTATATACTGTGGAATGATCAAACACCTTCATATAGTATCACAACCTATGTGTTAAATAACACTAGAAATCCATCCTTGTTTGCTGTTCATCTATACTCTATCTATTGATCTCTAGTGTTTTTCTTTCTTAGGTTTTTGTGAGACCTTAGTATCTCTTATCATAAATTACTAGGTGTATCTAATTTTGTAATATGTTATAAAGATTTGTACTACACCATTTCTAATTCAAATGTATTAGTCTTATTCATCTATTCTTAGATAAATTTTTCCTTTTTCCTACTGAAATATAAAATATATAATCTTACGCTTGTACTATAATTGTTAAAACTTATGTACCAAATTATACTGTTATTGTCTTTGTCTTGACCTTTTATGTTGTAATTTGTGGAGCTTTTCTCCCCGGGCCTCCACTAAAAATGGACATATATCCAGCTGGACTAGCCCGGTCAACAAATGTAAAATAAAATAAATAAAATATGTGTATGAGCATGACCACTGTAAACCTGTATAGTGATAGTAGTTGTCAATTCCACAGATGTGCATACTCCAGTTCAGAGCATGTTGTGCTACTACTATACCTCTCAGGCCTACCTATGTCTTACCTGCAGATGATGTGTCTTGTTTGTGCATACAAGTTGTAATGGACTCCTACTTTAAACACACAGGTTTACAGCTATGTACATCTTAACTGTCAGTATTCCTGTTGATGTCTTCAATCTTAGAAGGGCATTTTGACTGCATTAACATGTGTAATCTCTGTGGCGCGTCTCATAACTGTGTAGTACTGTAATAGTGATCTGTATATAGGCAGGAGTTCTGATTCCCACCACTGGCAACTGTGTGTGTGTGTGTGTGTGTGTGTGTGTGTGTGTGTGTGTGTGTGTGTGTGTGTGTGTGTGTGTGTGTGTGTGTGTGTGTGTGTGAGTGATTGTGTCTGCATGCTGTCATGACAGTGGGTTTTACTGCTTTCCAAAGAGAAACCACCTTTTGCACTGGCCTTTATCCTTGTCAACTGTTAAACCACCCTTTCCCCCCCTCCCCACTGCAGGTAATCAGTCCTGTGATGTCACCCAGCTCAGAAGCAGAGTCAGATTAAGTGTAATTGTAAGGGTTCTGTGGCACATACCCCAACTGCATACCACTCTACTAGTTACTTTTACATAGGCAAGACTTGTAAGCACAATACTGGCAAGTGTGTGTGTGGTGTGTGTGGCTACCCTTTAGCCAGGCATACACATGTGTTATGTCTTTTAACATGCTGCACACCATGGTAGTCATCTGTGGTGAGTGGCATCTACAAATTATTACATAGTTAGGAATAGAAAAGAATAGACAGTCAAGAATGACTACTGTTGGGTATGTTATTTTCCTGTGCCACTGTCGAGCAGTGACACAGAAGTATTCCCCGGGGTGTATATTTCCTTAGCCATCATTCCCCACCCCAAACTCCACATACACAACAACCATCCCTTCCCTGGTGAACTAATTAAGATTTAAATGTTATAATACAAGAGTTGCCTCTATTTTGTGTACATGTCAATTCCTTTGGAACCCTTCTGTGTCACAAAGGGTGTTCAGACATGTTTATATATATGACTATAGCTGTGTCTGTGTATATGCATATCTATATATATATATATATATATATATATATATATATATATATATATATATATACATACATATATATATATATATATATATATATATATATATATATATATACACACACACACACACATATATATATATATATATATATATATATGTGTGTGTGTGTATGTGTGTGTGTGTGTGTGTGTGTGTGTGTGTGTGTGTGTGTGTGTGTGTGTGTGTGTATGTGTGTGTGTGTGTACACATCCCGTAAGTGCATATATGAATTTAGTATTTATTTATGACAGTTGTACATATGTAGACTTGTCTATGTTGTTTCACAGAGTACAGTACATTCAAGGGTACTGTACATATGTACACAAAGTGACTGTCCCATTTGTTTTCAGTACTGTGAAATACCTGTAGTGAAATGTGTATTATAAAAACCATGCAAAATGTATAAAACCCAGATGGTGTAGTGGTAAGTCTAGAGACCATGGTGTGCATGGTCTAGGGTTCAAAACCTGCAAGGGTTGTTGATAATGTCATTTAGCACTGAATAAGGCAGGTGTAAATGTGTTTTTGTGACAGTAAGCAGCAGGTCAACACAGTTAAAAGACATGTGGAACTCGCAGTACACTGGAAATGCCCTTCTTTGGTAATTCTGCTGATGTCATTCATTGTGACATACCTTTGGGGAGAAGTACTTCAGTAATGTCTGTGGTGTGTACTATAACTGCGTACCGCTGTCGTATAAGAAACTAGTTCGGTAGGGGTTCAAATACCAGATATGACAGGTGTGTGTGTGACTTGTATCCTCTGTAGTGGTTGTTGTAAATGTGTGACACCTGTGGACAATTTAGAGGGGTTTTTACAAATATTTTATGTTGGCCGTACTCTATATCACAATGTCAACCATACAAGGATAACAGATGTACATTAGCTGTGAGACTGGGGTACAAAGCGATACCCATACATGTGACATCAAGGCCAGCCAATCACAGTCAGCGACTCCACTATTACCCAGAGCACACACTCACCCATGTGTCATATGCACACACATGCCTAGGCAACAGCCAATATGTGGGTAGTACACTGCCTATTGGCCACTGATAGTAACTATGCAGTGTTAGCAGTGGGCTACAGAGGGCATGTCACCCTGGCCATCTGTCCAATATGCACGTACATGCACACAGTGCACCTCCACCATGTTCCCCAATGGACACCTGCACCACTTATTGTGCCTTTACATGTGACTCAGAATTGACATATCATGCCTGACAACATGCTTATAACTGCTTTACAGTGCCTTAATCACTCTGTATCCATCGGCCCTTGCTCTGCCTAGCAAAAAAATAAACAACTTCTGTTAGGCTCGAACTCAGGACCATGCACACAATACCCAAAGTTGTTTGCCTCTAAGCTACCTCTGATACGCATAACCCTGCTGTATTCACAAATATATCATCCGGCCCAGTCATTCAACAGTACAGAGTATGTATTCTAACATGCAGATGTATGTGTGTGTGAAAATATATTAATGTCTACACAGATACAAATGTATGCATGTTATATATATATATATATATATATATATATATATATATATATATATATATATATGTATAAGAGAGAGGGAGAGATATATAGATAGATATAGATGTAGATATAGATATATATATATATAGATATATATATATATATATATATATATATATATATATATATATATATATATATCCACATATGTGTAAGCAGATATTTATATCTATATAGGTATATACGGACATACATCTGTAGATAAGGTGGGAAAATAGCAGAAACATATATGTCCACATGTACCATGAATGGGGTTGACAGGCACAAACAACATACATCATGCATGAATAGGAATCCCCCCCCCACAGCAAAACATGTCTGACCTGCAATACACTACCAGCTGTTGCAGATCCCATAATCAGGACCTTACACAACAAGGCCACAAGATGTTAACAGTACCCCATCCCACCTGTATGATGTCAGGCTGGTATCAGTAACATATCATGCAGTTCAGTCAGGCTCATAATGACTCCCATTTTGTAGTCATCTGTAACCTTTGTTAGCCAGAGTCCCGTACTGTTGGCCTGTACTACAGAGATATAGAATTCAAACAACAGTGGTCCCAGGAATGAACCCTGAGGTACTCCACCTGTCACTTGTCTTGGGATGGATTTGGAGACAGTTACACCTACAGTTTGGGTTCTGTCAGTAAGCCATGTGGCAAACCATCGAGTGGCTTAGGGATGTATGGCCAGATTTCTATAGTTTGAACTGGTGTATGGTATTAAAGGGCTTGGCAAGGTCCACATAGGCAGTGTGGACTGCCTTACCATCTTCAACAGCTATGTAGACTGAGTCAAAGCAGACAATCCATTTCAAGAGGCATGACTGGCCCTCCATGAGCCCAATCTGTGTGGGGTCCAGTGTTTGAACATTGCCAATGTCTGTGTTCCAAACTTCACTGATAATACATTCCATGGCCATGCAGATCAGGCTCATCACACCGATGTGACAGTAGTTCCAGGGATCCAAGGTGGATCTCCCCTTGTGGAGTGGGATAACTGCAGCTGTGTGTCACTCAGTGGGCACCAGGCCTGATGCGAGGTTATGATTACACATGACAGTCTGGTCCCATGGATGATGTATTCTTAGCTGTAGATAGTGTGGTTTCTGCCTGTGTGGCCATGATTACTGGCCAATGGAACTCTGTTCATATTGCTGTTGGCCCTTTTGGAGGTGAGAGGGAGGTGACTGTGGCACTAAACCAATCCACCAGGATATTGGCACAATCCGTGGTAGCAATCTATGTAATGCCATACTGTCATAGCTCAGAGTACGTCTCAGCATTGCCTGTTAGATTCAGGACATAACTATAGAATTGTGTGTGGTTTTCTGTGGAATCTGTGGTGATTTTAGTTACATAACCAGCTTTGGAGGATTCCATGGGGGATCTCAACAACTTACTGTGGCTGGTAAGGGAGTTGTTTGCATCCTTGGAGTATCCTTTTTGCTTCAACAGTGTCTACCTTCTGTTGTATACTCTGTTAATGACAGTAGACCACCAGAGTCGCTTGCTTATTTGGGAGGTGAGCATTGTGGTTCCATGTGGGATGTCAGGAACCATGCACAAGTGGATGTGCTCATACAGTATTTTAGTACAGGATTCATCTGTAGAACTGTCAGCTCCTGTCTCCATGGGTGTCATAATCATTGTCACTTCTGCCTTATGTAGCATGAAGCTGGCTTTGAGGAGGTCTTTCATGGACAACTGTATATACATTCCTTTCACATGTTCACTTTGATTAGCCTATACTGGGATTACTGTGGTGAAACCTCAGTCTCATGTACTGTTGTGATGGCTTAGTAGTTAGTTACTGTGACTATAAAGTACAGTGTCCTGGGTTCATAACCTGCAAAGGTGGGGTATTGTTGTCCGGCAAGGACAGCGATTAATACATACAGACTAATTGTGGAAATTAGGTTGGTCACACTTAATACAATTCAAATGCCCTACATTGGCAATCTTGCTGATGTCAATCACTGGGGAATACACCTTTGGGGAGAGAGTACTCCAGCAATCTCTGTGATGCATGCTATAACAGCGTAATGCTGTAGTATGATATAGAACTCTGGTATGGGTTTTAGTCTCACACATGGGAGTTGTGGATTCTTTGGTGTCTGTTCCTATTCCTGTGTAGAGAGTGCTGCATGTTTGGCTAGTCGCACTCACTATGATTCATTGGTCCTACTTTGGCAATCCTGCTGATGTCACCCACCTAGAAATACACCTCTGGGACTGCTGTAACCCAGTAATCTCTGTAGTGTGTCCTGTAACTGTGTAATGTTCTAGTGTGATAATCTAGTTTGGTAGGTGTCCTAATCCCAGACTTGCCAACTGTGTGTGTGTCTGTCTGCCTGAGAAGGGAACAATGCTTTTTAGAGTACTCACACTCCTTACAATTTATATATTCAACTTTGGCAAGGCTGCTGATGTTACCCACCTACACATCTGGGAATACTGTAACCCAGTAATCTCTTTAGCTCGTCGGGTAATTGCATACTGCTGGTGTGTGATTTAGAACTGTGGTAGGGTTTCATCCACAACCATGGCAGTTATGCATGTTTTGTGTGTGTTTCAATGTCTGTGCAGGGAGCAATCCATTATAGCCTACTCACTTGCAAGACATTTAGAATGCCCTGCTTTGGTAATCCTGCTGATGTCATTCCTTGTCAAATACACCTCTGGGGAGCAAATTCTCTAGTAATCCTCGTGGTGCATCCTATAACATCTCCATGCAGTAATATGATATAGATCTTGGTCATGGGTTCTATACCTACACATGTCAGTTGTGGATGTTTTGTGTGTTTCTCACTGTCTGTTTTGTGAGCAATGCATTTTGGGCTACTCTCTTGCAGGAAATTTGAAATGCCCTACTTTGGTAAACCTTCTGATGTCATTCCTTGTGAAATACATCTTTGGGGGTGGGTAACCCAGTAATCTCCATAGTGCATGCTATAACTGCGTAATGCTGTAGTGTGATAAACTAGTTAGGTGGGAGTTCTATTCCAAGACATGGCAGGTGTTTGTGTGTGTTTGTCAGTCATATCCTGTTTGGAGGTGGATGTGAGTGTCAAACCACTGGACATGTTAAGGAGTGGGTTTTGTAGTTTTCCTATATGGTGGCCATATTATATGTCATAATGTCCACCTCAAGAGGATTACAAATTTCAATCAGCCAAAAGTCTGGGTTGGCAATTCATAACCCTACATCTGGCAAACGGCCTGGTGAACAAAGTAAGCAACCCTACTATTACCCAGATAATAGTTTGAACCCATGTGTCATACACAAACACACTTGCCTAGAAAAATCCCGCTATGTTGCTAGTACCCTGCACATTGTTAACAGATAGTAGGCATGGTGTGATTGCAGTGGGCTGCAGAGGGCATGGCACCTTGTCCACCAGTACAATAGGCACATAATTGTGGGCAATACGTCTTCACTATGTTCCCCATTGGACACCTGCAACATATGTGGTGCCATCAAATGTGATCCACAAAGGAAATAGAATGCCTTACACACATGCCCTGTATGGATAGATGCCACTAATACCAGGGAAAACCTGTATCATGCTATCAATGCAGGTGCAAGGTCAACCTGCTGTCTATTAGCAGGTCCTGCCACACCAGGCAAGGAGTGGCACATCTGATGATAACTGTCTGTGTACATAACATGTGCCAGGCAAACCAGGTTCACTTAAACATATCACTGTACATTAATGTGGGATGTGCATATCCCAGGCAATGTCCATGTCAAGGACTATCAAACACAGACATGGCATGCATTGCAAAGCAATGGCCACACACAATAGTAACCAGGATGACAGGACAGTTAATACAATACTCATCTGTGTGGGACATTGCAGACACTACACCCCTGAACCACACTGCAGACCATTGTCAGGTGGCCTGATGCCAAGGATTACCCCTCACCCAGCCTTGTAAAGCCATCTTGCACAGCCAACTACTACACACCCATGAAGCAATGCACACATGCATGTCAGTACTGGCTCCTTGTGTCTGCATATGGGGTATGATGTTCCCAACCACAGTCACACCCAATATAACTCCCATTGGCATACTGACTGATGTCAGACACGTTCACATGCCCTAGCCCATAGAACCTCAGGATAACCCCTGTGGTGCATGTAATACCTGTGCATTACTATAGTGTGGCAAACTAAGTAGTTAGGAGGTGTATTTGTGAGCCTGCCAAAGTGTGCCAATGTATCTGAGTCCGTTAGAGAGTGTGGCTTTGTTGACAATGTGGACAGCCATGTGTGCTACACCTAATGTATGTCTACTATATCTCTGTTGCAGATGTCGCTCACCAGCATACATTTATGTTCTTAAAGCCCACCAACATGTCAGCTATGTGGCACATGGAGTAACTGCATGCCCTTGTGATAGTAATGACTACTCAGTCAGGGGTTTGAACCCCTATACTGGTAGGTGTGTGACAGAAGATGCTTAGGTTTTAGTCTAACCAAAAACTGGAACTGGAAGTGAAGCAAAAGAACCCGCCCTTCTCTGATGTACTTTGCCTCTGTCTATCCCTCCCACACACTCTTTGGTAGATGTGAAGATGTACACCTGCTCAGCAGCAGCTTGTGTTTTGTAAGTGATGGTCATGATCAGGTGATGGCCTCTACACCTATTGCAGTCCTCCTCTAGCTGATTGCATGTGGAACAGCTGTGGTGACATTCCCATAGACAATTGCATGGAAACACAGTACAATATCTAGGAACATCATGTTGGTGTTTGCCCATGACAGTCGCTGTGAGTGGAACCTGGATCTTGTGTTTGTTAAACAGCATCACATATGAAATCTGGATATTCCTCAAACAATATATACAGTGGAAAATAGCCTAAAGACAGGAGGGTGATGTTCCAGACATGACTACAGCATGTAAGTGTAGCTATGCTTCATTCATACTACTGCCAATTTAACAGGTTGTATGTGGTAATGGCTAGTCTGCATGTTTTAATAACTGACAAGACAGTGCTCTGTTTGTGAGGAAACCCCAATCTGTATGGTCATCTGTGGACTGGTCAGTGTGTGGGACCATTTGTTTCTTGTGTTACTCACAGGACACACATCTGTGAACTGCAGAAGCATAGTGTGAGGATTGCAGTCAGTACACAGTGACAGTGATGAGAGTTTCTGCCATCGCATCCCTGATTGGACATACGTCACATGAAACAGTGGTACGACAGTCACTGTCTGAGGTTATCACAGTGACATGCCAATAATGGGCCACTGTTCTTAGCTGCAGTCACAAGTCATCTACGCTTTGGACAGATGTTATGCAGTATATATGCATGTGTTTTGCTCCCGCTGCAAATGCATGACATCTGTTGTCTTAGGTTGATGGTAATAGCTATGCATGCTGTTATAAGTAGTCCTGAATGCTGTTGACTATTACTAAGCCTTATCTGTGCTAAAACTGCAACACCATAGGCTGTATGGGATTGGAGGTCCCAGCGGAACCACCTGTCCCACTTCAGCTGGCCATGTCACTGGGCACCAGCACATCTGGGGCCCAGCATTGGACCTCCACCTCTGTTGGCTCTGCACCACCTTCTGGTGGAACCACCACTGAGGATGGGGCTTGCCCCCCCCTTGGGAGCAGGTCCAGACAGGAACTTGTAGGCCATTGTACGGTCCAGGTCGTGGTGCATAGGGAGCTCAATAAGGGGTTTTGAGGCCAGCTACGCCAGCTCGAGGGCAGAGTGGCACATTTAGAGGGTGAGCCTGCCCCTCCTACACAGCCCCCAGCACAGCCACTTTTGGGGCTGTGAAGGTGCAGTGGTGGCTGCCCATGGATGGGGACCTCCATCCCACTGTTTCCATTTGGGGGCTCATGGGTTTGTGATGCCAAACACCCCTCCCTGTCCAAGGTGTTCCCCCCCACATGTCATATACCGCCTCCGTATGCTGTCTTGTCTGTCATGTCTGTCATCCTATCCAACCTATCCTCCACGAGCATACCTACTCTCCTTCCCCAACATCCCACTCTCACCTTACAAAAACAGAAACAGAAGGCCAATCTGTTCCCAGAACAACTTTTGCTACATACATAGCTGTCCATTTCACACATGTGTCCATTGGACACATGCAACCTTTTTAATTTGCATCACAACATACTACTCTTGTCCTCACCCCTCTCTCAGGTACACGATCCTGGAATGCGCATGACTCCTAACTGTTCCAGGTACATGTGATGCAGATGACCCCAGTGTATACACAACACTACTGGTCCCTCTATGGTTACCCCATTTAACTTTTTAATGATGATGACGTTGCACACAGCACCTTGCAAGAGTACTGTTCTCACATAATGATTGGACAGGAACTGTTTTGTTAATGTAAATAAAATGCTCAAAGTAAAGTATTTGGGCAATGTACAAATGTTTGTGTGTATTAATGACACATCTGTCTGAGGGAGTCTTGATATTACATAGGACAACACCACTACATAATACAGGAGTTGCTGCTGTTTTTCTTTTCATTATTTTTTAATGCTTTGTTGTCACATGGTATGTTCTTGATATATCTATCTATCTATATATATATATATATATATATATATATATATATATATATATATGTATGTATATATATATATGGACATAAACACACACACATACATCTACATAATGAAATACATTTCCTATACTGTTGAATGACTGTGCTGGATGATATGTTTGTGATAACATCCGATGTCTGTATATCTGTCATGGCTTAGTGGTAACTCACATTGGCTGTGGTGTGCAGGGTCCTGGTTTTGAGCCTTGTAGAGGCCGTTTATTTTGTTTCTGGGCAGAACAAGGGCCATTGGATACAGAGTGATTAAGGCACTTTTAAGCAGTTGTGAGCGGGTGTGCGCGGGTTTGCGTGACGGTAATTAGTGGTCACTTTTGGTTACAGTTACTTACACTCAGTCACCTCCTTGATTGCTTAACGTGTGTAGGCAGTGCTTATCCCCACGCAAACAGGTTGAAACCTGCTCACTGCTGCTTAAAAGTGCTTACTCCTGCTTACCCCCATGCTAATTTCTTTAAAAGAAAAGAAAAAAGGGGTGATAGGAAAGTGGTGAAAACAGGGCACAAAAAGGGAAAAACAGTAGGCAAGGTAGCTAGGGATGTGCAGGAAGGGTGTAGGGAAGGTCCATAGCTGTCCATTTCTTCTACAGCAACGGATGTGCATATGCAATAAATTTGGCGGTACATTTGGACACTCACAACCCTGAGAGAGGGGTGAGGAGAACAATGCCAATTAGAAATGTTTACATGTGCCCAGTGGACACATGTGCGAAATGGACAGTTATGTATGAGGCATGCTTTTTTGCGGGAACAGATTTCCCTTGTTTCTTTTATGTTTAGGTGAGAGTGGGATGTTGGAGAAGGAGAGTAGGTGTGATCAGGCAGGATAGGTTGGGAAGGATGACAGACAAGACAAACAAGACGCATACAGGGGCGGTATATGACACATGTGGGGGGACTCCTTGGATGGGGTGGGGTGTTTGGAAGTCGCAAGCCCATGAGCCCACAAATGGACATAGTGGGACTGAGGTCCCCACCCATGGGCAGTCACCACTGCACCTTCACAGCCCAAAAGGTGGCTGTGCTGGGGGCTGTATAGGAGGGGCGGGCTCACCCTCTAGTTGCACCACTCGGCCCTCAAGCTGGCATAGGTGGTCTCGAGGGTGTGGAGGGTGGCCTAATGGTTAAGGTGTTTGCCTTACAAACACAAGGTGCAGGGTTTGAGTCTCACAAGGGATAATTGGCTAGGCTTAAAATGGCTCGCAAGGGCCGTTAGCTTAGTACTAATCTATAAACCTATAAACGAATCTCCCTGTCAAGCTCCCTATGCACCACGGCCCGGACTGTCCAACAGGTGACAGGTTCCTGTCTGCTCCTGGTCCCAGGGGGGCTGAGCCCCATCCCCTGAGGCAGTTCCACCTGAAGGTGGTGCAGGGCCAATGGATGAGGAGGGCGCAGGCTGGGCTCCAGATGTGCTGGTGCCCAGTGCCATGGCCAGCTGAGGTGGGACAGGTGGGTCCGCTAGGACCGGCCTTCCCATACGAGCTATGTTGTAGCATGTTTAAGGCAGATATGGGTTAGTAATAGTCAACAGCATTCACTATTAGTTATAACAGCATGCATAGGTATTCCCATTACCCAGGGCACCAGATATAAAATAGTTGCAGAACAGGCAGAACACATGCATATATGTGTAAACAGTGGCCATTACAACAGCATGCAGGTTTCATTGATGGCAACAGGCCACCAATATGGGAGTATTTTAACATGGCACATGCATAGAAACAAATGTGAATATTTATAAACCAATAGGACATATGTCCCAACAAAGCTTAGGAGTGTAGACGTACCAAATGAGTTGTGTAAATCGGTTATTTTTGCACATATGGTAGGGGTGAGAGAGAGAGAGTTCAATTAACAACTAATAAATCCTTGTAGTTTTCACAACATTCATAGTCACTGCAGTGGTCTGTCCCTTACATGTATTCTTACACTACCCAATGGCTTTATATTGTACAATGGTATGTTTGTAGATTAGTATATACAGGACCTGTGTCTTACGTACAGGCTTGACAAGATGCAGGTGTTAATGCAACATGTTTTGAGACTGCTGTCATACACTTTGGGTGAGATGCTGGGATGACAGGTATACTTGCATGTACATTCTCTGACTATGTATAAGTCTGACTATCAGTTATATGTCATTAACAGCTGCCTACATTTCTTGGATCATCACACTAATTTGTCAGGGGAACAGGGCAAAAGGCAGGTGATGTGGGCCATTTATCAGGACATACTGGGCAGACTGGAACAGTTGAGGGGTATGGATATGCATACCACTTTCTATTTGAGCATTCTAGCAAAATCTGTACAGTTGTTAAGTGTATATATGCATACAGCTTTCTCTTTGAACATTCAAACAATCTGTGTACAGTTGTGTGGAATGATTATGCATACAACTTACTAGCGCTCCTGGGATCCAAAGCTCTGCTGTGTGTGACAAAAGCATTACAGTTAAGATCACTGTACACTATGCTATCAGGCAATTGTTGTGAGGCTTTGCAATGTATTTTGTCTAATATGACTGACCTGTTTGCACTACCAGCATTGTTATATAGCACTTCATACACATTTTATCTGCATACCACAGTGTGGGTAACACTGCTTACTGCAACAGTACTATTTAATAAATGCAACAGTACAACAACATATGACTGCAGAGTAAACAGAAGCAATGCAGAGGTTACACCTTTATTTGCAGCATATTACACAATTCTGTATACCGGTACAACACTTTCTGAGCCTCTTACATTTATTTGTTATGACAGTACAAGCAGGCTATTTACTAACCTGCCTCGCGATACATCCTTTGCAGCCTAGCATCATAGACTTGCTGGTTTTCAGCACACTCATCTGCAGCTGTCAGGGAAGTACAGTGATATTTAGCCATACCTATCCATAGTATATGCAAGCTAGGCAATTATTAACTACATTGTGGAAGGAGTACTTAGTTCTGGGGCATTCTGCATCTGCCTTGCTCCCTAGATCCACTGTTCCAGGACATCCCCCCTCCACTGCTTCAGGTCTGCATGGTGGTGCCTGACCTGCTCAGGAGTCCAGGGGATACCTGTGGCACTAGTGAGGTCACGGGCGAGACTGTCTCAGGCCTCCGTTTTGTAATGTGAGCCCTGGTACTGGCCCTGCAGTAGTCTCCTGTTATGGTGCTTTACCAGGAGCCATACCATGAATTTGGACTCCTGGATGCCCCAGCGCTGCACTCTAAAGCAAGTACCTTCTCCCACTCCAGCCATTCTGCCTGCAGGAAAATGCTACAACCAGTTGTGAGCCGTATTTCCACCTCTTTGGTTTAAGTAGGGCTTGATTCCCACACTTTTCCATAATTAGCCGGTTTCGAAAAGGTTTTCCTATGGGCACAACCACTTACTTCAGGCTGTCACTGCTTAAAGAGGTGTACTTGTGAGCATATTGTATTGGCTTCCCTACACATTGCTTACAATTACTTAGTTGGGCTGTGCTGCGATTAGCATTGATTATTAGCTATCTAGCATTATATTTGCCTTTTGTCAACGATGTCTTATTCATTACAGGTTATATATGTGTCTGGTATCCGTGATTCATGTGTACATACACTGTATGGGGTCCTGGGGACTTCAAAACTTTATTACAGTGACACCTCAACTCTATGTTTACTGCAATACTCCAATTCACATATTTATGGTCTGTGGCAGGTTATAGAACATTACACTGTTCATAGATTCAGTTAACATGTTTGATTTGATTTCCCTGTGGTGAAGATTAGTTTGCTGATACCTCCTTTATATGTATTGCTATCATGGTGTAGTGGTTAACTACTGTGACTGTGATATACAGGCTCCTGAGTTCTAGCCTTGCAAAGGCTGTTTATTTTGTTGCTGGCCAGAACACGAGCCGTTGGGTACAGAGTGACTAAGGCACTTTAAAGCAGTTGTGAGCAGGTGTGCATGGGTTTGCGCGGAGCTAAGAAGTGCTAACCTCTGGTTACAGTTTCTTACACTCAGTTAGTTTCTACTTTGCTTAATCTGTGTAGGCAAAGCATACCCCAATGCAAACACACTTAAACACGCTTACTGGTGGTCATATATACTCACTACTGCTTTTTTGTGCTTAAACCTGCTTAAGACACTTTACTCCAGTTCACTTTTAATTATTATGCAGGTTATACAGCAGACAGATGTCAAAATATGTTCATATACAGATTACCAATGGAAAATGCTATGTGCTGCAGTGGGATTCAAACGGGAATGTCTGTTCATTAGGCGGATGCTCTAACCACTACACTATTGCTGTGCTGCTTCATTTGCATATATACCTAGTTCCTAGTTCCCCAAACACCCACCCCAACACTTCACTGACACAGCAGTCATCCATTCTTCAGTTGGGAACATGGTGTATCCACACCACTACACATTGGCCACCCCCTACTCTTCTGGAACCATCCCATGGGCTGACTCACTGCATGTATCCTCAGACATCCCAACCTTCTAGTCCACAAACATTGGTGAAATGAGTGACCAGTAGGACACTATTCACAATATTTGGGTTTTCCTACCAGGGACACACATATCTTTATTTCAAGATTAGACTCTATACTTATTACATCATTACTCCCATTAACAAGACACTAAAATAAATGTATAACTAAGACTATATGATAGCGCACACGTTACACATATAAACCAATGATGTACGAGTCCGGCAACATTATATTACAAATAAGACCAGTTTAGTGATTAGTGTTGATGTAGCCGGCAAATCACAGGAATGATTCAAATATTTCATAATGGGAAAGTCCTCACATTTTATTCTTTTGAGAAAAGCACTAACTTCGAAACTAAATACACAACCCTGAATTATTGCAGATTCATCCCTTCCCTCTATCTTCTCGTAACTCTAATACTATAGTACTGCAATATACAACGGAAACAAAACAACAGCTTATTTTGCCTTGGAAGTTTATATCCCAGCAGAATCATGGAAATGTCGCAAAGACATACACACACACACACACACACACACATATATATATATATATATATATATATATATATATATATATATATATATATATATATATATATATATATATATAAATATATATATATATATATATATATATATATATATATATATATATATATGTATAAAACAGCCATTTCATGACAGTCTAAGTAAGGCCTGCACTGTTACAAAGGCCATGCATTTGGCATGAAATTGAGTCTGGATATATAAGCCACAGTGCAGAGAAGGGGGTCACCGTCTTTTCTGTATTAGACTATGAAAAAATGTTTATTTAACATCTATTAACTGAGTCTGCAGACTGTTCCAATGAGTCAGGACTCCATTTAGTCATGACTTCAGCCTTAGAGGCCAAACAACACAACTAAACATACACGAGAATCATACCTCTCAACCTCTTAATGTAAGAAGTCTAGCCAAAGCCAAATATAATTGGGGGTGGGGGGGTCAAAGATTGGAACATACTGGGATCAATTTCATAGCTCTGCTTGACAGAGACCCAGTAAATTGATCAATGGGGCAGCATGAGCCGACACAGCTTACCTAGGCTTATAAATGCCCTTCGTCAGATTGCCTAGTACCTACCTATGAACCTAATACATTTATGGTTATGCACAACCTATTATTTTATCTACTGTCGAGGTTTGTAGAGGCACTTTCATGTTATTTATGTCTGCAAAAGGAATGAATGTGGTACAGGGAATGTACTTATAGATATAGATGTATGTATGTGTATGCATATATATTTATAACAAACTCGCTGACCTCCACAAGGCAGTCCAATTAGAACCGTGCCATCCAACCCTGACATGCCTGGATCCATATTTCATACCCATAGTTCCTCCACCCCACCTGAGCTCCACATACACACAAACCATCCATTCTACAGTTGCTATCCCAGCCATAACACACCTCCACACATTGCCCTCTCCCCAGCATTAGGGACCCTACATGTATGTTGTATCCACCCATGTATCAACAGGCTCTACAAATCTTTTAGTCCTTGAACATACCTGCTGTGGCTTGTGTACTAGTCGAAAGTCCAAGCATCCTGCACTTTTTGGGTAGTCCCACTAGGGACTACCCTGTAATTGTTTGTAAGGTACACTTAGCAGGTGGACAATGTTACTCCCACTGGTAATATCCTGCCTGTGGTTTGAAAAGCAATGATTTGCTCACCCCTGCCCAGCTGGATATGACATAAGATGACAGCGCGACATAATACAGTTGTTGCTGTGGTTTTTCTTCTCATTCTTTTTGTTATGCTTTATTGTCACAACGTTCATTCTTCATATATTTATATATATATATATATATATATATATATATATATATATATATATATATATATATATATATATATATATTATATCTGTACATACACACGGACATACATCTACATAATTATATACATTTCCTATGCTGTTGGATGCCTGTGCTGGATGATGTGTTTTTGATCACAGCAGCTGCATGTGCATCCGCCATGGCTTAGAGGAACTCAAGTCAACTATAGTGTGCAGGGTCGGGGATTTGCAACCTGGCAGTGGAGATTATTTTATTTATGGCCACAACAGCTGTTGGATACAGGGTGATTAAGGCACTGTAGAACATTTGTAGGCGGGTATGCACTTGTTTGCGCGAAGCACAACATTACTAACCTCTGGTTGTGGCGTCTTGCACTCAGTTAGCCTCTACATTGCTTCACCAGTGTGGTATTCGCATACCGGTGGCAAAACAGGCTTACACCCGCTTGCTCCTGCATACACACGCGCAACATTGTGCATTTTGTTCACATCTGTCAACCGGGACAGTCGGACTGCATGCTTGTCCATTGTCAGCAGTGGCCCGGGGTGTAGAGATCTACATTGACCCGAGCTATGTATCCCAATTCATACTGGGGTGTTCACATTCATAGAGGGTAACAGACATAGCTAACATAGCTATGTCCCCCATTAATCATGCTTAGTTTACGTTGAACCATCGGTATTATCCATGCTTAGGTCAGGTTTACATGTCAGGTATGGCTGTTGAAAAAAGTGAAGTTTAAGGTGAGGTAGGATTCCTGTTTCACAGGTCTGGGTAGGTTACATGCAGGTATTTGAGGTAGGTGTAGTTATTCCAATATATGTGTGATACAGTAGAGGTGAATAGCTAGGGTGTAGGCAGGTAGGTAGTGGGGGTGACATTGTAACTGTATAGTAGCCCATAATTATAATTGGATGGGGAGCAATAGGGAACGTATGTCGTATGGTGGGATTTGTATGTGAGGCAGGACAAGAGGTGTCAGTATCACTAGTTGATGTAGTGGTATAGAGTGTGAGGTGGGGGGTTGCAAGGTGGTGAGCCTGTGCTGCTCCAGGTGTGCTTGTGGTGTTCCTTCATGTGTTAGTTACATGTGTCCTGTGGGACAGCTGTGATACTACATGTGGGTTGGGGTTCCAGAAACTGGCAAGTTAGTGGTTGAAGAAGGTGTCACCTATGTGAACCCATAGACATTAATAGAAATGGAACAGGGGCTGATAGGTATGTGGTGTGCATGGGGCACAAAGTGGGGTGTTAATAGGGGGATTATCCAGGGATGTGCAGGATGGCTGCAGGGAAGGTCCACAGCTGGCCATGTTGTCTACAACAACAGCTGTGCATATGCACTGCATTTGGTGTTTGCGTCAGACACTCATGCCCCTGAGTGGGGGTGAGGACTACAATAATACCTTGTGATGCCTATTACATCGGCTTACATGCCTACAGTGAGGTGTTGCGACCATGTCTTCATAGGTGTTGTGTAGTGGATTATGCAATGCCACATATGGTTATACCATACTTAGCCATGTAAACTGGACTGTGCTGCGGTGGGACCCATATTGGGAATGGCTGCCCATTAGGTGTAAGCATGCCTGTTGACTGTACAGAATCCGCGGCCTGTCCAGAGTTTGCTTCATACTATTGGTGTGTTCCTCTTACAATCTGCACCTGTCTGACAAATACCTGGGAACTGACACCATTAAATACAGACAAGTAATTGGGTTTAGGACCCCACATCCTTCAGACGAGTCATGCTAATGCATAATCTATTATTCTATCAGCTTTCTAAGGTTGTAAGTGGAATATGTACTTTCTGTCCCTATTTGTTCCCCCAATGGTTTATGTTATGTCCAGTGGTTTTGCTCTTAGGGGTTGAGAGGTATGGGCATAAGCTCTGCCCATTTCGCAGTATTACTTACATCCCAGGGGCGGTCGTAATACAACTGCACCAGCCAACATCTGCACGCCTAGGCCCATAATTGCATACCCATAGTTCCCCCACCTGCCCCTCCTCTACAGTACTCATCCTTACTGTGGCTGCAGGTGGGGGGTCTAACCACACCACTATACACTGCCCACTCTCCATGTGTCAGGACCCATGTCATATGTTGTGTTGCCCCATGGGTCATCAGGCTTGCACAGCCTACTGGTCCGTGTACATATACAGCCTGGTTGGATAAATCATTACAGGGACTGACTCCAATGATCATTAATTTTTGGGGTGTCCCACAAGGGACATTGATGTCTTTGTTTCAAGATTAGACTTGGTAGGACTCTCCCACTGGTTCACAGGTTCATAGGTAGGTACTAGGCTATTGGTCCTAGGGCCTATATAAGCCTAGCCAAAAGGTACCCTGGCTTTCGCCACCCAAGAAAATTATTTTCCTGTGCCACTGTCGAGCAGAGCCACAGAAGTGATCCCTGGGGTGAATTTCCTATCTCCCATCCAATCAAGATTTTTCTTGAAGAGTGCTAATGAAGAGCTTTGTTTGATATAGATAGGTAATTTGTTCCAGAGTATGGGAAGTTTCCGGGAGAGGAATCTATCCTTCCAGCATGTTCTGTTTGTTGTGGTGACAAGGTTTAGGTCCCTAAAGCATGTAGCTCATAGGGATTGGGATTTCTTTAAGTGGTGCATGTCTAAAAGCTCTGGGTTTGACATAGCTTTGTGTGTTAGGCAGAGATCGCCTCTTAGTAGGCAATATGCGATGGAGTAAAGCTGCAGTTTTTTGAGACAGTCTGCATAGGGCATCTGTTTGAGGCTGGTAATCTTCTTTGAGAGGTATTTCTGTGGCCTTTCCAGTTGTTGTAGATGTCTTGTAAGGTACATACCAAAAGGGGCATTGTACTCTATAATGGGTCTAATGAGTGACGAGTAGAGGGGAACAATGACCTACTTTTTCCTGGATGAGAAACATTTTGTGATGAGGTGTGCCACGTAGAAGGATTTCCTGACAACTGTGGTGATATGATTATCAAAGGAGAGACTACTGTCCACCTGTGTCCCAAGGTCTCTTATCACACTTTTGGAGTTAAGTAGACTACCACCTATGCGGTAGTTCATGGGTACAGAGTTTTTACCAAAAGGGATGACAATGCACTTCTTGGCATTGAGCATGAGGCCATGGCTTTGACACCAGTCATCTGTCTCAGTGAGGCCCTTTTGTAGAGGATGTCCACATCTTTTGGAGTTTTGATTATGGCTCCTAGTTTGCAGTCATCTGCAAACTTCATTAACCAAAGACCTTCTGTGTTAGCCTGTACTTCAGAGAAGTAGATACCAAACAGGAGAGGACCCAGGACTGAACCCTGTGGTACTCCACTTGTCACTGGTCTAAAGTTGGATTTGGAGTCTGCTACTTTCACAGTGTGGGTTCTGTCATTGAGCCAGTTGGCAACCCATTTTGTGACATAGGGATTTATACCTAATTTAGTGAGTTTATCTATAATTCCAGAGTGGGGGTGTTGAAAGCCTTGGCGAGATCTAGATAGGTTGTGTGAACCACCTTACTCTCATCTACGGCTTTGGTGACTGCTTCAAAGAAGTCTTTCAGGTGTAGGAGACATGATCTGCCTTTTACAAACCCAAACTGGGTGGGGTCCTGAGTGTGGAGATTACCAATGTCATTGTTTATAAGTTTCATGATGATACTTTCTATAGCCTTGCAGGCCAGGCTTGTTAGGCTAATGGGGTGGTAGTTTTTGGGGTCTGTGTTGGCTCCCCCTTTGTGGAGTGGGATAACTGTCATTGTGTGCCATTCAGTGGGCACATAGCCTGAGGTGAGGCTATGACTGTACATGGTACTTAGGTGGGGTGCCAGTTCCTTCTGTAGCTCATGTAGAACACAGCCTGGGATGTTGTCAGGTCCCATGGATGCTGTGTTCTTGGCTTTGGATAGTGTGTTTTTTACCTGTGCAGCCGTGGTCTGGGAAGCAGTGGTGTGTTTACCTGTATCATGTGTTTGTATGTTTTACCTGTCTAGGTGGGGGTGGTTGATGCTACGTGTTACACGTTTGTTGATTGGACCCCTCACCCCCATTTGCATGGCCTGTGAACATATCTAATTCGTAACTGCTGTATCATATCCTAGCTATTTACATGTGTATATTTACACATACACACACACACACACACATATATATATATATATATATATATATATATATATATATATATATATATATATATATATATACACATTACTATATACAGATATGTCTGTATATGTATGCATACATGTATATATTTATATATTGCTGTCTGTGTATATCTAACAACATATGGGTTTATGGGTGTCTGCATATGTATATATCTATATGTGGGTATGTATATGTATTTTGTCTCTGTATGTATACATTTGTACTACAGAGAGGGAACGGTATATCTCCATGTAGCTATGGGTAGATACACACACACATTCCTCTACATATATACATCTACATCTGGTTATTCCATTCTTTGCCCTGTAGATTAGACTTTGCTGCAGTGGGACTCGTAGCGGTTGTGGCTGCTCGTTGGGCAGCGCCTCTGCCCAATGAACACTTCTGCTCACATCCCTGGGACTGTCCGTATAGACCCACATCAGCCAACACCTGCACACCTAGACCCATAACTAGCTATTCATAGTTCCCCCGCCCACACCTCCTCTACAGCACCCATCCTTACTCTGGGTGCAGGTTGGGTCTGAACACACCACTACACGCTGCCCACTCTCCACTTCACAGGTCCAATGTCATACGTTGTCTCGACCCATGGGTCATCAGGCTTTCCCAACCTTGTATTCCGGGTATGTACACACCCCAGCCAGAACGGTCGTCGTATCAGCTTCCTTTGGTTATATGTCAATTTTTGGGGAGTCCCGCAAGGGATACTCCTGTCTGTGTTCCAAGATTAGATTTCACGGGTGCACTCTGTACCCCCCCCAGTTGTATCCTGCCTGTTGTCTGGCTAGCAGTGGACTATTTACATTATTTGTGTGTATGTTTCCTCTGTCCGGCTGGGGAGTGGGGGAAGAGGTCATGCTAGGTGTTACATGTTTTTTGTTTGGGCCCCTCACTTCCATTGGCATAGCCTGTGAACATATGCCATTCTTGTGTGCTGTTTTCTATCATAGCTGTATATCTGTGTATATCTACGCACACACACACACAAACACACACACACACACACACACACACACACACACACACATATATATATATATATATATATATATATATATATATTATATATATATATATATATCACAACCCGCGAACTCAGTCCCAGAAAACCATGAATTACACTGCAAAAGGTACGTCCGAAATCCAATAAACTCTTCCAAGGATGTAGTTGAATGCTTTATTTTACAAAACGAACAACATGAAAAAAGTACTAAATAAAATCCAATCAAGCGCTTTCGCCTGAAGCTATATCAGGCTTTTTCAAGATGAACAACAGGAAACTTGGCTTCATTTAAATAAAGCAGTTAACTATCCATTAACAACAATCAAGTGTAATTAATTAGTCATAATTAAAGTGCCATTTAGTAAATTATTATACACCTTTTAGATGCCGTAGATGTTTTTGTTGCATTAAAAATAAACAGTATTTAATAATTTATACTTCATAAAACCACACATCTTATTAAATAAATATAAGTGTGATAAAAATATTGATTATTAAAAATAAACTTCAAAATGTATAATGTCTAAACTATCACTTAACAAAGACAAGCCACTATTGACTTCTGTTAGACAAGAATTTTAAAAACCAGATGTACTATACTACATGGTTGTTATCTTGTATAAATAATATAGGGCAACTTGCTGTTTATTATTTCTGGTCAATATACAAATAATGTAATTGTTTCAAATGCCACGTAGAATAATAATAACCTGCATAAACTTTCATACTTATAAAATATAACTAACCCTGTAACTATAAAGACCTATCAACTATACAAAAACTCACTAGTGCCTAAATAAAGAATGTATATGCCCAACCATGGTGGACTAAAATTAATATAGAACAAATGATACCTTAATTATAAATTATTGGACTATGAAAATAGTGTATATAGAGCAATACATAGGTGAATAAATATAAATCAGTAATAAATAAATAATTAATTAATATAAATATAAGTATGTCTATGTATGACTAAGTGATTAATTTGTTGAAAATCTAAGTATGTATAAATATAAAAACATAAAATGTTGTATAAAATGTAGATATAAATATGTGGAAAATACTCAATAATAAACAACTTTTGATAACTTTGCATAAAGTTGAATATTACATATCAGATAAAATGCAAATGTATGTTGGAAAATGAGGTATTAGTATTAGCCCTTAAGCCACTGATTCTATACAGTGTGAAAACTAAAAACCATGGAATACTCATATGGCTACCTTAATACTAAAACCTTTTAAAGTTTTTCCCTTCTTAATTTTAATAAACTACTAATACTTATAGCTTCATTCAAACCAGGTGGTCTAGATGCATTCAACCTTAGTTGCCAAGTTAATTCTTTATATTCCACAGATGTTTCCCAATCACCACCCCTTGGGTTCAAAGGGACCTGCTCCAAAACCATAAATTTTAAAGCCATCTTTGGATATATTGTCAGATGTCTGTAAAAAGCATTTGAATCTTTCTTTTTCTGAATATCGTAAAGATGCTCGTATATCCTTCTACGTAGCGTTCTCTCAGTTTTGCCAATGTAAAAGCTTTCACACACCTGACATACCCCTAAGTAAACTATCCCTTTCGATGCACAATTATAATATAATTCAGACTTCACCCTGTACTTTCTTGATTTAATATAATAAGAATCATCATTCATTATGTATGGGCATTGTTTACATGAATTGCATTTATAAGTACCAATTTTTTAACCTTTTATACATTTAAAATGTTGTTGGTGTTTTCAAACATATTTTTAAGATTAGTACTTCTCGCGTTTACAAATGTTGGTTGCTTAGGTAACCATTTGCTGGTATCTTCATTTAATCTTAGAATGGGCCAATACTTTAAAACAATGTTTTTTACTTTTAAAGAATCATTATTAAAAGTATGTATGAATGCAGTATGAAAATCAGAGTGGTCACCTTTCTTTTTCTATTAAATTACTGTCAGTTGGTGAATTATCAGTTTCTGTACCTAGTAAGGGAAAATATGTGTCAACCCTTTTATTCAACACTTCTTGATACATTTTATCTATCAAGTTCTTCGGGTAACCTCTTTCTAAAAATAAATTCACCAACAAATTAACTTCCTTGGAAAACAACTCATCTGTGTTACACATTCTAGAGGCCCTGATAAATTGGCCCTTCAAAATGCCTTTTTGTTTTGTGAAACAGGGTGACCACTACAGAAGTGTAGATATGCATTAGAAAAAGTACTTTTTCTAAACACCGATGATTGAAACATCTGCAATTCTAAATTTTTAGTAAGCAATACGTCCAAATAGTTCAAACTGCAATCACTGATATTGTGTGTGAATTCTAAAAAATGTGTGGTGTTATTAATGTAGGTTAAAAATTCTTGGAGGCTTTCCTTATTGCCTCTCCACAATATGCAAATATCGTCAAGGTACCTTTGGTAATGTATAATATTATCCTTCCATGGTGACATAAAAATAAACTTACTTTCCCAATAAAATAAAACAATATTTGCATATGCAGATGCACAGGGTGTGCCCATGGCTACACCTTTTCTTTGCTTGAAAAGCTCACCATTAAAATAAATAAAATTGTTATGTAAAATAATTTCCATAAAATCAACTAAAAGGTTAATAATTTTTGCACTTAGTCCTGAGTGTTTAATTAAAATCTCATTAAACCAATGTAACCCAGTATCATGGGGGATGCTAGGAAATAACTCCACCACATCTATGGTAACCATGAAATCAGTAATGCCATAAAATTCTTTCTTAATGTTCCTGAGAAAATCCCAAGAATCCTTACAAATGTGTTTAAAAGCTGCTACCATTTTCTTGAGTGAGATGTCAACAAATTTACCCAAAGGTTCTGTAATACTTCCCGACCCTGCAACTATGGGCCTAAACTTTAAGGGATGTAACCCTTTATGGACCTTGGGAATGCCAAAGACAACTGGGGTGAGGGGTTTGTTAACTAATAGGAAATTGAACAATTTTTCATTAATCACCCCCTGTAGCAAATGGTCTTGTAATAAGAATTTTATTTTTGCATATGCTATATTGATTTCATTCAGGGAGATGATACTATATTCTTCAGTGTCCTGTAAAATATTATGTATATTTTCTACATAATCATGCCTATACATTAACACCACCCCCACCACCCTTGTCCGGTTTCATAACCCTAACTTGTTCTTCTCTTAATTTTTCTATTAAAGAAAAGCAATCCAGGGATAGATTCTTTGGTTTATTATTAGTTTTAAACAGATTTCTTATATCTACCTCAACTAGCTCTTCAAAAATCCTGATGACTGGGTGCAAGGGTGGATTAAAAGTACTTGATCTACTAAATGGCTCTCTTGTGAATGACCCACCTTTAAAAAATAAATCCAAATTTAGTTGTCTGGTGAATAATTTTAGTTCTAAAACAGCTTTAGTAACATCTAACGATTTAGCTGGGACAAACTGAAACCCTTTCGTAAATAAATCAAAGTGTGTATCCTGGATAGAAATATCTGTGAAATTAAATATAGAGAAATTACATTTTGTTGTGACCGTGTAAGGCTCAGCCACTAATCCTGTTGAACAGGTTTCATTAATAATTTCAAGTGCATTCATCTCCATGGTTTCTCCCATGTATGATGATTCTGGTACTTTGCCCTGCTCCCCTGTCTGCCTTGGGGAAAGTAAAAAAACTGATCCGGGTTGTTGTTAGGAGTATTGGTGTTATTACTGTTACTTTGTTTTTGTGCCAAGCGTTCACTACGCCTTAGCGGTTCTTCAAAGGAGGGTTCATTGTTAATATTATGAAAATTCTTAGTAGCAACTTTGTTGTTCATTTGTTTGTTGAACCATCTCCCTTTAGCTAGCGACTGATACGCTACCCCAGTCTTATATTCGTTCAAATCCCTCTCTAACTTTCTGACCTTCCTCTCCATAATTTTACAGCAGTACTGATCTACTTCTAAAAATACATTGTCATATTCTTTTTTCACTCTAAAAAAATGAGAATCAGAGACAATTGAATCATTCAACTCATTAAGCTCTTGTAACAATCCTTCCATTTTCTTCTCGTAGTCATTAATCATGAGTTGAATCATGTCCAGTCCTGTTTTATCAAACAAGTCCGAAATGTCTTTAAACAATTGTGAGCCTGGTGTAGCATTATTAGGGAATTTATTTAAATGAAGACCCTTGGGGACTCTTCTTACCCTGATACATTCATGCAAATAATCTATTTCTAGCTGTGTCGTTTTAAAAGCATATAGCTTGTCATTAAACACCGAAAAATCACTGTCAGTTTTGTTCAAAACTGGAAAATTATCGACAACAGTACCTGGTTGAAATGCGAACGACTTGTTTGTCCATGCACCAAAGTTAAATGTCTTCGGGTTATTGTCGGCAGATTTAGTTGTTCCCTGCTGTTGAAAGGAAGCTCCACTCTTGGGAAGAGCTCCTATTAAATGTCCGGTAACATTTGAATTATGCGATTCTCCATTCCTGCTTGTGTCCATGTTGTTCGCGCCAAACTCTTGAAGTTGATTGCCAGCAACTCCTCCTCTGGAATTAGAGTTACTGTCTTTAAGCGTATTATTCAACTGGGTAAGAAGGCAGATCACTTGCCGGAATTCAGATCTCTTCACCGGAGTGTCATCTGGTACATCACTTAAAATCAAAGGTGTGTTTGGAAAGTCGGATTGGACGGTGCCTTCTGCCATAGGAGAAAACAAGAAAATCACAACCCACGAACTCAGTCCCAGAAAACCACGAATTACACTGCAAAAGGTACGTCCGGAATCCAATAAACTCTTCCAAGGATGTAGTTGAATGCTTTATTTTACAAAACGAACAACACGAAAAAAGTACTAAATAAAATCCAATCAAGCGCTTTCGCCTGAAGCTGTCAGGCTTTTTTCAAGATGAACAACAGGAAACTTGGCTTCATTTAAATAAAGCAGTTAACTATCCATTAACAACAATCAAGTGTAATTAATTAGTCATAATTAAAGTGCCATTTAGTAAATTATTATAAACCTTTTAGATGTCGTAGATGTTATTGTTGCATTAAAAATAAACAGTATTTAATAATTTATACTTCATAAAACCACACATCTTATTAAATAAATATAAGTGTGATAAAAATATTGATTATTAAAAATAAACTTCAAAATGTATAATGTCTAAACTATCACTTAACAAAGACAAGCCACTATTGACTTCTGTTAGACAAGAATTTTAAAAAACAGATGTACTATACTACATGGTTGTTATCTTGTATAAATAATATAGGGCAACTTGCTGTTTATTATTTCTGGTCAATATACAAATAATGTAATTGTTTCAAATGCCACGTAGAATAATAATAACCTGCATAAACTTTCATACTTATAAAATATAACTAACCCTGTAACTATAAAGACCTATCAACTATACAAAAACTCACTAGTGCCTAAATAAAGAACGTATATGCCCAACCATGGTGGACTAAAATTAATATAGAACAAATGATACCTTAATTATAAATTATTGGACTATGAAAATAGTGTATATAGAGCAATAAATAGGTGAATAAATATAAATCAGTAATAAATAAATAATTAATATAAATATAAGTATGTCTATGTATGACTAAATGACTAATTTGTTGAAAATCTAAGTATGTATAAATATAAAAACATAAAATGTTGTATAAAATGTAGATATAAATATGTGAAAAATACTAAATAATAAACAACTTTTGATAACTTTGCATAAAGTTGAATATTACATATCAGATAAAATGCAAATGTATGTTGGAAAATGAGGTATTAGTATTAGCCCTTAAGCCACTGATTCTATACAGTGTGAAAACTAAAAAACATGGTATACTCATATGGCTAACTTAATACTAAAACCTTTTAAAGTTTTGCCCTTCTTAATTTTAATAAACTACTAATACTTATAGCTTCATTCAAACCAGGTGGTCTAGATGCATTCAACCTTAGTTGCCAAGTTAATTCTTTATATTCCACAGATGTTTCCCAATCACCACCCCCTTGGGTTCAAAGGGACCTGCTCCAAAACCATAAATTTTAAAGCCATCTTAGGACATATTGTCAGATGTCTGTAAAAAGCATTTGAATCTTTCTTTTTCTGAATATCGTAAAGATGCTCGTATATCCTTCTACGTAGCATTCTCTCAGTTTTGCCAATGTAAAAGCTTTCACACACCTGACATACCCCTAAGTAAACTATCCCTTTCGATGCATTTATTTAAATGAAGCCAAGTTTCCTGTTGTTCATCTTGAAAAAGCCTGACATAGCTTCAGGCAAAAGAGCTTGATTGGATTTTATTTAGTACTTTTTTTGTGTTGTTCATTTTGTAAAATAAAGCATTCAACTACATCCTTGGAAGAGTTTATTGGATTTTGGATGTACCTTTTGCATATATATATATATATATATATGGGTTCCTATGACTTCATCGAAATGTCATATCACCGACACTCACCTCTTCGACACCAAACCATCGACTGCCATATCATCGACAATTCTGGTAAGCGATCTTCCCCCTTACAGGACCCATGGTAGCGCTTTCAAGGTAAATTATACGGAATCACGTAAACCCTACTCGTTGTAACACAGGAACAAGCGCTACCATGGGTCCTGTAAGGGGAAGATATATATATATATATATATATACATACATAATGTCTGTAACCTCTGGTTACAGTTTCTTACACTCAGTTAGCTTCTACTTTGCTTAATCTGTGTAGGCAATGCATACCCCCATGCAAATGCACTTAAACACGCTTACTGGTGCTTATATATGCTTATTACTGCTTATTTATGCTTAAACCTGCTTACTAGTGCCTTATTCATTATGACACTACCACTTTGATTGAATGACATTAGTTAAACATTTCATGCAGTACTCCAGTTCGCATTTGCATGTTATTATGTAGGTTATACAGCAAAAAGATGTATAAATATGCTTATATACACATTGTACATGGGGAATGATATGTACTTTAGTGGGACTTGAACCGTAAATGCCTGGTCATTAGGCAGATGCTCTAACCACTACACTATTGATGCTAACATTGATTCTGTATGTTTTTTTTCTATTTGGATGATTTTGATGTGTAAGCTATGCTAAGCAGAGGGCAGTGACAAGCAAACATGCTGCGCTTCACTTACACTTTCAGTAATGAGGCAATACAAATGTAAAATAGGGACATGGGGAATCTAATTGTGATAGTTCTAGGGACAGGGCTCAACATTCCACTACGTGCTTGTATGTTTACTACTTTGATTTTATTTAAGTGTTCTTAGACACTCTTGTTTGCTTAGCATACATTTCAGTATCCACAGACACTGAACTAATTGCTTACTATTAGAGGCGGACTCTAATAGTAAGCAATGTAGGTTGTGCAACTGTGGGGGCATGTTTAAGCCTCCATAGAGCACTTAAACATGCCCCCTGCACCACTCGCACATGTTTTCTGTTCATGTTGAGGGTGCGGCAGCATGCCCTCATAAATATTCATATGGTGCTACTGCACCATCTGTAAGGAGGATGCACGGCGCAAGGCAAAAACTGTCTTGCGCTGAGCTTCATGAATCCCGGGGAGAGTATTTTGTCTTCTCTGTCTGGTAAGAGCCTTCTTGTTGTCCAAAATATAACATCAGTCATGATATCCCACGTAACTCTAATGGATGGACAAGACCAGATCTTTTGCAAATAATCTACTTCCAATACCTGACCTTAACCAGTATGTTGACAAAGTGACCCATCTTCATTCAAATAATCCTAAAGAAGAATGTTGCCACATATGAATTAATTTAAACACTGTAAATTTCACCAGTGTCAGAATGTTTCTACACAAGTGGAGGGTTATAATTTCCTTTCTCATTTTTATTTCTTTTGCAGCATGTACCTCACTGGTACAGTTTTCAGTTTCCTGCATAAATCCTTCTCCTGCGTTTTGTTTCCTTCTTTCTGCAATACACTGATTTTTAATCCCCCCTTATATGTACCTCTAGTATCTCTAATTTTCTACATATAGTGGAGTAGCTGATCTCTACTTATTTTATACTGTGTTTTGCTTACCTGCAATGAAGCCTTAATTTGTTAATATTGCCACCACTTAAATCTATGTCATTCTATGTCAGATATAAGAGAGTTATAGATAACAACCAAGCACCAAATGTATATATACCACCACAAAGGCCAGAATAAAATCCAAAAATTATTAAACACTCTCTATCACTTCGGCCAAATGCCTTTCAAGAGTTAAAAAACACATACAAAACCTCTCACTACATTTTTAATTGTTTAACTATTTCATTGTTTGAATTATTTGAGTTTTATTGATGTTTGTATTTAAGTGAGAGGTTATAGGCAGATAAATTTTGGATTTTATTCTGGTCTTTGTGGTGGTATATAAGAGAGTTATAGTCCTTTATTGAATTCCTTTATAAATTCCAAATATCTAGTGGGAAAAAAAGGCATTTTCCTTCTCTAGCTCTCCCTTTCCAAAAATAATTGGGTGCCCTCCAGCCAGGATCAAGCTGAATGTGCTTCCATATTACTGTTGCAGTACTCATTGCCTAAGTGCTCTACTACCAAGGATAGCCCAATGTCCAGCACCAAGGCTATTATATCCTACCACCATCATATATCAGCCATATGCTCCCCACTCAAGAGTAAGGGATAAAGGTGACATACATATGCTGAATACTCAGAACTTTTTTGCTACCAGTCCAAACACTACAGTTGAATGTTGGTCTGAATGTGCTTTGCTGAGTTAGTTTCTATCGAGCCATTTACAGCTAAATGCCCCATTGAGATTCCTTCTTGTTCTTCCTTTTCTTGTATACTTAGGGCTCATGTCATACAGGAAAGGAATATGACAGCATGGGAGGCAGATTCCCCATAAAGATTGCTATGAGAAGTGTTTGTTCTGTTTAGGTGCTTCACACAATCTTACTCAGTGTACCATTCGTCAGGCTTTTGTGCCTAAAATGCTTCACTGCCATCTGTTCTGTCTTTCCATTTGCTTTGACAATCAATGTCTCAAGATTTTTGGCCCAGGGTACCATGGCTGAATCCACCCACCCTGAGATATAGCCATCTCTTAAGAACAAGACCAAGAAATCTCAGTCTGAAGCTGCTGCTGTTCAGCTTCCAACAGACATCCTTCTCAAGGTGAGTGAAGACCCTGAAGACTGTCCACTGCTGACACCAGTTTACTCTGCTGTGACCTATAAGAGGTCATCATGTTGTGTGTCCTCTGAAGCTTTGCAAAAGTCTACCACAGATGATGAGGGGGAACCACCACTGTTTATTTCCAAAGGTCCTAGGCGGATTCCCCACATTTTGGCTAGAGAAGAAGTGCCAGGTACCGTTATCGAATCTAGGCATGGTTCAAAGCTTCCAAGACTAGTCAAAGCTAACACCCCTCTGAAGATGAATTTGAAAACCAAGCATGTTCCTTCTATTGCTAATGATCTTCAGAAGAAATAGCAAGATTTTACACAGGGCTTGTTCAATGCCCTAATGGCTTTAAGACCTCCTCAGGGGTTGTCTGTTCTTGCTTCCCATTAGTCCTCTACTCCTGGCAGAAGAACTATGGAGGCTGAGTCTTCAGATGAGGAAAGGGACTCTGGGGAGGAGTCATTCGCCCCACAGAAAACCTCTCTTTTAGACTGTGGGTCTGAGTAATAGGATTCCTTGAGTCCTGATTCTCCTTCTGAGAAATTGTCTTTTGGAGATGCAGTAGTTCACATGATGGAACATTTTAAATGGGACTGCTCACAAGTCTGTTACATTCAAAAGAGATTTTATGAGCTTTTGCAGTTAGAATCTCCTAAACTTTCTGCTGTTCCTCCTGTGTTGGATGCCATGTTGGACATAGTTACAGCTGCGTCTTTGGCCCCTGACTCCCAACCTCTGGCCCCTAAGAAGTCTATTTCTATAAAGTGCCTGAGGCCTTTAAGTACCTCTACAAGTGTCCTGCCTCAGATCATGTGGTGGTCTGTCTTTCTACTGATAAGCTATCCAAGTGTTTGCCCTTGTCTAAGCTTCTACTTTCTGATAAAGATAGTTGGGCTATGGAGAGGCTGGGGGAAAAGTGTATATTTCTGCAACATTGGCCTTTAGGGCCATTAATTATAAGACTTATATGACCAGGAATGTTTTGGCCCTTTTTGTCTCAGCTGGTGGGGGGGGGGGGGGGGTTGTCTGACATTCCTGATTCTGAAGGTAAAACTGCTGACCTGCCCTTGTTCAGCTCCACTTCTCAGGTTGCCTGTCACTTCATTTAAATGTAGTTATAATGCCGTTAATGCATCATCTAAGGCTGCTGCTTCTGGTTCCGTTATGAGGAGATACTCTTGGCTTCACCTCCAGGCCCTACTTGATGACATTAAAGCCAAACTACCGAATGCTTCTTTAGGCAATCAAAATCACTTTGGTATGGCTGTTGCTGACATGTTTAAGACTCAGCAAAACAAAGGTAAAGGGATGCAGGGTGTTAAAAGAAATCTTTGTTTGTGACATATTTCTCCTCTTCTTCTTGGCCAGATTCCCCTGTCTTTTCATGTCTGGAAACAGATAAATTCATAAAAAGATAAAATCAGGAAAAGAACAAACTAGATAAAACAAACTGCTGGTCTGCAGAGACTCCGACCATACTTAAAAATCGCAAAAGAAGTAAACTTATGATTGCAGAGTTAAAATAAACCTGTATACCAAGTCCAATATTTTAGTGCTTTCATTTTATTAAATAAATAAAAATCTGTCCATATCCCATAGGTTCATAGGTTCATACTAGGCTATCTGCCCTAGGGCATTTATAAGCCTCACCACCTATTTTAAATTAATTTTGCTATGCCCTTTTTCGAGGTTAGTATACTGTGCCTCTGTCTAACAGTGACACAGAAGTGATACCCGGGGTAAACCTACTATCTCCCATCCACTCATCAAGATTCCTCTTGAAGAGAGTCAATGAGGGACTCTGCCTAACCTGGACTGGGATTTTATTTCAGAGTGAAGGGAGCCTCTGGGTTATGAATCTGTCCCTCCAGCATGACCTATTTATTTCAGTGCTGAGGTTCAAGTCTCTCGAGCACGTAGCTCGATGGGATTTGGATTTTCTCAGGTGCAGCATGTCCATTAATTCTGGGTTGGACATGGCTTTATACATCAGGCACAGATTGCCTCTGAGCAGGCGGTATGCCACTGAGTAGAGCTGGAGTTTCTTTAACCAGGCAGCATATGGCATCTGTTTGAGCCCTTTGATCCACTTGGTGAGGTACTTTTGAGGTCTTTCCAGTTGCTGCAGGTGTTTGGTAAGGTACATCCCAAAAGGGGCATTGTACTCAATTATGGGCCTGATGAGGGATGAGTAAAGAGGCACGATGACCTCCCCTGATCTAGATGTGAATCCCTTCATGATTAGGTGGGCTATATAAAATGTTTTTCTAACCACTTTGGCCATGTGGTTGTCAAATGAGAGATTGCTATCAGCTTGGGTCCCCAGGTCCCTAATTACTTCTTCCGTACTCAATGGATTACCACCTATATGGTAATTTGTGGGCACTTTGTTTTTGCCAAAGGGGATGACTATACACTTTTTGGCGTTTAGCTTGAGGCCATGGCTCTGGCACCAGTTGTCTGTTTCTATGTGGCCCTTTTGTAGGATGCTTGTGTCAGCTGGAGAGTCGATTATGGCGTCCAGTTTGCAGTCATCTGTGAACTTGGTCAGCCACAGTCCTTCCATGTTAGCCTGTACCTCTGAGAAATATATACCGAACAAGAGAGTTCCCAGGACTGAGCCTTGTGGGACGCCACTTGTAACTGGTTTGGAGTCTGACATGGCACCAGCAATTCTAACCATGTGAGTTCTGTCCTTCAGCCAGTTTGCAGCCCATCTAGTGACATAGGGGCTTAATTTTAAGCTGGTGAGCTTATCTATAATGCCTGAGTGGGGTATTGTATCAAAGGCTTTTGCAAGGTCCAGGTAGGCTGTGTGGACCACCTTCCCCTCGTCAATGGCCTTGGTGACTGTTTCAAAGAAATCAACTAGGTTTAAGAGGCAGGATCTGCCCTTAACAAAGCCAAACTGGGTAGGATCCAGTGTCTGTAGGCCCACAATATCTTTATTTATGAGGTCCATGATGATCCTTTCCATAGCTTTGCAGACAAAGCTAGTCAGGCTTATGGGGCGATAGTTTCCAGGATCTGTTGAGGCACCACCTTTGTGGAGAGGGACCACTGTTGCTGTATGCCACTCTTTGGGTACATATCCTGTAGTAAAGCTGAGATTGAACAGTAGTTTTATGTTTGGGTTTAGTTCTTCTTGGAGTTCATGTAGGACGCAGCCCGGGACATCTTCTGGTCTCATTGATGCTGTGTTTTTTGCTTTGGAGAGGGCGGCTCTTACCTGAGCATCTGAGATGTCAGGGGGGCAGCACTCTGCTGGGATAGATATTTGCCCTTTTGGTGGGGAAGGGGGGGAGAAGTTTGCGCTGAACCTGTCAGCTAGGATGTTGGCAATGTCTGTGGGTTTGGTGTATTTTTTGTCATTTTGGACTAATTCTGAGCATATCTAGGAATTCCCACCCAGGTTCCTAACATAACTAAAGAAAGCCTTGTGATTATCCTTAGTGTCCTGTGCAATTTTTCTCTCGAAGCTGGCCTTAGACGATTTTATGAGTGCCCGTAGTTTTTTTGCTAATACTGATCAGAGATGCCTTCCCTTTTTGGGATTTTGCTCTGTCATGTAGTAGCTTCCTCCTTCTATTGTATAGTTTATTTATGGCTGGGGTCCACCAGACAGGACGCCTAACTATGAAGGATTGGGTCTTGGTTTTATTTGGGATTGCATGATCCATGCATTCCTGAAGGTGTTCATAGAATGCGTTTATAAAGGATTCTGCGGTCTGGGCCGTATTTTCCACAGACCCGGGGGCTTTGAAGGATTCCACCTCAATTTTGAGGAGTGTGAAATTTGCTTTAGAGAAGTTTTTCACTGTGGTTTTTGGGCAGGGGCTGGGGTCAGGATGTGAATATCTAGTGAGATTAGTTTATGGTCTGATCTTACCAGTGAGGGATACACTTCTGGTCTGGAGCATAGAGTCCCCATGTTGGTGATGATCAGGTCCAGTATGTTTTCCCCTCTTGTGGGAGTGGCAACAAGCTGTTCCATAGCATTTGAGTTTATAAATTCTAGGAACCTTCGGGCTAGGGTGTTGGAGTTAGAGTAATGCTCCCAGTCTATGTTAGGGTAGTTGAAGTCGCCCAATATAATGGTGTTTGGAGACACCTTCATATTTTCCATTGTTCTCTGGAAGGCCGAGTGGGGTTCCTGGGTTTGGGAGGGTGGACTGTAACAGGCTATAAACTGGAAGGCAGTTTTACCCACTGTTAGTTGCACATGGATAGTCTCTGATGCTTCCTGCTGTACCACCAAGTGTGGGTATCTTTGACGAATATTGATACTCCCCCTCCTTTTGTGATTCGGTCCAAGTTTTGGGGCCGAAAAACATGGTATGAGGTATAACCTGTTAGTGCTGGGGTGCTCTCGGGAGCCTTGAACCAGGTTTCTGTTACTGCACAAATATGGATGTTCTCCATGCTAAGGAGAGTTTCGAGTGCATGTATCTTGAGGTTTAGACTTCTGGCATTGAGTAGCATTACTCTTAGTTTCTTATTCCTTGTGATACTTATGGAGGTGGGTTTGTCTTTTGAGCCTTGCCTAAAAAAGGCACTATGGGGGTGGCAAGACCCTTTGCCAGTATCCGAAAGCCCAGGGGTGACAGGTGCAAGCCGTCCCTAGCGAAGCATCATGGCTTGTCGAGCATGTCATCCCAGGCAGACAGGCATTGGATCCCCTTTGAATGACACCAATACTTAAGCCAATTGTTGAAATTGATCATCTTGTCTTCATATTGTGGCATCATTCTTGGTGAGGGTAAGATGCTACTCAAGGTCAGGGTCATACCGGCCTGGGCTACATGCTCAGAGTGCTCCTCTATGTCTCTTTTCATGTAGTCCAGGGAGGTACGTCTCAGGTCATTCACACCAGCATGGACAATGACTGTGTCATATTTGTACTTGCCTTGGAGTGACCTGAGTGCTTGTGTTATGTGGCAGATCCTAGCGCCCGACAGGCAGCTCACCATGACCTTGTCCTTGTTCAGCCTGGTGAGCGGGACGTCAGTGTGTCTGACGATAGAGTCACCTATTACAAGTTTATCAGGTGTGTTGTTTAGCCTTAAGGGCTGTGACTGTTTGGCACACTGGCTTTGTGAGCTATGTGTTGCACGTGTTTTGTTTTGGGGTAGCGGTTGCTTGGGTGTCTGCTTTGGAGGTCCCTGCTGCTTAGACAGATTTTTATTTAGAGCCTCCGAGTATGTTTTTGTGTGTTTATGTGTTTGGTTTGCTGTCGTGGTAGGTCTATGTGAGACTGGAATTGTAGTGAGTGTGGTTTCCTTCTCCTCCTGACTGGTTACACCAGTACTATGTTGAGAGAGCTTAGCCTCCAGTTTGGCTATATGGTTGCATCCCTCACATATGTTGGAATTTGTTGGGAGGAGGAGAGGGTTGTCTGTGTACATGAGACAGTTGTAACATTCCCTCAATATTCCCAGATTCACCAGCTGGACCGGAGAGGAGATTGACAACTGACCTTTGGACATGCTAGAGTAGTACTGGGAATTCCTTTATAAATGAAAAAGGGCCAATGGGGAACAAAGTACTCAAGGGGAGTTTGTGAGGGTGTATTGCTTTTAATCTTTTAGTGCTGACTTATATAATTGCTTTAGTGAGCAAGTGCCAGGCTTTAGAGTGGGAATAGGGTGTTTATTATGAGAACTAGATCAGTTCTAAGGGAAAAAGTGAAGAGCAGACTTTGTGGAGCTGAGAAAGGTTTAAAACCAATTAAGTGGCGCTGCCCGATGCTGCGCTATGCGCAAAATCATGCAAAGCCGCGCTAAAGCGGGTTTTATACAGGGGGACTTAAAAGAGCTAGAAATTGGGCCAAAATGGCCAATAGACTACCAGATTCTTGTGCTGGGAACACTCCTCCAGGGATAGATAGGCTGCTCCAAGCTCTCCACTGCAACTGGTGAACAAAGAAGCCTCCCTTTATCCAAGAAAGGAAATGGGCAACACAGGAACTTTTCAAAAGTCCAGAATACAGCAAAGCCTGTATTTGGACTACTCTAAGTCAGGAAAGACAAGAAACAAGGAACATTTTTTTTTCTTTTTTGCAACAAACAGCAGGAAAATGCAATAAATATGTAACACAGGCTAGCGCACTTGAGTGTGTAGCCTCAACAGGTAAATGCAACAAACAGGACAAACTTTAAAAGTGCAGGTGCATAAACAACTTTAAACAGTTTAAAACAGATCAAGAAGCAGAAATATTTGCAGTTTAGCTAGATCGGACAGTTGCCCAGGTAGTAGCAGGAAAACAAACACTTTTATCAGGTTAGCAGTCACTCTTTTAGCCTCTCTGCTGCTAGCACCACTCTGCAGGACCACAAGGAGCTTGGCTGAGTAGTAACAAGCGCAAAAACTGCACCAAAGTGGGTTTTATACAGGGGGACTTGAAAGAGCTAGAAATTGGCCCAAAACGGCCAATTGACTACCAGATTCTTGTGCTGGGAACACTCCTCCAGGGATAGATAGGCTGTTCCAAGCTCCCCACTGCCACTGGTGAACAAAGAAGCCTCCCTTTATCCAAGAAAGGAAATGGGCAACACAGGAACTTTCCAAAAGTCCAGAATACAGCAAAGCCTGTATTTGGACTACTCTAGGTCAGGAAAGATGGGAAACAAGGATAATTTTATTTTTTCATTTTTGCAGCAAACAGCAGGAAAGTGCAATAAATATGTAACACAGGCTAGCGCACTTGAGTGTGTAGCCTCAACAGGTAAATGCAACAAACAGGGCAAACTTTAAAAGTGCAGGTGCAAAAACAACTTTAAACAGTTTAAAACAGTTCAAGAAGCAGAAATACTTGCAGTTTAGCTAGATCGGACAATTGCCCAGGTAGTAGCAGGAAAAAAACACTTTTATCAGGTTAGCAGTCACTCTTTTAGCCTCTCTGCTGCTAGCACCACTCTGCAGGACCACGAGGAGCTTGGCTGAGTAGTAACAAGTGCACAAACCACGCCAAAGCGGGTTTTATACATGGGGACTTGAAAGATCTAGAAACTGGCCCAAAACAGCCAATAGACAACCAGATTCTTGTGCTGGGAACACTCCTCCAGGGATAGATAGGCTGCTCTAAGCTCCCCACTGCCACTGGTGAACAAATAAGCCTCCCTTTCTCCAAGAAAGGAAATGGGCAGCACAGGAACTTTCCAAAAGTCCAGAATACAGCAAAGCCTGTATTTGGACTACTCTAGGTCAGGAAAGATGGGAAACAAGGATAATTTTTTTTCCTTTTTGCAACAAACAGCAAACAAATGCAATAAATATGTAACACAGGCTAGCACACTTGAGTGTGTAGCCTCAACAGGTAAATGCAACAAACAGGACAAACTTTAAATTACAAGCAAAAGCGCTAAAGCTGGCTTTAAAGCAGGGGTTAGAAAGAGATAGGAAATGGCCCAAAACGGCCAATAAGCTACAGGTCACTGGGCTGGAACCACTCCTCAAGGGACAGATAAGCTGCTCAAAGCTCCCCACTCTCACTGGTGAACAAAGAAGCTTCCTCCTATCCAAATAAGGATATGGGCAACACAGGAACTATGACACAGCCCAGAGATCAGCAATACCTGAAGACTGGACTATTCTAGTTCAGTAAAGGCGGGAAACAAGGATTTTTTTTTTACAAAGTAGCAGAAATTAGGTACAGAAACACAGTAAATGCTTTAATTTGGCTAGCGCACTTGAGTGTGTAGCCTACCAGTTAAACTAAGCAAAAACAAACTTTAAAAGTGCAAAAAAAACCTCAGAAATACAGGCAGGAATGCAATAAAACAACTTTGCAGAGTTTATTTAGTTAAAGAAACAGAAGTCTATATATACAGAAAAGCAGCTAAAACACATAAACACTTCAGATGCAGTGCAACCTAGAGCACTTGAGTTGTAGCAATATTAAGGCAATTACAGTTATAATAGATGCTCTGAAATTTACTCTATATTTCCAAAATGTTTGAGAAGCACAGTCAGAACACAAGGAGGTACAGGCAGAAATAAAAAAGTTTTTTTTTTTTTTGAAAGGGAAAAAGGAGAAACAGAAGGCCTTATCAAATGTTCTATCTGTACTAGGTAGAATGAGCTAATGACACTAGACTGGGAGGGGTGTCACAGATCAGATTTACAGTAGGGGCGGGCAACTGCAAAGCCACCAAGTATAAGAGCAAGACACCAACTGGGTGGGAGGGTGAGGACAATAGCCTACAGCCAGTAGCACTAGAGAAAGCCACAAACAGATAAAGATTTGTAAAGATACAGAATGCTTTTAACTGCAGACAAATCAGTTACTTGTGCATATTAGTTAATAGCAATAAAATACACTCAAAGACTAAAAATCAGACAATAATAGTGCTATATATTAATTGTTAAAAACAATAATCTGTATAAATAATTGAAAAAAAAAAACAGGATACTTATATATCTCAGCTAACAGCTGCGGTCAACAACTCTTATCCACTCTGCTCAGTGTGTATAGACAGAAACCCTATCAAAGTTAGGGCTTAAATACCAGAAGAACAACTTTATTTTTTACAAGAACACAAAAGAACCAGCCCCCACTCAAGAGAGGCTTCAGCTAGAAACAATAGCCTACAGCCAGTAGCACTAGAGAAAGCCACAAACAGATAAAGATTTGTAAAGGTACAGAATGCTTTTAACATTGCAAGGCAAATGCACCCTGTAGAAATATAATGTACTGTTATGGGGCAAAATAAAATGAAAGCACTTCATTACTGCTTGGTATAAATTGGCATGATATCTAAAGTTACCTAAGGGCTACCTCTCCAGTGAACCTTAGACATCTGACTGGGTGAAGACAGTCAAATTCTGATGAAACTTTTGAGCGTCTACTCATTTTTTTAGTATGAAAATCAACAGGTTAACTCATAAATACATTAATGGTTTTGAAATGCATAAATTGTGACAAGGTCACCATATTGTCTCTATTTATTAGGTCTGATCTGTGGCAAAGTTGCAATCTTGTCTCTGCGTATTAGGTTTGCTACACCCACAAACCTCCAGGCACTAAGACAAATGCAACAGCTGTTTGCAAGCACATTTTGTTTATTGCTTAAAGGGTCTGTGTAAATGTAAATGTAGGTGCTAACATCACCCAGAAAAAAAAATAAATAAATAAGCTGCTAATTTAGAAATTGACTTTTTAGTCAATTATTATTAAAAAATTCTAAGGGAGGAGATTTTTAATCAAATGTTTATAGAAAGTCAACATTGTCAAATAGCTGTCTTCTTTTCACAAGTTTTTACCCATACTGGCAAAAGAAGAATTTCTTTAAAGGACAGATTGTGAGACTGTTTTGATTAATTTCAGAAGACAGTATTTTTTTGTTGAATTACAAATGTTGAAGGATATGCTAGTGGAAATAGTATACCCAGATCTGTTGTTGGATGATATAAAGGCTGCCAGCCCAGCTAGCTGGAATTTTGTAAAATAATTATATGTTATTTGTGAATAGTAATATAGGTCTGTATGCTTGTCTTACAAATGTAAGAAAACTATATGTTATGTTAAACTGTATGTTATGTGCTGAGCTTCAAGAATGCAACCAAAGAACAGAGTTAACTTGCAGATTCTAAAAAAAATAAGTGAATTGTTTACAATGGTGTTTATTTTAGCTAGGAGACAGAATGTCTACAGCTAGCAATTCTTCTATTATCTGGAAACAGAAATAATTACAGGTTTCAAAGGTAAAAGTGTGTAACTGTCTTATGACTTCCAGTTCCAGGCAAACTTTTAAAAGATAAGTATTTTTGACACAGTGGTGCTACATTTTAACTTTCTGTTAGCCTGTAAACTGACAGCAGAGGTGACAAAGAATGATGTAATCTGAGATAACCCATCAGAAATGTCTGATAGTAATTTAAGAACTATCTCAGAGAGTGAGTCTGGGCATTTTGTATTTGTCTTTGGGTCTGCCAACATCCTCTCATCAGCACTTGCCTGGCTTTGTAAGTAAGTCATTTAGGGCATAGTATATCTTAGATATAGATAGGAATACAGTAAAGAGTAGTTTAGATGTTTTCTGTATATATTTGAGACTGTCTTGCAATGTTGTTTTAAACTATTTCCTGTGATGCTGAACTCTTTTGTCACTGTGTTGAGTTACTGAGTATTGTCTTGTGCTTTTATTATTTATTATTAAATGTATTTAAACCTTTTAATTGTGGCTGGTTTGTTTAGAGATATTTAAGCTCTTAGAGTACTTGCATATGTATTTGGTGACACTGTACAGGCCACTCTTAAATAGACTTGCTGTTGGTCACACTTACCATTTGGATAATAGTAACATTACACAGTAGAATTGGTTACCCTTTGGGAAAGGCCTTATAGTAGCTGGTAAGAGTGGTTGGTGGGAGCTGGTAATACCTTATAGTCTGGGCAGAAGGGGGCATAGCTAGTGAACCTGTGCCAGCCTCCCCCAGGAGTGTTTGTGTGTTTGTATATGAATCAAATATCAAAGTGTGTGTGTGTGTGTGTGTGTGTGTGTGTGTGTGTGTGTGTGTGTGTGTGTGTGTGTGTGTGTGTGTGTGTGCATGTGCATGTGTGCATGTGTGTGTGTGTGTGTGTGTGTGTGTGTGTGTGTGTGTGTGTGTGTGTGTGTCAGCTACTTTGGCAGGGATAAGAAGCACTGGTTGGACAGAGAGGGTGCTGGAGGTTTTGGCTTGACCACTCGGCTGAGATCTTAACTCTATAGCTGTGCTAGTGGGGAGTCTTACTAAGGATCTGGAGAAAGGGAGAAACTAGCCCCAGACTGACTGTGATCTCTGTGTGCTCTTAAGGGAAATTATACTTTACTGTGTGTGCACTTGTCATCCTCCCAATGCGCATGGCCCTCACTGGTGTTAGTGGTGAGGATTGAGGCTCCTTGATTACTGGGCCAGTGCAGGACCATCACATATTAATTGTTTGGCAGTGGTGGGATGGCCACATCACATATTAATTGGCTTGTAGTTGTGTGGATATTGAATTTCTGTAGCTTGTGCACAGTGATCACTAAAGGTGTTTATGTACTCTAAATCAGCCACACAGTGAACATTCAGAGTTCATATCACAATTGTTTTATTTCTTTTCTTAGCTTAGTTAGTCAGGGAGAGCTGGCAAGCATGTCAGCAGAAGAGTATGGCAAACTGAAAAGGAGCCAGTTGGCTGAGATGTGCCTGGCTAAAGGGCTGGTGCATGTTAACCTAACTAAAGCATCCAGGACCTAGGGTTAAATGTTTTAAATGCAACCAGTGGGGCCATGTATGATATAGATGTCCACAGAGACAAGGTGGGGAACAAAAGGTGGGAGAGCCAGTAAGTGGGAATGACAAAATGCTAACAGTAGGTTGTCTTGAGACAACATGGGTACCAAACTACCACAAGAGGTTATATCCTATCTTAGTGAATGGGAAAGAGGCCATGGCTAAGAGAGACATAGCCTCAGACCTAACCATTGTAAAGCCTGCAATGGTTACAGAGGAGCACTACTTGCTTGGGCAGTCTACTCCAGTCAGAGCTTTAGGAGGGACCCCATTCCAAATACCTTTGGCTAAGGTTCACCTTGACTGGGAGGATGGAAATGGAAGCCAGCAATTAGGTATGTTTGACGATATCCCTACAGATGTTCTGATAGGGAATGATTTTGATAATGCAGTACCGTGTGTTCATGCAGTTACACCCAGTCAGGCTTGGAGACAAGCATGTGGGTCTGGTAGCCTGGGGAGGCCCAGACATACCGCACACATGCAGCTAGGACTGGTGAGAGAGTTACTACAGGGAGGGACTGAAGGTGAGCCATAGCTGCCTGTGGGTACTGATGTTCCCTTGGACAGAATGACTGCAAGGGCAGAGGTGAGTAGTAGTACCCAGGCTGAGAGTGAGGCACCGCTGTCAGAGGATACCAAACTTCCTGTGGAAGGGGAGCTGGGAAGGGTTACAAAGAGAGAGTTGAGACAGGCTCAGCTCTCAGACCCTACATTACAAGGCCTGAGGGAGGTAGTTAGTGAGGCACCTGATTCTCAGGGGAAGAGGAAATCTGTATACTGGGACAAAGGGTTACTGTATAGAGAGTGGAATCCTGAGGAAGGACTAGAGGGTGAGAGAATACAGCAGTTGATAGTGCCCAGAGCCTACCATCAGGCACTTCTAGCCATAGCCCATGACATTCCCTTTGTAGGTCATATAGGCATAACATGTAGAAAGAGACATATTATGCAGAACTTTTATTGGCCTGGGATTTCCAGAGATGTAACAGTGTACTGCAGGACCTGTGAGCAGTGACAAAAGGTAATCAAGGTAGAAGACAAGCTCCGTTGATACCTTTGCCTCTGATTGAGGAAGTCATTTCAGAGGGTAGCTATGGATATTGTGGGGCCTCTGAGTGCCCCAAGTTCCACAGGGAAAAAGTATATCCTAGTGGTAGTAGATTATGCTACAAGATAACCTGAAGCAGTGGCTCTGTCCTCCATTGAGGCAGAAAAGGTGGCAAATGCTTTGTTAGAGATTTTCAGCAAGGTAGGTTTTCCAAAGGAAATACTGACTGACAGAGGTGCCAATTTCATGTCAGACCTGCTAGCTTGTCTGTGGAAGTACTGTTAGGTGAAGCATCTAAAGACAACCCCCTACCATCCCCACACTATTGGCCTTGTTGAGAGGTTAAACTCTACACTCAAGTCCATCCTGTGAGCATTTGAAGACCTGCTTGAGAGAGACTGGGACAAATATTTACCCCCATCTGTTGTTCGCTTACAGAGAGGTTCCCTAGGAATCCACAAGTTTTTCCCCCCTTTAGTTGTTGCATGAGTATAGGATGAGGGGACCTCTAGATTTAATTTGAGATGAATGGGAGGGTGAGTGTGAATCCCACAATGAGTCTGTTGTGGCATATGTCCTAAACCTCAGGACAAGGCTCAGAGAACTCATGGACTTGGCTCAGGAGAACCTGACAGATGCCCAACAACAGAAAAAGGTCTGGTATGACAGAAATGCTTGAGTTAAAGAATATGCTGTAGGGCAGCAGGTAACGGTTCTAATTCCTGTCAAACACAGCAAGCTGCAGGCAGCTTGGTAGGGATCCTACAAGGTGGTAAGTAAGGTCAGTGATGTTAACTACATGGTAGAACTGCTAGGCAGACAGCAGGGGCACAAATTGTGCCATGTTAACATGAAAAATTACCATGATAGGGAGGCCCTTGTGCCGAGTATTTGTAGTGGATTGCAGGAGGAGTCTGAGGGAGATCTGGTGAATGATCTCCTCGGTGAGGCTTGGACTGACACCCCAGTGGAAGGGGTAGCAGTGTCCCAGCAGCTATCCCCTACCATGGTTCAAGAAATCCGAGCAGTGCTACAAGAGTTTGGAGACATGTTCACTGGGAAATCAAAGTACACCTACCTGATGCAGCACCATGTGGCTACAGGACAACAAAGGCCTATTAGGTAGGACCCTTATTAGGGTACCCGAGAGAGTCAAAAAGACTGAGGGAGGAAATACAGGAAATGTTGGAACTAAGGGTAATTCAGGAGTCCAGCAGTCCCTGGCCTCCCCAAGGGTGCTGGTACCAAAGAAGGATGGCAGCACCAGGTACTGTGGGGACTGCAGATGATTAAATAGTCACACAGAGTCAGATGCTTAGGACAGATGAAGCCCTAGAGCAGCTGGGTGGGGTTAATTATCTTACCACCATTGATCTTACCAAGGATTATTGGCAGGTGCCCTTAACTCTCAGTGCTAGAGAAAGGTCAGCCTTTGTGACTTCTTTTGACTTGTATAAGTTTACCAAGATGCCCTTTGGGATGAAAAATGCTCCAGTGACTTTCCAGAGGCTGGTAGATCATATCCTAGCAGGAGCAGAAGATTTTGCCCTTGCTTACCTAGATGATATTGCCATCTACAGCATTTCTTGGCAAGAGCACCTTTAGCATGTCAGGGAGGTGCTAGGCAAACTACAGAGGGCAGGATTGACCATTAATCCCAGCAAATGTCAGGTGGTTATGGCAGAGGTCTCCTACCCAGGACATAGAGTGGGGAGTGGTAAGATCAGGCCAGAATCTGGCAAAGTGGAAGCCATTCAGGCATGGCCTGTGCATGTTATCAAAAAGCAGGTGAGGACATTCTGAGGGAAAGCAGAGTACTACAGAAAGTTCATCCCCAGTTATTGTACCACAGTTGCTCCCCTCACAAACTTGAGAAGGAAAAACAGACCAGATAAGTTAGTGTGGAACCCAGCATGTGAGCAGGCATTCCAGAAGCTTAAAGGAGCTTTGGGAGGATCCTTGTGTTGCCAGTCCAGATTACAGCAAATAATTTGTTCGCAGGTGGATGCTTCAAACCATGGAGTGGGGGCTGTACTTAGCCAGATTTCTTCAGAGGGAGAAGAGCACCCAGTGGGTTATCTCAATCATAGGCTCCAACTCAGGGAGGAATGCTATACAGTTGTAGAAAAGGAATGTCTAGCCATAGTGTGAGCACTGCAGAAACTGCAACCTTATCTGTATGGAAGGAAATTCACTGTAGTTATAGTCCACAATCCCTTAACATAGCTACATCAAGCCAGCCAACAAAATACCACATTACTAAGGTGGAGTCTAGGATTGCATGTATATGATATGACAGTGCAGCACCACAGTGGGGTTAGCAATGCCAATGCAGATGGGCTCTAAAGACAGGGAATGGGGTAAGGTATTCCCAAATAGGGTCAACCCTCTCAAGCAATGTTTCTCAAGAGTCACTTGAAAAACTAGCTTAAGTTCTCATGGGGGGGGGGGGGGGTGAAGTCTGCCAGCACAGCTAGCTGGAATTTTGTAAAATAATTATATGTTATTTGTGAATAGTAATATGGTTTGTGTGCTTGTCTTACATATGTAAGAAAACTATATGTTATGTTAAACTGTATGTTATGTGCTGAGCTTCAAGAATGTAACCACAGTGTACTGTACTGGAAAAGAACAGAGTTAACTTGAAAACCTCTAAGAAAATAAGTGAATAGTTTAATATGGTGTTTATCTCAGCTAGGAGACAGAATGTCTGCAGCTAGAAATTCCTTCTATTGTCTGGAAACAGAAATAATTACAGGTTTCAATGGTAAAAGTGTATAACTGTTTTACAACTTCCAGTTCCAGACAAACTTCTAAAAGATCAGTATTTATGGCACAGAGGTGCTAAATTTTAACTTTCTGTTAGCCTGGAAACTGAAGGTATAGGTGACAAAGAATGATGTAATCTGAGATAACACAGATGAAAAGTTTGATAATAATTGAAGAAATATCTTAGAGAGTGAGTGTCGGCATTTTGTATTTGTCTTTGGATCTGACAGCATCCTCTCATCCGCACTTGCCTGGCTCTGTAAGTAAGTCATTTAGGGCATAGTATCTCTTAGACATAAATAGGAATACAGTAAAGAGTAGTTTAGATGTTTTCTGTATTTATTTGAGACTGTCCTGTAATGTTGTTTTAAAGTGTTTCCTGTGATTCTGAACTCTGTTGTCACTGTGTTGAGTGATTCTGAACTCTGTTGTCACTGTGTTTAATTACTGAGTATTGTTTTGTGCCTTTATTATTGATATTAACTACATTTAAGCCTTTTAATTGCGGCTGGTTTGTTTAGAGATATTTAAGCTCTTAAAGTACTTGCATATGTATTTGAAAACCTCTAAGAAAATAAGTACAGGCACTGTACAGGCCACTCTTAAATAGCCTTGCTGTTGGTCACACTTGCCATTTGGTTAATAGTAACATTATACAGTAGAATTGGTCACCCTTTGAGAAGGGCCTTATAGTAGCTGATAAGAGAGGTTGGTAGTAGCAGCTGGTACTACCTTATAGTCTGGGCAGAAGGGGGCATAGCTAATGAACCTGAGCCAGCCTCCCCCAGGAGTGTTTGTTTGTATATAAATCAAATCTCAAAGTGTGTGTGTGTGTGTGTGTGTGTGTGTGTGTGTGTGTGTGTGTGTGTGTGTGTGTGTGTGTGTGTGTGTGTGTGTGTGTATTTGTGTGTGTCAACTACTTTGGCAGGGGCACAAAGCACTGGTTTACAGAGAGGGTGCTGGAGGTTCTGGCTTGACAACTCAGCTAAGAACTTAACCCTATAGATGTGTCAGTGGGGAGTCTTACTGGGGATCTGGAGATAGAGGGAGATAACAGCTCCAGACTGACTGTGATCTCTGTATACTATTAAAGAAATTGTACTTTACTGTGTGTGTACTTGTCATCCTTCCAATGTGCACACCCCTCACTGGTGTTAGTGGTGGAGGATTGAGGCTCCTTGATTACTAGGCCAGTTCAGGGGCGTCACAGTTGACATTGGTAAAGAAGCAATAAAAAACAAACAGTCCAGATTTTGTCCCATTTTGAGATGTGGAAGTGAAAAGATGGATGAACTACTGATGGTGAATGACAATTCACATACATCAGTGGTCATCCCCTATTAGTTCTAACTCCAAGAAAGTTATGAGAGTGATTAATAAACATTGGAGAACATTCTTTGGAACTACAGGGTTAGAAGAAAATTAGGTGTAGCCCCCTCATTTGTTTATAAAAGGGGTAAAAACTTGAAAATGGACTTTGAAGGAGGTGAGAGGAATTTTAAGTTTCTATGTAAAAATCAGCAGTGAGGCATATTTATATGTATGAGTAGATTTCAATGCCATTTTGCAACTGCAGCCTTATCTGTATGGAAGAAAATTCACTGTAGTTATAGTCCACAATCCCTTAACATAGCTACATCAAGCCAGCCAACAAAGTACCACGTTACTAAGGTGGAGTCTAGGATTGCATGTATATGATATGACAGTGCAGCACCACTGTGGGGTTAGCAATGCCAATGCAGATGGGCTCTAAAGACAGGGAATGGGGTAAGGTATTCCCAGATAGGGTCAACCCTCTCAAGCAATGTTTCTCAAGAGTCACTTGAAAAACTAGCTTGAGTTCTCATGGGGTGGGGGGGATTGTGAAGTCTGCCAGCCCAGCTAGCTGGAATTTTGTAAAATAATTCTATGTTATTTGTGAATAGTAATATGGTTTGTGTGCTTGTCTTACATACGTAAGAAAACTATATGTTATGTTAAACTGTATGTTATGTGCTGAGCTTCAAGAATGTAACCACAGTGTACTGTACTGGAAAAGAACAGAGTTAACTTGAAAACCTCTAAGAAAATAAGTGAATAGTTTAATATGGTGTTTATCTCAGCTAGGAGACAGAATGTCTGCAGCTAGAAATTCCTTCTATTGTCTGGAAACAGAAATAATTACAGGTTTCAAAGGTAAAAGTGTATAACTGTTTTACAACTTCCAGTTCCAGACAAACTTCTAAAAGATAAGTATTTATGACACAGAGGTGCTAAATTTTAACTTTCTGTTAGCCTGGAAACTGAAGGTATAGGTGACAAAGAATTATGTAATCTGAGATAACCCAGATGAAAAGTTTGATAGTAATTGAAGAGTGAGTGTCAGCATTTTGTATTTGTCTTTGGATCTGACAACATCCTCTCATCCGCACTTGCCTGGCTCTTTAAGTAAGTCATTTAGGGCATAGTATCTCTTAGATATAAATAGGAATACAGTAAAGAGTAGTTTAGATGTTTTCTGTATTTATTTGAGACTGTCCTGTAATGTCGTTTTAACGTGTTTCCTGTGATTCTGAACTCTGTTGTCACTGTGTTGAGTAATTCTGAACTCTGTTGTCACTGTGTTGAATTACTGAGTATTGTTTTGTGCCTTTATTATTAATATTAACTACATTTAAGCCTTTTAATTGTGGCTGGTTTGTTTAGAGATATGTAAGCTCTTAGAGTACTTGCATATGTATTTGGTGACACTGTACAGGCCACTCTTAAATAGCCTTGCTGTTGGTCACACTTACCATTTGGTTAATAGTAACATTATACAGTAGAATTGGTCACCCTTTGAGAAGGACCTTGTAGTAGCTGATAAGAGAGGTTGGTAGTAGCAGCTGGTACTACCTTATAGTCTGGGCAGAAGGGGGCATAGCTAATGAACCTGAGCCAGCCTACCCCAGGAGTGTTTGTTTGTATATAAATCAAATCTCAAAGTGTGTGTGTGTGTGTGTGTGTGTGTGTGTGTGTGTGTGTGTGTGTGTGTGTGTGTGTGTGTGTGTGTGTGTGTGTGTGTGTGTGTGTGTGCGTGTGTGTGTGTGTGTGTGTGTGTGTGTGTGTGTGTGTGTGTGTGTGTGTGTGTGTGTGTATGTCAACTACTTTGGCAGGGACACAAAGCACTGGTTTACAGAGAGGGTGCTGGAGGTTCTGGCTTGACAACTCAGCTAAGAACTTAACCCTATAGATGTGCCAGTGAGGAGTCTTACTGGGGATCTGGAGATAGAGGGAGATAACAGCTCCAGACTGACTGTGATCTCTGTGTAATCTTAAGGAAATTGTACTTTACTGTGTGTGTACTTGTCGTCCTTCCAATGTGCACATCCCTCACTGGTGTTAGTGGTGGAGGATTGAGGCTCCTTGATTACTAGGCCAGTTCGGGGGTGTCACAGTTGACATTGGTAAAGAAGCAATAAAAAACAAACAGTCCATATTTTCTCCCATTTTGAGATGTGGAAGTGAAAAGATGGATGAACTACTGATGGTGAATGACAATTCACATACATCAATGGTAATCCCCTATTAGTTCTAACTCCAAGAAAGTTATGAGAGTGATTAGTAAACATGGGAGAACATTCTTTGGAACTACAGGGTTAGAAGAAAATTAGGTGTAGCCCCCACATTTGTTTATAAAAGGGGTAAAAACTTGAAAATGGACTTTGAAGGAGGTGAGAGGAATTTTAAGTTTCTATGTAAAAATCAGCAGTGAGGCATATTTATATGTATGAGTAGATTTCAATGTCATTTTGTATATGGTGTGGCTAATATAACAGGGATAAATTATTGCTATAATGGAATGGAAGGTTTAATTGTAATACTTGCAGCATGGTATATATTGCATTATGTTCTGCAATTTATATTGGGAAGACAGAATAAAGTTTAAAAGTTATAAGAATATATACACCAACCACAGGAAGGATGATAAAAATGCTTCATTAGACATCCATGTACTTGTAAGAGTTTAAAAATATATATTTTACCTACTTGAAAAGGTTCCCCAGGATCAGAGATGGGTGTCAGTGAACCCAAGTTAGAATTTAGAGAGTTATAGTGACAAATATTATTAGAAGCCAAGTCTAAATGATATAATCAATAAATCCAAAAGCAATTTTCAAGGGCAAAGGTACCAGCAACGCAAATTGCAGAGAAAATACTAGAAAAATATATGTCCGGTATCACCACAGCTCTTTAATTTACAGTCTTTTATTCTTCACAGTAGTTTAAAACAAACCAAACCCTTCTTCAGACATATAGCTAATGACAATTTTCAGAGTATATTTAAATGAAAAAAGGTGCCAAAAAGGCTTCAGAACCACTTTTAAAATCTCAGTAAATACCTTTGTTGTCCACTAGATGGTACCAAAGACAAACTTTTCAATGGAAATTCAAGGCAAAACTTCAGAAGGCTTTAAAACTACTTTTAAAATCTCAGTAAATATCATTATTGCCCACTAGATGGTATCAAAGACAAACTTTTCAATGGAAATTCACTGTGAGTATTAAATAATTCAGAATCTACTTTGTTTCTAAAATGTATATAAAAAATGTATATATAAAAAAATATATATATAAAAAAGATACATTCTGAATCAATTGTCTATTGTGATTTTCACTCACTTCCAAAACTGTTTAAGTGCAGACTTACTGTTAATTACATATCTAAAGACTCATCAAATAAAATGTTTTTTTTTTTCTCAAATAACTTCTTTTTGTTTATAACATAATATCACAACAATACAAAGAGGAGGGAAAATAGAGAACAATTACACAGTTTATGAATAAAAACATTGTATAAATGGGTGAATGAACAAAATAAAGCAAAAACAAGACAATAATATACATATTCTAAATCTAAACAAAAAAAAAACCCACACTAATTATGTACAATATTTACAAACTAAAAACTAAAATGCTATCATATAGAGAAGAGGGTTGGAAGAACTAATTGGAGTTATAAGAGACGACAGTGGATCCCCAAGTACAACATAAAGTGGGGTAGATGCCATATGTCCAGGTATAAACCAAGAAGAAAAAATTGAATTAATCACATAGAACTCATCAAATAAAATGTTATGAAAGTTATTTCATACTTGTTATTTATTCAATGTTTCAATGTTTCAAGGGTCTATCTTTTAAAAAGGTTTTATAGAGATTCTCACATGCTTCTTTCATTCAAACCTATGCCTTTATCTGACTGCATCCTGATTATCCATTTTATTTCCTGTTGCTCTGTATAATTCTTTATATTCCCTATTAGCTCTATCACCATAAATTTAAATTTATGACTTAGATCATGTTCTAGTGTGTGCCTGGCTAGAACATTATTAAACTATTTTTATTATTAGAACAATGGGAGAAGACATACGTTATGGGCATAGCATATGTCAATAATATAAGATACTACAAAATATTTGTGGATGATGTCTTCTTCCTATGAGAGGGCAATGAAATAGAATTAATTTCATTTATGGAATATATAAACCAAACAACTAATTTTTTTTAAATTTGAGGGGAAATGGTCCAAAACAGGGATCAAATTTTTGGATGTATTTATAAATAAAGATAATGGAAGACTTACTACTATACTATATAGAAAGGATTGTAGGAAAAACAGTCTTCTTCATCGCACAAGCATGCATCCCAGACATGTACATCAGAATATAATTAGAAATCAAGGAATAAGGATATCCAACCTGACTAGTGAAGATGGTATATTTGAACAAACTCTACAACAATTAAGTAATGAGTTTGCCACAAGGGGATATTCCATGGAAGAAAGAGAAGTATTGAATGACACAAGGATAATAGATAGGAAAGGAAATGGAAATAAAAATACACATATTATAAAAACAGATAAGCATGAGTTAGGCACACAAATGAGATTGAATATACCATACTCTAGTAATAGTATGAATGTAAATAAAGTTATTAGTAAAAATTGGGCAATTTTAACCACAAATGAAGAAATATGTAGTATTGTAGGTGAACGACCGAGATATGGTTACAGCAATAGTAAATCTTTAAAAAGATTAGTATGTTACAAAGAGACTAAAGGAAAGAAAATAACATCTGATAGACAAGGAACCTTTCCCCTGTAGAAACTGTAACCAATGTTCATATATGCTAGGTTCCAATAGCTTTAACCATCCAGATAATGAAAAGATATATACTTTTAGACACTATGCAGACTTTAAATCCAGGAATTTAATATATTTAGCTAGTTGTGTCAAATGCTCGAGTTATTATAAAGGGAAGTCTCTCTGTTGATCAGTGGCAGTGAAAAACATTGAGCAGCCTGCCTGCCCCTGTGGGAGTGGTTACTGACTTGAAACTGTAGTTTTATTGACCATTTTGGGTCAATTCCAAAACTCCTTCATCTTCCTCTCTTAAAACCTGGTTGCCTCATGGTTTTGGCATCTTTTCAGGCTTGTTGGCTGTTGGTGAAGCACCCACCAAGAGGAGAAAACGCTGAGAGAAGAAATGAGCCACTTTGAGATTTTAAGTATTTTTCCTCTGTTTATTTGCTAAGTTTTTCTGCATAGCCGCCTATTTTGAACATGTTCTGGCTTGTTAAACTTGATTTCTGCATTAGTAACTGTATTTAGAGCACAACCTAGAGCTGTTTACTGAATTTCCTGTTTGCACTTATTTTTAAAATCATTTTTTTCTCAAAACGTGCATTTTATCTGTCTTTGGCCTAGCACTCTTGTGTGGGGTCATTTACTGCACTGTTATAACTTGTTGATACTTGTGAACCTCTGCTATCTCTGAAAAAAAAAAAACAAAAAATCTTGCTTTTTTCCCACTTTTCTGAGATTTAAAAAAGTTCAGTTACAGGCTTGCTGTTCTTGAACTGTTTGTAAGTTTTTGTGAGGCCATTTTTTGCTTGGGCTAAAAGGAAGTCTCTCTGTTGATCAGTGGCAGTGAAAAACATTGAGCAGCCTGCCTGCCCCTGTGGGAGTGGTTACTGACTTGAAACTGTAGTTTTACTGGCCATTTTGGGTCAATTTCAAAACTCCTTCATCTTCCTCTCTTAAAACCTAGTTGCCTCGTGGTTTTGGTGTCTTTTCAGGCTTGTTGGCTGTTGGTGAAGCACCCACCAAGAGGAGAAAATGCTGAGAGAAGAAAGGAGCCACTTTTAAGATTTTAAGTATTTTTCCTCTGTTTATTTGCTACGTTTTTCTGCATAGCCGCCTATTTTGAGCATTTTCTGGCTTGTTAAACTTGATTTCTGCATTAGTAACTGTATTTAGAGCACAACCTAGAGCGGTTTACTGAATTTCCTGTTTGCACTTATTTTTAAAATCGTTTTTTTCTCCTTGCATTTATCTGTCTTTGGCCTAGCACTCTTGTGTGGGGTCATTTACTGCACTGTTATAACTTGTTGATATTTGTGAACCTCTGCTATCTCTGAAAAACAAAAACAAAGAAATCTTGCTTTTTCCCACTTTTCTGAGATTTAAAAAACTTCAGTTACAGGCTTGCTGTTCTTGAACTGTTTGTAAGTTTCTGTGAGGCCATTTTTTGCTTGGGCTAAAGGGAAGTCTCTCTGTTGATCAGTGGCAGTGAAAAACATTGAGCAGCCTGCCTGCCCCTGTGGGAGTGGTTACTGACTTGAAACTGTAGTTTTATTGGCCATTTTGGGTCAATTCCAAAACTCCTTCATATTCCTCTCTTAAAACCCTCTTTTGCATGGTTTTTGCATAAGCGCAACAGCGAGCACGCCTAATTGGGTTTAAACTATTCCTGGCTCCACAAAGTCTGCTCTTCACTTTTTTCCCTTAGAACTGCTCTATCTCTCAATTTAAACACCATATTCTCATTCTAAGGCCCTTCACTGGACCAATTAAGTAATCCTACAAGTTAGCACTATTAAATCATAAGCACTACTTACTCTTATACTCTCTACGATTACCCTGTCCTCTATTGGTCCGTCTTAAATTCAGTTTCCCTATATTACTCTAGCATGTCCAAAGGTCAGTTAATGGTTTCCTCTCCAGTCCAGCTGGTGAATCTGGGAATTTTAAGGCAATGTTACAACTGTCTCATGTACACGGACAACCCTCTCCTCCTCCAAACAGGTTCAAATATATGTGAGAGATGCAACTATTTAGCCAAACTGGAGGCTGAGCTCTCTCATCTCAAAACTGGCGTAACCAGTCAGGAGGAGAAGGTAACCTCACACAACACAATTCCAGTATCACATAGTCCCACCACATCAGCGAACCAAACACATAAATACACAAAAAACATACTGAGGCTCTAAATAAAAATCTACCTAAGCAACAGAGACCTCCAAAGCAGACATCCAAGCAAACGCTACCTCAAAACAAAACAAACACAACACATAACCCACAAAGTCAGTGTGCCAAGCAGCCACAGCCCTTAAGGCTGAATAACACACTTGATACTCTTGTAATAGGTGACTCTATTGTCAGACACACTGACGTCCCGCTCACCAGGCTGAATAAAGAGAAGGTCACAGTGAGCTGCCTGTCAGGTGCAAGGATCTGCCACATAACACAAGCACTCAGGTCACTCCAAAGCAAATACAAATATCACTCAGTCATTGTACATGCTGGTGTGAATGACCTGAGACATACCTCCCTGGACTACATGAAAAGAGACATAGAGGAGCTCTTTGATCATGTAGCCCAGGCTGGTATGACCCTGACCTTGAGCAGCATCTTACCCTCACCTAGAATGATGCCATAGTACAAAGACAAAATGATCGATTTTAACAATTGGCTAAAATTTTGGTGTCATTCAAAGGGGATCCAGTGTCTGTCAGCCTGGGATGACATGCTCGACAAACCAAGCCACATTTGCTTGCTAGGGGCGGCTTGCACCTGTCACCACTGGGCTTTCGGATATTGGCAAAGGCTCTTGCCACCCCCATAGTGCCTTTTGCAAGGATCAAAGTCAAACCCACCCCCATAGACAGCACAAGGAACAAGAAACTAAGGGTAATGCTGCTAAGCCAGAAGTCTTAACCTCAAGATGCAGCACTCAAGCTCTCCTCAGTATGGAGAACATTGATATCTGTGCAGTGACAGAAACCTGGTTCAAGGCTCCACCCCAGCACTACCAGGCTATACCTCATATCATGCTTTTCGGCCCCAAAACCGGACGAACCACAAAAGGAGGAGTTTCCATATTTATCAAGGATATCCACACCTCCAGATTAGTGGCATTACAGTATCGGAGACCATCCATGTGCAACTAACAGTGGGCAAGACTGCTTTTCAGTTTATAGCAACCTACAGACCACCCTCTCAAAGTCAGGAATCCCACTCGGCTTTCCTGAAACATTGGAGAACATGAATATCTCTCGAACACCATTATATTGGGTGACTTCAACTACCCAAACATTGACTGGGAGCACTACTCAAGCCCCAGCACCTTAGCCCAAAGGTTCCTGGAAATTATAAACTCAAATGCTATGGAACAACTAGTCACCACTCCCACAAGGGGACAACATACTAGACCTGATCATTACCAACATGGGGACTCTATGCTCCACAGAAGTATATCCCTCATTGGTAAGATCAGACCATAAATTAATTTCACTGGATGCCCACATCCCAACCCCACCCCCAGCTCAGAAAACCACAGTGAAAAACTTCTCAAAAGTGAACTTCTCACTTCTCAAAACCGAAGTGGAATCCTTCAAGGGGCCAGAGTGGAAACTATGGCCCAAACTGCAGAATCCTATATAAACGCATTCTACAGACATCTCCAGGAATGCATGGATCATGCTATCCCAAACAAAACCAAGATCCAATCATCCAAAGGCAGGCATCCAGTCTGGTGGACCCCTGCCATAAATAAACTGTACAACAGAAGGAGGAAGCTACTACATGATATAGAGCAAAATCCCCTAAGGAAGGCATCTCTGATCAGTACTAGCAAAAATTACGATCCCTCATAAAATCCTCCAAGGCCAGCTTCGAGAAAAATTGCACAGGACACCAAAGACAATCATAAGGCTTTTTCAGTTATGTTAGAAACCTGGGATGCAACTCCCAGACTTGTTCTGAGTTGATAATGAAAATACACTGAACCCACAGACATTGCCAATATCCTGGCAGACAGGTTCAGTGCAAACTTCTCCACCCCTTCCCCAAAGGAGCAAGTATCTATCCGGCAGAGGCTGCCTCCCAAACATCTCTGATGCTCAGGTGAAGGCTGCCCTCTCCAAAGCAAAACACTGCTTCCATGGGACCAGATGGCATCCCAGGTTGCGTCCTACATGAACTCCAAGAGGAACTAATCCCTCAAATAAAACAGCTATACAATCTCATCCTCACTACAGGATATGTGCCCACAGAATGGCGTACAGCAACAGTGGTCCCACTCCACAAAGGTGGAGCCTCTACAGACCCTGGAAACTATCGCCCCATAAGCCTGACTAGCTTAGTCTGCAAGGCTATGGAGAGGATCATCATGGAGCTCATAAACAAGACATTGGGGACCTACAGACACTAGATCCTACCAAGTTCGGCTTTGTCAAGGGCAGATCCTGCCTTTTGAACCTGGTTGACTTCTTCGAAACAGTCACCAAAGCCATAGATGAAGGGAAGGTAGTCCACACACCCTATCTGGACCTTGCAAAGGCATTTAACACAATACCCCACTCGGGCATCATAGATAAGCTATCCAGCTTAAATATAAACCCCTATGTCACAAGATGGGTTATAAACTGGCTCAAAGACAGAACCCACAGAGTGAGAGTTGCTGGAGCCATGTCAGACTCGAAACCGGTCACAAGTGGCGTCCCACAGGGTTCTGTTCTGGGACCACTCTTGTTGTACAGGCAAGCGTGGAGGACTATGGCTCACCAAGTTAGACTGCAAACTGGGTGCCATAATCAACTCCAGCTGACACAAACATCCTTCAAAAAGGTCTCACAGAGACAGATAACTGGTGCCAAGCGCCATGGTTTAAAGCTAAATGCCAAAAATGTATAGTCATACCCTTTGGCAAAAACAATGTGCCCTACAAATTACCACATAGGCGGAAACCCATTAAGTACAGAGAAAGTTATTAGGGACCTGGGAACCCAAGTTGATAGCAATCTCTCCTTGAAAACCACATTGCCAAAGTGATTAGAAAGACCTTCTACATAGCCCACCTCATCACGAAGGGTTTCACATCTAGATCAAGAGAGGTAATCGTGCCTTTATTCATCCCTCATCAGGCCCATCATAGAATACAATGCCCTTTTGGGATGTACCTTACCCGACACCTGCAGCAATTAGAAAGACCCCAAAAGTATCTCACCAAGAGGATCAGGGTCTCAAACAGATGCCATATGCTGCTTGGTTAAAAAAAACTCCAGCTCTACTCAGTTGCATACCGCCTACTTCGAGGCGATCTATGCCTGACCTTAGCGAGGGACTTGAACCTCAGCACAGAAATAAATAGAACTTGCTGGAGGGACAGGTTCATAACCCAGAGGCTCCCTTCGCTCTGGAATAGAATTCCAGTTCATGTGAGGCAGAGCACCTCACTGAATCTCTTCAAGAAGAATCTCGATAGGTGGATGGAGGATCGTAGGTTTGTCCCAGGGATTACTCCCATGTCACTATTAGACAGAGGCACAGTAAACTAAACCTTAAAAGGGCACAGTATACTCAAATCAAGGGGTGGCGTAAGCCATACAGAATCGGGCTAGGCTTATAATTGCCCCAGGGCAGATAGCCTAGTATGAACCTATGAACCTATGAACCTAAGACTAATCATACCCTAAGAGAGAGAGTAAGAGAGCATGTTTATGCTATTAACAAAGAAGATGAGACTAATGCTCTAGCCAGGCACACAGTAGAACATGATCTAAGTCATAAATTTAAATTTATGGTGATAGAGCTAATAAGCAGAAGAAAAAGAATAGGGAATATAAAGAATTATACAGAGCAGCAGGAAATAAAATGGATAATCAGGATGTAGTCAGATAATCAGATAAAGGCATAGGTTTGAATGAAAGAATCTCTATAAAACCTTTTTTAAAAGATAGACCCTTGAAACATTGAATAAATAACAAGTATGAAATAACTTTCATAACATTTTATTTGATGAGTCTTTAGATATGTAATTAACAGTAAGTCTGCACTTAAACAATTTTGGAAGTGAATGGAATATCTTTTTATATATTTTTTTTATATATACATTTTTATATACATTTTAGTGAATTTCCATTGAAAAGTTTGTCTTTGATACCATCTAGTGGACAACAAAGGTATTTAGTGAGATTTTAAAAGAGGTTCTGAAGCCTTTTTGGCACCTTTTTTTATTTAAATCTTCTTCTTCTTTCGGCTTTTCCCAGTTAGGGGTCACCACAGCAGATCATCTGTCCGCTCATGATGGGCAGTGGAATTTTTACAGTGTTGAGTTGCCAGCCCTGCGCCGAACCTTCCACAGAAGGCACACACATGCACACACTCACACCTAGGGCCAATTGTCATTAGCTATATGTCTGAAGAAGGGTTTGGTTAAAACCCGAAAGCGCTTACATTGTTTTAAACTACTGTGAAGAATAAAAGACTGTAAATTAAAGAGCTGTGGTGATACTGGACGTATATTTTTCTAGTATTTTCTAAATGATATAATATTGATAAAAAGTGCATTGGCTATGAGGGCAGCAAAAAATTATAATAGAGCTTTTCTTAGGTTGGTTCGAGTGGCTTAAGAAATAAATATTCATACTTTGAATTCAGTTTTAATAAAATATTAAAAAGTTATATAGTGTACACAGTTTATTAAGCATCCTAATGTTTGATTTACTGAAGTAATTTTATTAGTAACATGATGTTTATTTTTAAATGCACTGTTACATGATAGGTGTCACATGGTCTCATGATCTTGTAGTAAGGTTTCAAAAGCAGGTGATTATTTTATGTTGAAGTTTGTTTTTGAATGAAGGTGCTTAACTCAAATTTAATAAATTATTAGTCTGGGTCAATGTATTTAGTAGAGTTTTTTATCATTTTTTTTAGTTTTTTTTTTTTTTTTTTAGTTTTGGTTGTATGTATTTTATTGGTTATCATTAAAAAACAAGAAAAAAAGTAGAAATCATTAAAAGGCAAAAATGCATGTGATCTTTTATCTTCACAAGCAAACTACTGTTGTAACAAAAGATGGCACTATTTGCCAGCAGTGACCATAGCAAGCATGTGAGTAGACAATGTATCAGCATCTAACACATACGTATTTACTATGCATGCATATTCTCAGTACAGGTATATATTTGATTGCCTGTGCAGAATGGCTCCATGGTGTTAGTAGACAATATACCAGTGCCCCATCCTGGTCTCCCTACATCAAATAAATGCTGGAAATATATATATATATATATACACACCTATATATATATATACCTATATATATATATATATATATGTATATATATATATATATATATATATATATATATATAGTGTACATATATATATATATATGCATATATTGCATATATATATATATTTATGCATAGTTCCCCTTCAGAAGGTCGAATGGCTGAAATCTCAAAATGCATATGGTCGAGACCATATGCTCGAAATTTCAGAAGCTTGACCTTCTGAATGGGGATCAGCATATAGAGAAGAATGGGAGATTTCCCTTTCTGCACTGTAGTGCGATCTCAGAGTTAGTATAAATAAGTAGTGGAGGTGTGGGGGGTGCAGGGGGGCTTGCCCTCCTGCAGAAACATTGTTTTGTGTTACGTTGTTTTTCTTTTGTTTCCATTTCAGAAGGCTGAGCTTCTGAAATTCGAGCATATGGCTTCGGCCATATGCATTTCAAGATTTCACCCATTCGACCTTCTGAAGGAGAACTATATATATATATATATATATATATATATATATATATATATATATATATATATATATATATATATATAGTTACTATAGATGTGTGTTGTGTGTGTGTGTGTGTGTGTGTGTGTGTGTGTGTGTGTGTGTGTGTGTGTGTCTGTGTGGTATTTTTCTGCACAGGGGTGTATATGCACATGTTTGTGACAGGTAAAGACAAACAGACACAAACATATGGCTAAAACAGCAGCTTTATTTGTAATACATGATACTGTAGGTGTTGTGCTGTGATTAGAAATGGCAAAACAATAAATCTTTCACTTGGTACATGGCAGTTGCCGAACATCTTTAAACTGTTACGATAAAAACAGGAAAAACAGTATCTGGCGGAAACACTTTATTAAATCAAACACAAAAAGATGTGCGAGATGAGCGCTTTCACAACAAAATGTTGCTTCATCACATCTAGTACCAACAATGAATCACAGCCCTTATATAAAAAGATTCAGAGGCACTAATTGATGTCAGTTAATGTTTTAAATCCCTAGATCTTAAAGCTGGCTTTAAGGGGATATTACCATTCAAATCATTCTCTCTATTGGCAGCAAGAATAAATATCCATTCTACATAAGTTCTAATATCACCACCTCTATTCAAGAGTTTAGCTACTTCTAATACCAATAATAAGGTCTAGCTCTATCAAGCCTATGGGAGGTGACATCATTCTGTACCAGTTCAATATTAGACTGAGAATAAACTCTCCATCAACATGTGATTAGGTATTTTCGATATATTGATGATTTAGTTTTTATAGCTCAAGGTGGTCAAGAATTGGTTGAACAATTTGTCCATTCATTACATCATAACAGATTTGGTTTACAATTTGATGGTTTATTAGTAGGAACATGTATTCCATTTCTAGATGCACAATTGAGCATTAATAATGGTACTGTTTTTCATAGTACTGTACATAGAAAATTTGATCAAGGTACACAATTTGTTCATAGAGATAGTTGTCGTCCTATTCATATTTTGGAAGCACTGCCATATGGTGAGATGCCGAGAGTATCCAGATTGTGTAATAATATCTGGGATCTAAGAAGAGAATTAAAAATAATTGTGGATATGTTTGAGAAAAGGGGTTATAACAGAAATCTGATGGAAAAAAGCTGGAAGAAATTGTGTTCTGGCTCTTCTATAAAGAACCCACATACTAATCCCCAGTTGTTGGTTCCATACAAAATTATTGATAAAGAATTTTCTGAGCTGGTTTATTTTGTTACTACCTTTGGATGTTTCAGCTCTGAAATTATTAAAGAAGTGAAATATTTTTGGAATTATTTGTGTTCCTTAAAAATGTCTCTTCTTGGTTAAATGCCAGATTAGGTATTTCCTACAGAAGGGGTAGAAATATACAAAATGTTATTGTAAAGGGGAGGTTTTGTACCCCTGACCCTAACATTAATCAAAATATATATCCGATGGGGACATCTTGTTGTGATAAATGTAAGGCATATAAATATGTAGTAAATAGCTTTGTTAGCATTAATCATATTCCCTTTGATTCATGTCATAGTTTTACTTGCAATACAGAGGAAGTCATATATGCACTTAAATGCCTCTGTGATTTATTTTACATCGGAGAGACCAAGAGGGCATTTAAGGTGAGAATTCTCGAGCATATAAGAGACATCCATAATAAGAAAGAAGAAAGCTCTATAGTAACTCATTTTAAGTTTTTTCATAACAGCATTAGTGAAGGACTACAGGGTACTATATTAGAAAAAGTTAAAGTATCATTGTTTGATGAATGTCTTTTAAAAAAAACGCTTTTGACAAAGGAATCTTTGTATTTTTTGAAATTTAACACTTTACACCCATATGGGCTTAATGAAGAGTTAAATTGGAAATATCTCATTTAATTGATTGATTGTTTAATTGAACACAGTATTTGAGGCAAGTTTTCTCTAATGCTTTTTACTCCTTGAAGGCTTTTGTGTTGAACCAAGACGTTAGAGAACAGTTTTTCAAGCTTTTAATAAATTTTAATGGACTCACTGGCTGGTCGTTTTTCTTCTGAGAATAACCTCTCTGTCTATATTCATCTTACAATGCATCAAAATGGGTGCACATGTCACTCCCCCAGATTCAGCAAGCCCTGCAAGGTGTGCAGGAACAGTGCAGGAGTTCCAGGAGGCAATATGTCTGCTGTGAGATACAGGAATAAGCTGAAGGGACTGGCACGAGTTCTCCTGCACTATTCCTGCATGGACGCAACTCCTGTATGCAAATTACCCCATTTGCAGGTAAAACCATGCAAATGAGGTGAATTTGCAGTCCAGGAAGCTGGCAGCTGTACTGGACTAGTGTAATTTGCAGAAATGTACTCAGTTAGTAACCAAGTACATTTCTGCAAACTACAAAATGAAGCCATGACAGCTCCAAATAAAGGGTGTATATAACATGTAAAGCATAGCAATTGCCAAATATATGGCCATTGGCATGGAAGACAGTTTAAAAAAAAAAACTTTAATTTTTATTTAGCCGATTTTGGCTGATTAAGTGTAGGGCAGCGACACGCAAATGGGATCGGGCCAAAAAAAAAAAAAGAATCCTGAAATAAGCATTATAACCAAATCACTATTTTGCCATTATACTCAATGGCAGACAGAAGACAACATGGCCAGTGAATAGTGGTTGCTAAGGGGGGAGACTCAGTGTGGGACCTGTAACTATGCATTAGCAGGCAATCCTATGCAAATGAAGGGAATGATACTGAATCTCAGATTTCTCCTCAATACTAGTCAGCACCCAACAGTGTAAGTGCAGGAACAGCTTGGTGCAAGCCTAGGAGTTAGCTGACATCATAGGGGGGTGTCATGCATACTGTAAGCAGTCTGGAGCCCTGTGGCTTGGGTTTGCCATTAACTTAGCAGAGCTAAGCAAGAGTGTGTGTCTAAGGCTGCCTAGCACTCTTTCCATTACCTAAGTGGGTGTGCGTGCTGCGCACCAGGTTTTAAAGGAAAAAAAAAAAGTAAACCAGGAAATAGCAGCTCTGTGCACACTTGAGCACTGTGTTTGTGTGGAGCGCCCTCAGGCTTAAACAGGAAGGCAATGGGAAGGGAAAACTAGTAGGAAGGTAATCAAGGAAAACTAGCATAGCTGGCAGGTGAAATGTATCAGAATCAGCCAATTACACAGGCAGCAGCCCAGCTCAGAACACTACTATAAACTATGCAAACACCTTTCCCTCTGATTTTTCCCACATACGCTACACCACCGGCGTATACAAGTGGGGAAATTTTAACAAACAAAAACAACAAAATGTTAGGGGCTGCAGTAGCTATCATACATCAACATGTGGAAGAGGCTGAGGGTGGTGAAGATGAGAATGCTATCGACCAAACCACAGTGAGGAGACGGAGAAGAGTGTACAGACCCAGGGTAACCTACCAGGGGCTACATGAGCTGGAGATAGTGGAGCGCTATAGGGTGGACAGGGACCTCCTACAGCAAATTGTTGAGCTGTGCCGGTCATGTCTGACACACAGTACTAACAGAGGGGAACCCATCCCAGTGGATACCAAGGTATGTGTAAGCCTAAGAATACTAGTCACAGGTACCTTCCAAAGACCAACTGGGGATATCATGGGGATGTCACAAGCATCAGCATCCAGGGTACTCCACCAGTTCCTGGATGCCATGTCAGCACATGCTGGTGAGCACATATATTTCCCCAACACCAGTGAGGCATTAGGCCAACAATATGTGTCTCTTCCACCAAATAGCAGAATACCCTGAGGTAGTGGGTGTCATAGACTTCATGCACATATGCATTAAAGCACCAACCGGTGAGCGGAGTAGGGTCTACATCAACCACAAGGGCTTCACCTACATCAACTGCCAGGTGATGTGCAATGCCCAGGGCATTATAATGAATGTGTGAGTTGGCTGCCCTGAGAGCTATCATGATTCCCATATCTGGCATCTGACGTAGCTGTACCAGAGATTTGCCATTGGGGACATCCCTTACAGTCAACTAGTGGGGGATGCTGGTTATGCTCTGGAGCCGTGGCTGATGAAACCCATCAGAAATGCACACACACCCAAACAAGAACTCCATAATGAGGCACACACACAGACCAGAATTATAATAGAGGGTGTGTTTGGGATGCTCAAGTCACAGTTCCGGTGCCTAGACAAATCCAGTGGAGCCTTGCAGTACTCACCAGCTACATGTACTCAGATTGTCATTGTATGTGCCATGCTACACAATATGATCCTGTGGAAACAGCTGCAGCAGGAAGAGTACAGGGCAGGGCCACACAGTCCCCCACCATTGCCAAGGCCTGCACAGGCACAGAGTGACTCAGAGGAGGAACAACCTGAGCCTGCCCCAGTAGGCAGAAGGAGGCATACCCAGTATGTCCTGGCCTTGGCAAAGAGGCAACACATAGCATATGCACTGACACAGTAGGGACCAAGGGAATGACATCTCTCTCTGACTCGCACATACAGTAAAAGGGATGCCAAACATGATACTACCTGTGCTCAACCATGTATAGTGAGTGTACTATGTGCATCCAACATAGACAGCCCTCCAGTACCATCCTCAACACTGGCACAGCCACAAGGTAAGTCACTCTTCTTACCAATTGCTGAATGGAGTAGTATGTGTTGTTACTTGTATCTACGGTATGGATGTGAGCAAGTAAGGGAATCAGGTGGCTGAATGGGATGCCAGCAGATAGTAGACACCTATAGTGGCAGCACGAGATCTGTAACAAATACTGGTGTCACCATAGTAGCCAGTACTACACATGGTGACAAAATCCACTGCAGGAAATATGCTGGGCCACATGTGTGTCCATATTGCACACACATGTCAGTCAGGGAGGCTCACATACCCAACAACAGTCTCAGCCAGCAGGACAGGTGTAGACAAACAGACCAAGTCTGTGTTAAGGCCTCTGAATGATGACTATGGGTATCACCCCAGGCCTACACAGACAAACTACATCAGGTCAGGCAGTGGGATGTTAGTTCTGAATGGTAAGAAGTCAGAAACAGATATGTAGGTCAATCAAACATAAGACCTGTAGTACACTGATATGTCTCTAGTCAGCATGATAGATTAGAATACATAATGAAATAGAGTACCTGACATACCAGTACAGTCATAGCAAATGTGTACAAGTGTCAGGTGCACTCCCGATCCTATGTAGAAATGTAGAAACAGTCAGGTGTGCCCCTCAATCCTATGTAGAAATGTAGAAACAGTCAGGTGTGCCCCCAATCCTATGTAGAAATGTAGAAACAGTCAGGTGTGCCCCCCAATCCTATGTAGAAATGTAGAAACAGTCAGGTGTGCCCCCCCAATCCTATGTAGAAATGTAGAAACAGTCAGGTGTGCCCCCCCAGTCCTATGTAGAAATGTAGTAACAGTCTGGTGTGCCCCCCCAATCCAATGTAGACACGTAGTAACAGTCATGTGTGTGTCCCCCAGTCCTATGTAGAAATGTAGTAGCAGTCTGGTGTGCCCCCCCAATCCAATGTAGAAATGTAGTAACATGTATGTGTAGGTATAATACCAGTGGAGCACAGATTACCTGAGACAGCCAAGGTAGCAGGATAGATTGTAGCATTTGTACAATATGCAGGAATGCATGTGTTAGGTTGGTGTGTGTTTCATATTGTGTGTGAGTGGTCAGTATGTATGCATGGGGAGGTTTGACCTGGTGGCCATTGCCCAGTACTGCCGATGACAGGGCCAAGTCCTCACAACTACAGTGCCAAACAGAATGCTCCCCAGTATAACTCATTCTAACAGTAACCATTGTAAATGTATGGAGATAATATGTGTCACCATCTGAAAGATGGACATGGCATGACTGTTGGGTCAAATATACAAACAGTGCACAGGGGAAAGTACCCCAGACAGACAGTGTATAATGTGTAACTATGAAATGGACAGACTCTTGTAATTGTGCATACAGGTTTGCAGCACATTATCTGGGCTTGTTGTAGGGAATACCGATGTCATCTTGTCAAACACTCACAGATCACAAAGGTCATAGGAATGATGTATTGAGAAACAACTGATGTCCCTGCACAAACCAGCATAAGTGGAATGTCCCATGCATATCTGTGAGTCAGATGCAAGTAGTGTCCATAGCACACATGCACCCAGCTCACCCAACCACTGCCCACAGATACTTCTTCGGTCATATCCCTGCTGTTGGAAATGGGTACAATATGACCCCACCTGTGTATGGCAATAGTTAAAGAATGCAGCATGCAGTGCAGGTGTCCCATGCAGGTGTGTCCCTAGCTGTAAGCAGCACTCTGCCAGCATCAACACCACCTGATCAATACTGACAGGAAGTATTGGCATGAACACCTAACACACCTACCCTGTCACCCCAGGGGAATATACTGTATAGCAGTCTGGTACTGTAGGACTGACAGAATGCAATCAACAAACTGAAAGCTCCAAACCAAGAAGAAAAGAACGGAGAAACCTTTCAGGTCCGAGACCTGAGAACTGTATTAGAAATGAAATATGTAGAACAAACTGGCAAAAATAAATTGAAAATCATTGCAGCAATTCAATCAATGTATGTAGATAGAATGCAGTATTCAATCGATGTAACTTAACTTTAGACAAAAACAACACTAGAGCGAACAACAAAATAAAAGATAGCGGCGTTTCGCTTGGTCTTGCTTTTTTTCAAAAACTAACCAAAACAAAAATAAATTGAAAATCATTGCAGCAATTCAATGTGTCAATATGTAGAAATGGTACAGTAATCCAAACGATGTAACTTTAGACAAGCAAACTTTTAATTAAACGAGACAAAACAAAAATAATCAACCATAGCGCTCTTACGGTCTTTTCGAGACTTTTTAAAAATACAACAACAAAAACTGTGTTTTATTTAATTAATTAATTTAAATTGAACATACAGAATCCATTTAAAACTTATTCAGTCTACGTATAAATGCTCTTACATAAAAAATCATTGTGAGGCTTAAAAAATATTTTAAAAACACTTACTAACTTCAAAAAACTTGAATACCATTCAATGGTGAAAATTTCGTTATTTGAAAATGCAACTAACTGTCCAAATTAAAGAATGCACTAATGATACTAATGTTAAAATCTTCCAAACAAAAACTAGTGCTGTGATGTTAACTGTGATTTCTCATTGCAACTGCAACAAAGTGAATGTCAAAATCAATGAATTGTACAACTAACCTATTAAGTACTAGATATGTATGTTTAAATAAATTATAATATATTTCTTCTTTTTTTAAGTACAGAAGCAAGGCTAATGTTGTCATTTAGTCCTGGGTATTTTGTGGCATTCAGTTTTAATTGCCAAATGAGTTCTCTAATGCCCAATAAAGTTTCCCAATCACCTCCCCTTTGATCCTGTCGTATTTTCTCAACAATAAAAAAACTTATAGACATTCGCGGACATTCAAGGGAATGCTTATAAAAAGCATTTGTTTCTCTCTGTTTATTGATGTCGTACAGGTGCTCGTAAATCCTGCGTTTCAAAGCCCTTTCAGTTTTGCCAACATAAAAGCTCCTGTGGTGTTACAGAAATAAAGTGATATTCCGAGACTGAATATGTATATGATCCACTTGCAACACATATGGGCATTGATTGCACTTGCCACAACTAAAAGTGCCTAATTTTTTACTAAGTCTGTTACCAACGGCCACTTGTGCACTACTAGGATTTTGCTCAAATATACCTTTAAGGTTAATACCCCTTTTTCTAACAAACTCAATATTAGTAGGTAAAATGCCAGCAGTATCATCATGCATAGTCACCATGGGCCATCATTTTTTTATAGTATTCTCTATAAACATAGCATCTTGCGAGTAAGTGTACACAAAATTTTTTCTAATATTAAAATCAGTCACCTCTGTCCTGTTGAATGTTTTTACTTGAGTGCCTAAAAGTGGAAAATAAAATTCATCCCTTTTTGTTGTAATTTCAATTAATACTGTTTGAAATAAAACCAATGGGTAACCCCTTTCTGTAAATAATTTTCTAAGAAAATCTACTTCCTCAAAGAACAATTGTGCCGTACTACACATTCTTGACGCTCGAATGAGCTGCCCCTTAATAATACCTTTTTTTATATAAGGGGGATGACCACTTTCAAAATGCAGGAATGTGTTGGAATAGGTACTTTTACTAAAAATATTAGATGCAAAACCAATTCCACTATAATCTTTTGTTAGTTTGACATCCAAGTAATGCAATTTGTTGTCACTTACTTCGTAAGTGAAAGTGAGAAAATCAGTTGAGTGGTTTAAATGTTCCATAAAGGCTAAAAATTCTTCTTTAGAACCTTCCCAAAGTATACATATGTCATCTAAATATCTTCTATAGTGCTTAATATGCTGTTTCCAAATTGTGGAGTGAATATAAACCATCTCCCATTTGTGTAACACTATATTAGCATATGCAGTGGCGCAGGGTGCACCCATCGCCACTCCACTTTTTTGTCTGAAAAATTCTCCGTTACAGAAAATAAAGTTATTGTACAGTATAGTGTCCATGAATTAAATTATAATATTAATCAGATTGTCATTTAAATCTGTTTCTGTAGCTATCATATGGCTAAACCATTCCATGCCTTGAGTATGAGGTATGCTAGGAAAAAGTTCTACTATGTCTATGGTTGCCATTAAAAAATTAGAATTATTTATGGTTGTTGGGAAAGTACTTAGAAATTCCCATGAATCTTTACAGACATATGGAAGAGTGGCAGTATATTTTTTCAAATGCTGATCTACAAATTTGCTAAGAGGTTCTGTAATGCCAACTGCACCTGCAACAATGGGACGAAATTTTAAAGGGTTTAGCCCTTTGTGAACTTTAGGGATGCCAAACAACATAGGTGTTCTTGGTTTTGGTACTAACAAGTAATTAAATAACTTTTCATCTATTGCACCCTGCATTAAGTGATCATGTAAAAAGTATTTAATTTTATCTACTGAAATACTTAACTCATTCGCAGAGACTGGTTCATAAATGTGATTGTCTTGAAGCATGTCATGTAAATAGTTTTCATAATCTTGCTGGTACATAAGCACGATGCCACCCCCCTTGTCGGGCTTCATTACCCGTATTTTGTGGTTTTTAATAGTATCCACTACTTCTTGTAAAACCTGGGGGAAATTGATTGATGTTTCAGCTTTATAATTACCCAAATTTTCCCTCCAGATTCTCTCCACCATTTCCTCAAATATTTTTAAAGTTGGGTGAGTGGGGGGGTTAAATGTGCTACTCCTAGTTAACATGCTAGTATGTTCCATTTGATTTTTAAAAAATAAAGATAAATTTAAATTCCTGACAAATATCTTAAGCTCTATTAATAACCTGGGAAGGTAACTCGGTTTTGTGGGGACAAAATGCAAGCCCTTAGTGAACAACTCAAAATAATCTGGGGTAATCATTAAATCTGTGTAATTAAAAATACTGAAGTTGTTCCAAGTAACCACCTTACAAGCCAGCCCTTCTTCTTCGAAATTACTAGAAGGTAAATTGGTTAAAATCAGATCTACCTCATTTATTTGCGTCCCCTCCCCCAGGAACATTGCTGATAAAAGTTTGTTTTCCCCACTGGTCTGCCCTGGGGGACTTGAAAACCCTGCTGTGGGTTAGAAACTCCCTTTTGAGTGATCCGTTCAGACAGATGACTGTCTGACAGAATGCAACAGCCTGCTACAGCTGGCCTGCATCACTACCAAATGACCTACAGTCCTCTGCCAAAGGCCTGTGTCACACCCGTAATGCCAATGTATGTTATGTCATGGACTAACTATAGGAAAAGTATCAGAGAATGTTTGCATAATGTATGGAAGAGGATAGACTAATAGATGGGTGGGCATAGGCAGCATGGAATGTGCAAAGTCCAAAACACAACCATGTGCACATACTATCCCTGGCTGCAAACACAAAAATGGGTGGCTACAAACCTGCTTGTAAACCACAATGGGGTAATGTCCTGACTTATGGCCCCTACCTGTGTGAATCTGTACAGCTGTGAGGTATTGCCACAGCAAGATAAGGCCATACTGTCATGTTGATGGATGCACAAGTATAGGATCCTCTGCCACCCCTGTACCAAGGTGCTGAATCAGTTACACAGACCCAGCAGCAACTGTCTGCAGCTTCCCCTCCAGAATGGCATTAGTTTGCAGGAATATGTAGGCATTTGACCACAATACTGGACACAGCTGCATTCACACTGTGTTCCCCAGGACATCACTGCAAACAAAAATGTCTATCTGACAGTACTTGATGACATAAACCATCAGATGTGTAACACTACACATCTGAATATCTCTGCTAACACCAGGATCATGTAGCAGAAGCAGCACAGACACAATTACCTACAGTACCCACTATCCCTTGCCCAGTGTGACTCCATATTGTCAACTGATCTACAGATATCCTGCAGAAACAGTTTGCTAGCTGTAGGTGTGGAACACAAACGTCTGCACTGGAGTACAATCTACCTGGAATGGATACACACATTCAGTACAGAAGGACATACTGAGCATGCTCCCACACACAGAGAAATGAAGGCAATGTCAGACAAAATACTGAAAGGTCATACTGAGCATGCTCACATACATAAAGAAATGAAGCCCGTGTCTGGAAACAACAGTGGACCATACATATCTGACAGTTGCAGATGTTAGTGCATACACTCCTCAGTATGCACCAGTCATGCTTTGCACACACAGTGGATAGGAATGCACACATATATTCAAGGACAACACACTATAATATGCCAAAAGTACACATACATAGATGTGTGGAAGAGAGTGACAGTGACAAAGAACATTCCATCATGAGGCCTGTCCCATCCAGCACACAGCCAAATGGCTACAACTACATGATGTGTAAATGTCACTCACTGTAGAAATTAGCCTCTGGAATCCCTCAGCATTATAGACTCTGTGGTGCCAGTGCTAACTGTGCAACATGACTATACAAGGCAGTAGTTATCTAGCAGTTGTATACACATACCTGTGGAATATAAACCTGGGTGTGCCTGAGTGTGGTGTGTTTACCTCTAAATGAATGGGTTATGGCCCATGCACACACACTGCCCTCCCCATTGTCCTACTATGGCAAGCCTGCTAATGTCAGTCACTGTGAAATACACCTTTGGGGAAGGGATAGCCCAGTAATCTCTGTGGTGTGTCCTATAACTGCATAATGCTATAGTGTGATAAACTAGTTAGGTAGGAATTCTAATCCCAGATGTGGCAACTGTGTGTGTCTGTGCATTTGTCTGTGTAGGGATCAATGCTGTTTAGGCTAGTCACACTCACTACAATTCAAATGCCCAACTTTGGCAAGCCTGCTGATGTCAGTCACTGTGAACTACATCTTTGGGGAAAAAGAAGCCCGGTAATCTCTGTGGTACACCCTATAACTGTGTAATGCTAAAGTGTGATTAGTTAGGTAGGAGTTCTCATCCCAGACATGGCACCTGTGTGTGTGTGTGTTTGTCTGTGTAAGGAGCAATGCTTTTTAGGCTAGTCACACTCACAACAATTCAAATGCCCTACTTTGGCAAGCCTGCTGATGTCATTCACTTTGAAATACACCTTTGAGGAAACAAATAGCCCAGTAATCTCTGTGGTGCATCCTATAACTGTGTAATGCTGTAGTGTGATAAACTAGTTAGATTGGAGATCTAATCCCAGGTGTGGCAACTGTGTGTGTTTGTGTAGAGAACAATGCTTTTTGGGATAGTCACTCACTACAATTCAAATGCCCTATTTTGGCAAGCCTGCTGATTTAATTCACTTTGAAATACACCTTTGGGAAACAAATAGCCCAGTAATCTCTGTGGCGCATCCGATAACTGTGTAATGCTGTAGTGTGATAAAATAATTAGAGAGGAGTTCTGTTCCAGACATGGCAAGTTTGCCTGTGCAGGAAGCAATTCTTTTGAGGCCATTCACAGTCAATATAACATCTATTGCCCTTCTTTGGCAAGCCTGCTGATGTCATTCATTTTGAAATACACTTTTGGGGAATGAGTAGTCCAGTAATCTCTGTGGTGTGTCCTATAACAGCATAATGCTGTAGTTTGATATAGTAGTTTGGTAGGGGTTCTATTCCCAGACATGGCAAGTGTGGATGTCTGTGTAGGGAGTAATGCTTTTGAGGCCATTCACAGTCAATATAACCTCCATTGCCCTTCTTTGGCAAGCCTGCTGATGTCATTCATTTTGAAATACACTTTTGGGGAAGGAGTAGTCCAGTAATTTCTGTGGTGTGTCTTTAATAGTGTAATTGTGTAGTGTGATAGGGGTTCTGCTCCCTGACATAGCAAGTGTGGATGTTTATGTGTGTGTTTGTTTGTGTAGGGAGCAATCCTTTTGGGGCCATTCGCAGTCAATATAACTTCATTGCCCTTCTTTGGTAAGCCTGCTGATGTCATTCATTTTGAAATACACTTTTGTGGAAAGAGTAGCCCAGTAATCTCTGTGGTGTGTCCTATAACAGCATAATACTGTAATAGTTTGGTAGGGGTTCTGTTCCCAGACATGGCAAGTGTGTGTATTTGCTTGTCTGTGCAGGGAGCAATGCTTTTGAGGCCATTCAGTCAATACAACCTCCATTGCCCTTCTTTGGCAAGCTTGCTGATGCCATTCATTTTTAAATACACTTTTGGGGAAGGAGTAGTCCAGTAATCTCTGTGGTGCGTCCTATGACAGCAGAATGCTGTAGTGTAAAATAGTAATTCGGTAGGGGTTCTATACCCAGAAAATACAAGTGTGGATGTCTGTTTGTCTGTGTAGGGAGCAATGCTTTTGAGGCTATTCTCAGTCAGTATAACCTCTATTACCTTTCTTTGGTAAGCCTGCTGATGTCATTCACCTTGAAATACACCTTTGGGGAAAAATAGTCTAGTAATCTCCATGGTGCATTCTATAACTGTGTAATGCTTTTGTGTTATAAACTAGTCAGGTAGGAGTTCTAATCCCAGACATGGCAACTGTATGTCTGTGTTTGTCATTCATATCCTGTGTGGTGGTGGCTGTAAGTGTGTAACAAATGGACTCATTGTGGAGTGGGTTTTGCAAATTTCTTATATGCTGGGCCTATTATATGTCACAATGTCCACCTTACAAGGATGACAGATGTCAAATAGCTGAGAGGTTGTGGTGCCAATCCATACCCCTAAATGTGACATCAAGACCTGCTGAACAAAGTAAGCAACCCTTTTATTACCCAGAGAACACTTTCAACCCATGCCTCATACACAAACACACTTGCCTAAGCAACAACCGCTTTGTTGGTAGTACCCTGCATATTGCCCAAAGATAGTAACCATGGTGTGATTGCAGTGGACTACAGAGGGCATGACACTCTGTCCCATCACTACAATAGGCACATAATTGCAGACAGTGCGCCTTCACTATGTTCCCCACTGGACGGCTGCAACAACTGTGGTGCCATCAAATGTGACCCACAAAGGACATACCATGCCTTAAACGCATGCCCTGTATGGACGGATGCCACTGACTCCAGGGAATACTTGTATCATGCTATCAATGTAGCTGCAGGGTCAACCTGGTGCCCATTACCAGTTGCTGTTACATGAGGCCAGGACTGGCACATCTGATGATAACAATCTCTGTACACAACATGGGTCAGACACCCCAGGTACAGTTCCACATGTCACTGAACATGCATGTGGGATGTGTGCACATCCCAGACACCATTTATGTCATGGACTATAGAACACATACATTGCAAGCATTGCACAGCACTTGCCACACACAATAGTAACCCTGGTGACTGGATGGTGAATACAATACCCACCTGTGTGGGCCAATCCAAATACTACATCCGTGAGCCACACTGCTGACCATTGTCATGTGGCCTGATGCCAAGGTATATCCTTCACCTAGCCTTGTACAGCCTTCTGGCACAGTCAACCACTACACACCTGTGAAGCAATGCACCCATGCATGTCAGTACTGGCACACTGTGTCTGTGTGTGTGGAGTATGATGCTTTCGACCACATTCACACTCACTACAACTCCCATTGGCCTACTGAAGCATGCTGTCTGATGTCAGACACCTTCACATACCCGTTGCCCATATATCATCCAGATAACCCCTGTGGTGCATGTGATACCTGCACATTACTGTATTGTGGCAAACTAGCTAGTTAGGAAGTCTATTCCTGACCTTTCCAACTGTGTCAATGTGTGTGAGACCCTGAGAGAGTGTGGCTGTGTTGACGTTGACACCTGTTCATGTGGACAGACACATGTACTACACCTACCTTATTGCTACTATATCACTGTTGCAGATGTCACTCACCATCAGATATATCTTTGGACAGCTCCCCAACATGTAAGCTATGTGGTGCATGCAATAACTGCATAGACATGTGATAGCAATACATAGTCATTCAGGGGTTTGAAACCCCATTCTGGTAAGTGTGTGACACAAATATGCTTAGGTTTTACTCTCCCACCCCCTCCCTGACTTACTTTGCTTCTGTCTGTCTCCCTCACTCCCTCTCTGGTGGATGTGGAGAAGTACACCTGCTTTGCTTAAGCAGCAGCTTATGTTTTGTAAGTGATGCTCATGATCAGCTGATGACCTCTGCATGAATTGCAGTCCCCCTCTAGCTGATTGCATGTGGAACAGCTGTGGTAACATTCCCAAGGCCAATTGCATGGAAACACACTCCAATATCTAGGAACATCAAGTTGGTATTGGGCCTTTTCATTCACTGTGAGCAGGACCTCAATTTGATGTTTGGCAAACAGCATCACAGATGGTATTGGGATTTACCTGTAACAACATACACTGTGAAAACAGGCCAAAGGACAGGAGGGGGATGTGCCAGAAATGACTACAAAATGTAAGTGTTGCTCTTCTGCATT
>NC_056735.1:329141218-329158718 GCF_019279795.1 Protopterus annectens
TGTGTATATTTAGATATAACAACATATGTGATGCAACAGTAATATCAATAGCAAGTACTAGACAATTGTGAAAGTCAAAGCAATTGTTCAATACTATTCAATATGTGTAGTGACAGATATATTGGAAAAACAACAACTGTCTTCACAGCTTCATAGCTGTCATGGCGTAATGGTTAACTGTTGTGACTATAGTGTACAGGGTGCTAGGTTCAAGGGCTGTGTATTTTATTGCTGGGCAGAACAAGGGCTGTTGGATACAGAGTGGTTAAGGCAGTTTTGAGCAGCATTAAGCGCATTTGCGATATTTATATATCTACATAGCTAGATATATATATATATATATATATATATATATATATATATATATATATATATACACGCACATGCTATTTTAACCTGATAGTAACTTATTTGCTGACTGCAATGGGACTTTGTTACATTTTATTCACAGAGGAGCTTTTCTCCCCAGGTCTCTGCTGAAAATGAGCCAAAAGCTCAGTCAGAATAACATGGTTAACACATGTAAAATAAATAAATATATACATCTACATGTTTAAATACATTTCCTGTACTGTTGAATGACTGTGCCAGATGATATTTTTGTAAAAACATGAGGGTTATATGTATCTCAGATGGCTTAGTGGTAAATCACTTTGGCTATGGTGTGCATGGTCCTGGTTTTGAGCCTTGCAGAGGCTATTTAGTGTACAGGGTGCTGGGTTCAAGGGCTGTGTATTTTGTTGCTGGGCAGAACAAGGGTCGTTGGATACAGAGTTATTAAGGCACTTTTAAGCAGCTGTAAGTGGGTTTGCATGGAGGTAAGCACTGCTAACTTCTGGTTACAGTTTCTTATACTCAGCTTCTAAATTGCTTAACCTGTCTAAGCATTGCTTACCCCTGCACAAACAGGCTAAAACCCGCTTACTGCTGCTCAAAAATGCTTACTTCCACTTAACCCCGCTCTAATTTCTTTAAAAGAAATTAAAAAGGGTTGATAGGAAAATGGTGAAAAAGGGGCACAAAGAGGGAAAGACAGTAGGGAAAACAGCTAGGGATGTGCAGGAAGGGTGTAGGGAAGGCCAATAGCTTCCAATTTCTTCTACAGCAACAGCTGCGCATATACACTGAATTTGGAGATAGATTTGGACACTCATACCTCTGAAAGAGCGGTGAGGACAACAATAATATGTTGTTACGCCAGTTAGACCAGATTACGTGTCCAGTGGACACGTGTGAAATGGACAGATATGTATGGGGTGAGATTTTTTGGGGGGAAACCTATTGCCCTTTTTTTTCAGGTGAGAGTGGTATGTTGGGGAGGGATAGTAGGTATATTTGGGGAGTTAGGTTGGATAGATTAACAGACAAGACAAACAAGATGCATACAGGGCAGTATATGACACACGTGGGGTGTAAACACCTTGATGGGGATGGGTGTTTGGAAATTGGAAGCCCATGAGCCCCCTAATGGAAACAGTGGGACTGAGGTCCCCACCCATGAGCAGTCATCGCTGCACCTTCACAGCCCCGAAGGTGGCTATGCTGGGGGCTGTGTAGGAAAACCAGGCCGACCCTCTAGTTGTGACACACGGCCCTCAAGCTGGCGTAGCAGATCTCCAACCTCCCTGGGAAGTTCTCTACACACCACGACACGGACAAGGCAATGGGTGACAGGTTCCTGTCTGCGCCCGCACCCGGGGGGCCGAGCCCCATTCCCCTGAGGCAGTTCCACCTGAAGGTGGTGCAGGACCTATGGACAAGGAAGTCCCGGGTTGGGCCCCAGAAGTGCTGGTGCCCAGTGCCACGGCCACCTGAGGTGGGACAGATGGGTCCACTGGGACCAGCCTTCCAAAATGTGCTATGGTGTTTAAATTTTATCAACACATGTTGGTTAGTAATAGTTAACACATTCCAGAATTAGGTATAATAGCATGCATAGATATTCCCATTAACCCAAACACCAGATATGGAACAGTTACATAGCAAACAGAACGCATGCATATATGGGACCACAGTGGTCATTACAACAGCATGCAAGTACCTTGATGTCAGCATGCCACCAATGTTGGAGTATTTCAACATAGCACATGCATAGAAACAGATTTAAATAATTATCAAACAATAGGACATATGTCCCAACAGTAGAGGTAAGTTAACATACTAATTGAGTTGTGTATTTAGTTTATTGTTGCAGCTATGGTGGGGGGAGAGAAAGATGTAAATTAACAACTAGAATATTCCTGTAGTTCACATTACTTTCCTAGACAGTGCTGCGATCTGTATCTTACAAGTATTAGTACACTACCCTATTGCCTTAGTTTGGACAGTGATATGGCTGTCGACAAATATATACATGAACTGGTTTTACCTGCAGTATACACCTCTTACCTGGTATACCTGTTTAGGTATTGTTTGTTAACACTACCCAACTATTTCTACACAAACTCCTAGATTCCAGGTTGATGTTAGGCACATACCTGTCCATCTCTTTTTGCACACACTTTGGGCATGTCTTCACCACATGCAGGTGAACCGGGACATATTTTGACTATTGCTCTCTTAAACCTTTAGTGACTTGTACAATGACAGGTTTGTTTTATTTGACATTTTCCAAATATGTACAGGTCTGACAGTCAGTTATATGACATGAAATGCTGCCTACATGTCAGACATTGGCACACTGATATGGCAGGGGGCAGGGTAACAGCCAGCAGATATGGGCCACATAACTGGGCATTCTGGACATTTCTGTACACTTGTGGGGTATGATTCTGCATACAGCTTATTACCACTCCCAGGCTTTGAACCATGGCTGTGTCTGCTAAAAATAAGACACTGTCCATCACAGTTGAATGTGCTGTATAGGTATTGATGTGTATCTCTTGTCTGATTTTTGTCTATAATTCTCCTGTGGTTTTACATCCTAACCTTGTGGTTACAACACTCATACAGGATTTCCTAGACAGTTGTATTATGTAGTACAGTGTGGGTGACAGTGATGAGTAATACCTTAGTATTCCGAGCAACTGCAACACTAACAATGCCATACAATACCAGAGTAAACAGTACCAGTACACAATATCAATCTTTTATTTATAGGCTCAGTGTTCATATCTGACAGACCTGTGGGAGCAATGTTTGTTAGCACTAGCTACATGTTACCACACAAATTACCAGTTTCCACATTAGTATTATGCACATACATCTCACTCTGTTACTGTACACACTCTGGTTACACCTTGACAACATGGGGGTGGAGATGGAACATACTTGGCTACTTACTCTCATAACATTTGGGGGGATTGCTAGAGTGACAGGTTTGTTGTTATAGATGTCTGACAATCAGTTGTATGTCTTGTTTGCTGCCTAAACATCTGGTATCGTCTCACTGATTTGCCAGGGGGACAGGGTGACAGGCAACAGCTATGGGCCGATTTACTGGACATTCTGGATATTTCTGTACACTTGTGGGATATGATTCTGCATGCAGGCTACTACCACTCCCAGAATTCGAACCATGGCTGTGTGTGCAAAAAATACAACAGTTCACATCGCAGTTGAGTGTGCTATTTGGATTTTGTTGTCTGTCTTTTCAGTGTTTTCTGTCTAAGTCTCTCTCAGTTGTACTATTTGACCTCTTGGGAATACAACAGTCATATACAGGCATTCCTACACAATTTATTTATATAACACATTGTTGGTAACAGTGCTTACTACAACAGTACTATTATGTGATTGCAACTCCATACGATTACCATATGATACCGGAGTGAACACATGCAGTCCAGCAGTTAGACCTTAATTGTCAGGCTATTATGCTTTTATTTACATACAACCTATATGAGACTCTTCCTACCCTATTCTCTGGTGTATGCAGTACATTCCTTAAACAATACAGGTTTTATACAGGATATTAACTAACTACTACTTTTAGATTTATTTCCTATGACAGTACATGCAAGAGTATTACTAACCTGCCTCGCGTTGCAACCGCTGCAGTCTACAGCCATGGGCTTCCCGGTTCATAGCCCACTCACCTGCTACTGTGAAAGACATAAGAGGAATATTTAGCCATACCTATCCATAATATACATGAGCTGACAATTATTAAACAGGTAGTGGACTGATACTTACACACGGCTGGGACTTCCCCTGTCCACCTAGCCTCTTGGATCCACTGATCCAAGAGATCCCCCTTTCTCTGCTTCAGGTTGGCATAGTGATGCCTGACCTGGTTACCAGTTCGGGTATGCCAGTGGCACTAATGAGGTCATGGGCAAGATGGTCCAAGGCTTCCACTTTGTATTGGGAACCCTGGTACTGGCCCTGCAGCAGTCTCTGGTCATGGTCTTTCACAAGGAGTCCTGCCATGACTCTGGAGTCCTGGATGCCCCAGCACTATCCCTGAAAGTGCACACCTTCTCCTATTCCAGACATAGTGCCTATAAGGGGAAGCTACAAACAATTATGATATGTATTCCCACCTGTTGTGTTTAAATAATGTCGGTTTCCCACACTTTGCCATGATTGGACAGTTTTTAAAAGGCTAAGCTATGGGCAAACCTACTTACCTAAGGTTAGCATTGCTTAAAGGGTTATATCAATGGGCAGACTGAGTTAGCTGGCCTACACATTGCTTACACCTAGTAAGCAGGGCTGTGCAAAGCTTAGCATTGCATACATTTTAATTTTCATACTTTTTGCTGTTTGGCATTGATTTATTATTCATTACATGTTATATATGTGTTTGGTATCCATGATTCATGTGTACATACACTGTATGGGGTCCTTGTGTTTATTAGGGGATTTCAACACTTTATCACAATGACACCTCACATCTGTACTTAATGCAGTACTCCAGTTCACATATTTATATTATGTAGCAGGTTATACAACATAAATTGTAGATATATTCTTCACATGTTAAGTTTAATATTCCTATAGTGAGGATCTGTTTGGTGATACCTGAATCTTATGTATTCCTATGATTGCTTGATGGTTAGCTACTGTGACGATAGTGTACATGGTCCTGAGTTCAAGACCTGCAATGGCTGTTTATTTTGTTTCTGGACAGAACAGCGGCTGTTGCATACAGAGTGATTAAGGCACTTTTAAGCAATTGTAAGTGGGTTTGCATGGGTTTGAGCAAAGTAAGCAATGCTAACTTCTGGTTAAATATGCTTATAGAGAGTCAGTTTTGATACTGCTTAACCTATGTGCGCATTGCTTACCCCTTCACAAATGGGCTTAAACCCACTTACTAGTGCTTAAATATGTTTACTCCTGTTTACTACTGCTTAAATATGCTTACTCTTGCTTGCTAGTGCTTATATCTGCTTACCACCGCACTAATTTAGACAGTAATGTCTAATGGTTCTTGGGAAGGTGGCGGATTTGGCAACTGTATAGATTTATCATTCATTACAAATTTTACCTTCCTTTTGTATCCCTGATTCCTGTGTACATGTACTGTATGGGGCACTTGTGATTATCTGTGGACTTTGCAACATTATGAAAAGGACACCTCACATCTGCATTTAATGCAGTACTCCATTTCACAAATATAATGTTGTAGGTTATGCAACAAAATAAATTGATCATAAAGTGATTTGACATGGAAAATGGATTGTATTGGAGTGGGACTCAAACTGGAATGACTGCTCGTAAGGCGAATGCTCTGCCCACTACACTATTGCTGTACTGCTGCATTTGCATATATCTTGCTTTTTATCCTTTTGTGCCATTTAAGCTGCATTAACTGTAGCTAAGTGATGGGCAAACCCACACAACTAAGGTTAAATTTAATCTGTTTTATAAAAAAAGTCTTTATCTTTACTGTTTTAGATATTGCTCTTGTAAACTTGGGGTGATGTTGTTGGGGGTCTGCGTACACCTGTGAGTGGTCTCACTTATTCTTACACATACACTGCTGTTTTTCATTGCAGGGGTGTGTATGTTCTGAGAGCTCTGCTGTCAGACATGCCCCCTGCACTCATACATGCTCCATGTCCATTTAGGAGCTCAGGCAGAGTGCCTTCATTAATATGCATGGTGTGCTGCCATCCTGCTCCTAAACAGCCGCTTCCATGCAGGACTAAGCTGGTCCTGCACAGAAGGATAGTGAATCCATGGGACTATCCCTTTTATGTAATCTTGCTGACCTATAGAATTATCCCCTCATAACATAACTTGTTGTTTACTTTGCAAGATTTCTTAAAAAGAGTGGTGATCAAAACAACTCCTTCATTACGAATGAACACATCTGAATACTCAGTGCTACTGTTTGACTTATTACAGGTAAACTTCAGAAAATCAGTAGTGCCGTCTATGTAACTAACAAAGGACGCCAATTCATCAGTGATACCACCCCAAACAAGAAACACATCGTCCACAAAATGATTATAATACAGGATCTTATCTCTAAAAGGATTGCATGCATTAAAAATATGAGTGAACTCCCACTGGGCGAGCACCATGTTAGCATAAATATTTGCACACATGGTGCCCATAGCAACCCCCACTTTCTGGATAAAACAATTAGCATCAAAAATAAAAGCATTACTTGTCAATATAAGTTCAAGAAGGAAACACAAAAGCTCAATCTTATTCCAGTCATAACGAGAAAGAGCCATCAAAAACTGTCTAACAACGTCAATGCCAGCATCATTCAGAATAGCTGTAAACAATGACACATCAATCATCATTAAGATAAAATCTGTGTTGGCAACAGAACTAGAACATTGAGCTAACTTCTTCAAAAACTGCTTAGTGTCTAGCAAAATAATGTCCACTTGATTGATAGGCAGTTGAAGTTGCTTTTCTACAAAAATCGAGATGGACTGAGTGGTCCAACCTCTTCCCGAGACAATCACCCTCAAGGGTAGATTATTAAAGGATTTATGCACTTTAGATAGTCCATATATGACAGGTATCTTAGGATGTTGTACAGTGAAATAGTCATGGAGATCTTTAGTGATCCTACCTTCTAGCAGTAACTCATAGAGATATGCATTCAGCCTGTTTAACATTAAAGACACTTCATTTAAATCACAAACAGTGTATACATCTGAATCACTCAACATATCACACATAGTTCTAACATACTCAGCCATATACATCACTAAAACTGATCCACCTTTGTCCACTGGGCATATATAAATATCATCACATTGTATCAAATCATTAAGCACAGCAAATTGCTCTCTATTTAGGTTAAAGTAGGATCTATGTTCAGCTCTGTCATTATAACTATTATTAAAAAAAGTATAGATCTCCTCCTCACATAACTTTGAGAAGGCTTCTACCAAAGGGGGGTTAGTAGGTACAAACTGACTAGGTTTCTTAAATAGAAATTGCATATCTATAGATTTATCATATCTTTAAACTGTTTCTACACTTAAAATCAAAGATAATAAAAACATGATCTGCTTGCTTAGAAAGCATCTTAGGTATTGTGTTTGCTATAAACAAACCAACACAGTGAATGCAATATGTCATGAATACGTAATAATGTTAGGATGACAAGATTTCATTTCTGGCTGTGTTTATTAACAAGCAAAATGTATTAATTTATGTATGTAGGTAAGTAGGTAGGCATGTATTATTTATTTGCCTTGGATTACTGAAAAACTCCTTTTGGGCAAAACTCCCTTTCAATGGAGGCATGGGAAGAAATGTTTCACATTACATAAATTTGCTCAGAAAGTTAACATAGCACTGATGTATGAACGATTTAACATGCTTTAGGGATCACTATGCTACATATATGATATAGTACATGCAACATGTAACCTTACTTATATCTAAAGAACATTTAGCATTATTTTACAGTGTATGAGTATAGTCACATTTTAGTTTTAGCACACAGATAGCAAATAAGGCATATCTATATTTTATACATACAGGTAAATTCAGTTGAGACCTTTTACTAGAAGAAAAAGGTGTGAAGATATTTATAAGTTTGGTATGACTGTATAAGAAGTGAGCTTAATAATGGGGTTGGTAAAAAGGCATTACTATTTTGTTGATAGATGTGCTTTCTGTGATATTTTAAATTGTTGATGGGAAGTGATCTTGACTAAGCTGTGATATCAGTAATGGGGTTGTTACGAATACACTACTCTTTTGTTTATAGATGTTTTCAATGACATATGAAATTGCAGATGGGATGAAATATTTCTGCTATCTATTAGGATCGAGTTCTACAGTTTAGCAACATATGCAAAGTACAGAGTCACCATTACGATTTTTAGATTCTTGCATTAACACTAAATGTTAGATTCATTTGGGATAACAATCAAGCTGAACTAAATGTGACATATATAAGCCTTTTGTTAATAGCAGAAGCTGCATAATGTTGTGCCTACTAAGTTATATCAGTCTGAAATACCCATAGCCACTTGTTAGAGCTACATGACCAGGTAATAGCTCCTCTAGAGTGAGTCAGAAAAAAAATTGATTAGGTAGTATGTCCATAACTTAATGCACCATAACATAATTTGTCACAGTCTTTAGGAATTATATTAAAGAGCTTTCTAAGGAAGAAAAAATTAATTATATAGTAAAATACCTATATGTGCTGAAAGATGTGGAATGGTTTAAAATTAAGATGAAGGTTTATTTAGAATTTATGAAAACTGTTTCAAAACTGTAGACACCATTTAAGTTAGATGCTTACATTGTGCCAGGGATGATAGCACTGTGTTTAATGAAGTGGCCTTAGGGAAACCAGCTCAGTCTTTCTCTAATCAGTTCAAGTAAACTCAAATAGAATGATACTTTATGCAAAAAAGGATAACAAAGTCCTTGCTAGAACAATGAAGGTAACAAGAATGTATGGATATCATTAAATAGAAGCTGGTAGTTGAATGCCATTACTGTTGCTGAAAAGATGTCAGAGCAAAGCTGTTTATAGCTTTTACAGAGATCTGAGTAATATTTATCCTGTGACAACAGCTTTCAACTATCAAAGTGTTGGTGACATTTATAGGACTGCAAACATTTTCTGCTCCGGGGTAAATAATCTGTCTGCACCTGTTCCCAAAGGGATTCTCAGCTAGAAAGCAATTACAAAATGATTCTTTTCACTCATCCTGCAGCAAAAACACATTATGTAAAATCTCAGGATAATATCAGCTATTATTTTCCATATTTTCCATTCTTCTTTAGCATATCTTCCTTATCCTGAAATATCAAACTCTGTTCTGATAGTTGTTTCACACTTTTATTTGACTTTGTGATACTCCTTTCTGCATCTCATATATATGTTAAGAATATAGGAAACCAGTGCTAAGTTAGCATCAGCTAAGATGTCTGTACCTAAAACAATAACATTCTGTATAGCCCTTATCAATCCAGTCATATTGTTTATGTAAATTATATTGTTATTTGCTCTCATACCCTTCAACCTCTCAGCTTTAGCAGGGAACCATCAAAAAATCATAGCAGAGGGTCAAAATCATAGCACCTAAAATGTGTTTATGCATACATTTGCACCCGTGAATGAAGATGTGGGAATGATGTATAAATCTGCACTCCTGGGGAGACACAGCCTGTATAATTAGAACCCTTGTGGTGGTTGGACCCTCACAAATTATACTGACAAAAAGATGATAAAAGTTGCAGAGAGTAGATATTTAAGCAGTGACCCACCTTAAAAGTTTTTCCAACTACATGTTACTCACACACACACACACACACACACACACACACACACACACACACACACACACACACACTCACACACACACACACACACACACACACACACACACACACACACACACACACACACACACACACACACATATGAGCGCACATGGTAAAATAACAGTAAGTGGAGTTAAACTGGCAGAACATGGTTAAAACTGAGCAAGTAATAATACATAGAAAATAATTAATCACTACACTACTACATTTCTCAAATGTTGTAGTGTAATACAAGTCCAAATGTCCGGTACAATGGAAACATATTAAAGCCTTGGAATGTTTAGTAGACTATGCAGTGCCTACCAGAAAGTAATAAGTAGCGCTTCAGATTTAAAGCATATTTTTTTAAACATTTGAACATGCAGATTAACAGCCACAGTCCTAAAAAAATATTAAAATTGAATTAAGCATTCAAAAATTATCCAGACTACCTAGAAGGACCCATAGATTCTCCATGTGCAAGCTGCTTCATGTCAGATTGAAACATAGAGCAGAATTAACTAATTCAGGAACCGTGGGAGTCAAACTCTATAGCCCATTATACCTCTGATGACATCAGTATTGAAAAAGCTGCCACAGTCAACCCGAATCCCAGTCTTATTACTATAAAACATTTCAGCCAAATCATCAGCATTCAGCAACAATATAAACAGAAATAGAACATGTAAATGCAGTAGTTTACATCTCATACTTATTGAACAGCTGAAAGGGCTGCTCCTTTGAAAATGTCCAGGTCTGGAGCAGACATTTCCAGGGCTGGAATGCTAACAACCAATTCCAAATGCAGGCAACAGGTCAACAAATCAGGATCCTAGCACAGTCCCAAAGAAGGGGAGTAAAAAGGGTAGAAGCATCGCACAACCAACAAACTGCTTGTTCTTGCCCAGTCAATGCCACATCCAGAAAAAATTGATCTGATGAAATCCTGACACTTTGTTAGATGAAAGCGTTAAGTTTTAACATACCCCGGGATTCAAGAAGCTCAGCTCAAGGACAGTTTAAGCATTGCGCCGAGCGTCCTCATTACAGATGGTGTAGTAGCACCATAGCGCCATATGAATATTTATGAGGGTGCGCCGCCGCACCCTTGACGTGCACAGGAAATGTGTAAGAGTGCAGGGGGCATGTACAAGTGCTCTACAGAGGTGTAAACATGCCCCGACAGTTGTCCAACCTACTATGCTTACTATTAGAGCCCGCCTCTAATAGTAAGTCAGTAATTCAGTGTCCGTGGATGCTGAAATGTATGCTAAGCATACAAGAGTGTCCATGAACAGTGAAATAAAATCAAAGTAGTAAGCATACAAGCACGTAGTGGAATGTTGAGCCCCATCCCTAGAACTTTCACAATTAGATTCCCCGTGTCCCTATTATACATTTGTATTGCTGCAATATCGAAGGTGTAAGCAAAGCGCAGTGTGTTTGCGTGTCGCTGCCCTCCGCCAAGCATAGCTTACACATCAAAATCATTCAAATAGAGAAAAGCATGCGGAATCAAAGTAAACATCAATAGTGCAGTGTTTAGAGCATACGCCTAATGAACAGGCATTCACGGTTCAAGCCCAACAATCGCACATATCATTTTCCATGTGGAATGAATATAATTTTGCTCTAAAACCAACATTAGAGTATCGCATGTGATGCTTAACTAAATGTCATTCAATCAAAGAGATATTATCATAATAAATAAGACAGTAGTAAGCAGGTGTAAGCACAAATAAGCAGCAGAAAACATATATAAGTACCAGTAAGCAAGTCTGAGTGCACTTGCGCGGGTGTAAGCAGTGCCCAGCATAGGAAATGTATTTAAGTATGTACATATATATATATATATATATATATATATATAAAGCATACAAAAGGAATGAGAAGAGAATCAACAGCAACCCCAGTATTATATAGCGCTGTCAGCAAATGTCATATCCAGCTGGGCAGGAGTGAGAAAAGCACTGCTAATCACACCACAGGCAGGATATTACCAGTGGGAGAAACATTGTTGATCTGCTAAGTCTACTTTACCATCAGAGGGTAGCCCCTGGTGGGACTACCCAAAAATTGATAGGATGTTTGGCCATCCGACCATTACACAAGCAAGGGCAGGTATGTTCAAGGACTAAATGGTGGGAGAGCCTGAGAATACATGGGTTGGGACAACATACGTGTAGGGCCTGTAACGCTCGGGAGAGGGCAATGTGTGGAGGTGTGTCATGGCTGCAATAGCAACTGGACAATGGATGGCATGCGTGTATGTTGAACTCAGGTGGGGTGGAGGAACTATGGGTATGAAATTATGAATCTAGGCATGCCAGAGTTGGATGGGCTGGTTCTAATTGGACCGCCTCATGGAGGTCAGTGAGTTTGTTAAAAGTATATATGCATACACACATGCAGACATCTATATGTAGAAGTACATTCTCTGTAACACATTCATTCCATTTGCAGACATAAATAACATGAATGTGCTCTTACAAACATCCACAGTAGATAGAATAATAGGTTGTGCATAAGAGGGAAGGGACAAAACTGCTAAAACGCAGAAGTGTGTACAATGTCCGAAGTCAGTGCTGTGCTGAAAAAATCAAATGTGAGGACTTTCACACACATGGAATTATTCCTATGATCTGCCTCCTACTAAGCCGGTGTATTTGTAAAAGAAATATGCCAAACACATACATAATTAGGCTCTCAAGTGTAACGTGTGTGTTAACGCATAGTCATACTTATTAATTTATCGTAGTGTCATTTTAATGGGAGTAAGGATGTAATGAAGTATAGAGTCTAATCTTGACAAAAAAAACATGCGTGTCCCATGTGGGACAGCCCAAAAATTGTGAATGGTGTCCTTTTGGTATCTCATGTCACCAATGTTTGTGGACTAAAAGTTTTGGAGTTCTGAGGATACGTGGAGTGAGTCAACCGATGGGATGGGTCTACAGGAGTAGGGAGTGACCAATGTGTAGTGGTGTGGATACACCATGAATCCAACTGGAGAATGGATGACTGCAGTGTTAATGAGACATTGGGGTGGGTGTTTGGGGATCCAGGAGTCATGGGTATATGGGTATATATGCAAATTAAGCAGCACAGCAATAGTGTATTGGTTAGAGCAACTGCCTAATGAACAGACATTCCCATTCTGAATCCCACTTCATCTCATACCATTTATGTATATATATATATATATATATATATATATATATATATATATATATATATATATATATATGTATATGTGTGTGTGTGTGTGTGTGTGTGTGTGAGTGTGTGTGTAGATATACACAGATATACAGCTATGATAGGAAACAGCACACAACAATGACATGTTCACAGGCTATGCCAGTGGAAATGAGGGCCCAAGCAAGAAACATGAAACACGTAGCATGACCTTCCACCCCCCCCCCTCCAGCCCGACTTGGGAAACATACACACAAACCCGCCAACAATGTAAATAGACCACTGCTCCCCAGACCACAGGTAGGATACAACAAGGGGTGGGTACACAGTGCACCCATGAAATCTAATCTTGGAACACAGACAGTAGCATCCCTTGCAGGACACCCCAATAATTGACATAAGACCAAAAGAAGGTGATACGCTGAACATTCTGGCTGGGGTGTGTACATACCCAGAATGCAAGGGTGTGAAAGCCTGATGACCCATGAGTCGAGCCCAGAATGCAAGGGTGTGAAAGCCTGATGACCCATGGGTCGAGACAATGTATGCCATGGGTCCCGTGAAGTGGAGACTGGGCAGTGGTATGGTCAGACCTGACCAGGACCCTGAGTAAAGATGGGTGCTGTAGAGGAGGTGCAGGTGGGGAAACTATGGGTAGCTAGTTATGGGTCTAGGTGTAAAGGTGTAGGCTGATGTGGGTCTATATTGACAGCCCCAGGGATGTGAGAAAATGTGTTCATTGGGCAGAGGCATTGCCCAACGAGCAGCCACACCCACTATGAGTCCCACTGCAGCAAAGTGTAACCTATATGGCAAGAAATGGATGTAGATGTATATATGTATAGGTATGTGTGTGTATATCTACCCATAGCGACATAGAGATATACCTCTCCCTCTCTGTAGTACAAATGTATACATACAGAGACAGAATACATATACAAACCCACATATAGATATATACATATGCAGACACCGATATATGTATGTTGTTAGATATATATATAGACAGCAATATATAAATATATACATGTATGCATACATATACAGATACATCTGTGTATAGTAATGTATATATATATATATATATATATATATATATATATATATATATATATATTTATATATATATTATATATATATATATATATATATATATATATATATATATATATATATATATATATATATATATATATATATATATATATATATATATATATATATATATATATATATTTATGTGACTGTAAATATGCACATGTATATAGCTAGGATATGATACAGTAGTTACGAATTACATATGTTCACAGGCTGTGCATATGGGGGTGTGGGGTCCAATCAACAAAAGTGTAACACGTAGCATCAACCCCCCCCACCCATCTAGGCCGGTGAGACATACAGTCACACAATAAAGGTAAACATACCACTGCTTCCCAGACCACCGGAATCTCAATGGCAACACTCAGATCTGCTCTGAGTTACAGCAGAATGGCACTAAATATACAGAACCAACTGATATTGCCAGCATCCTGGCAGATAGGTTCAGTGCTAACTTTACCCCCACTGTCATCCCCTAAAAGGCCCATCTCTATACCAGAAGAATGCAAATTTCCTGTAATCATGGCTGCACAGGTAAAAAACACACTATCCAAAGCCAAGAACACAGCATCCATGGGACCTGACGACATCCCAGGCTGTGTTCTACATGAAATACAGAATGAACTGGCACCCCACCTAAGTACCATGTTCAATCATAGCCTCACCTCAGGCTATGTGCCCACTAAATGGTGCACAGTGACAGTTATCCCACTCCACAAAGGGGGAGCCACCACAGACCCTGGAAACTACCACCCCATTAGCCTAATGAGCCTGGTCGGCTATGGAACGTATCATCATGGAACTTATAAACAATGACATTGGTAATCTCCAAACTCAGGACCCCACCCAGTTTGGGTTTGTAAAAGAAAGATCATGTCTCCTAAACCTGATAGACTTCTTTGAAGCAGTCACCAAAGCCGTAGATGGGGGTAAGGTGGTTCAGATAGCCTAACTAGATCTCGCCAAGGCTTTCGACACCATCCCCCACTCTGGAATTATCGATAAACTCACTAAACTAGGTATAAATCCATATGTCACAAGATGGGTTGCCAAATGGCTCACTGACAGAACCCACACAGTGAAAGTAGCAGACTCCAAATCCAACTTCAGACCAGTGACAAGTGGAGTACCACAGGGTTCAGTCCTGGGTCCTCTCCTGTTTGGTATCTACTTCTCTGAAGTACAGGCCAACACAGAAGATCTTTGGCTAACGAAGTTCATGTAGATGTATGTGTGTCTGTGTTTATGTCCAGATATAGATACATACTTATATATAGATATATCAAGAACATCCCATGTGACAACAAAGCATTAAAAAGGAATGAAAAGGGAAACACCAGCAATGCATGTATTATGTAGTGGCGTTGTCCTATGTAATATCAAGACTCCCTCAGACAGACATGTGTCATTAATACACGCAAACATTTGTGCATTGGCCAAATACATCACTCTGTGCATTTTATTTACATTAACACAACAGTTCCTGTCCAGTCATTATGTGAGAACAGTACTCTTGCAAGGTGCTGTGTGTGACATCATCATCATCATGAAAAAAGTAAATGGGGTAACCATAGAGGGACTGATAGTGTTGTGTGTACAATGGGGTTGTCTGCATCACATGTACCTGGACCTTTAGGAGTCATGTGCATACCAGGGTCGTGTGCCTGAGAGACAGGGGTGAGGACAACTGGAGTATGTTGTGATACAATTTAAAAAGGTTACATGTGTCCAGTGGACACGTGTGAAATGGACAGCTATATATGGGGCAAATGTTGTTCTAGGAACAGATTGTCCTTTTGTTTCCGTAGGGTGAGAGTGAGATGTGAGGGAAGGAGAGTAGGTATACTCGTGGAGGATAAGTTGGGTAGGATGACAGACAAGACAGCATACAGGGTCGGTATATGACACATGTGGGGTATACACCTTGGACAGGGAGGGGTGTTTGGCAGTCACAAGCCCATGAGCCCCCAGATGGAAACAGTGGGACGGAGGTCCCCAGCCATGGGCAGCCACCACTGCAACAAAACAGCCGCAAAGGTTGCTGGGCTGGGGATGCTCTAGGAGGGGCAGGCTCACCCTCTAAATGTGACACTCTGCCCTTGAGCTGGTGTATCTGGCCTCAAAACTCCTTATACGCACCACGTTTGGGTCTGTATGACAGCAGACAAGTTCCTGTCTGGACCTGCTCCCAGGGGGGACAAGCCCCATCCTCAGTGGTGGTTCCACCAGAAGGTGGTGCAGAGCCAACAGAGGTGGAGGTCCAAGGCCGGGCCCCAGATGTGCTGGTGCCCAGTGCCATGGCCAGCTGAAGTGGGACCGGAGGTTCTGCCAGGACCTCCAATCCCATACAGCCTATGGTGTTGCAGTTTTAACACAGATATGGCTTACTAATAGACAAAAGCATTCAGGATTACTTATAACAGCATGCATAGATATGACCATCAACCCAACACAACAGATGGTATACATTTGCAGAGGGAGCACAACACATGCATATATACTGCATTACATCTGTACAAAGTGTAGAAGACTTGTGACTACAGCTATGAACAGTGGCCCATTATTGGCATGTCACTGTGAGAACCTCAGACAGTGACTGTCATACCACTGTTTCATGTGACATATGTCCAATCAGGGATGCAATGGCAGTAACTCTCATCACTATCACCATGTACTGACTGCAATCCTCACACTATGCTTCTGCTGTTCACAGATGTGTGTTCAGTGAGTAACACAGGAAACAAATAGTTCCACACATTGACCAGTCCACAGATGGCCCTACAGATGGGGGTTCCCCTCACTAATAGAGCACTGTCTTGTCAGTTTTAAAACATGCAGAATAGCCATTACCACGCACAACTTGTTAAAATGGTAGTAGTCTCAATAAAGCATAGCTACACTTACATGCTGTAATCATGTCTGGCACATCAACCTCCTGTCTTTAGGCTATTTTCCACTGTGTATGTTGTTTGAGGAACATCCAGATATCATCTGTGATGCCGTTTACCAAACACCAGATCCAGGTTCCACTCACAGCGACTGTCATGGGCAAACACCAACATGATGTTCCTAGATATTGTATCGTGTTTCCATGCGATTGGCTATGGGGACATCACCATAGCTGTTCCACATGCAATCAGCTAGCAGAGGACTGCAATAGGTGCCGAGGTAATCACCTGATCATGACCATCACTTACAAAACACAAGCTGTTGCTGAGCAGGTGTGCAACTCCACATCCACCAGAGAGTGTGTGGGAGGGACAGACAGAGGCAAAGTACATCAAAGAAGGGCTTGGAGACTAAAACCTAAGCATTGTCTGTCACACACCTACCAGTACAGGGGTTCAAACCCCTGACTGACTAGCCATTACTATTACAAGTGCATGCAGTTACTCGATGTGCCACAAAGCTGAGATGTCGGTGTGCTGTAAGAACATATATGTGTGCTGGTGAGCAACATCTGCAACAGAGATATAGTAGACATACATTATGTGTAGCACACATTGCTGTCCACATGAAC
>NC_056735.1:329163718-329211218 GCF_019279795.1 Protopterus annectens
TACCAACACACATCCATATGTGGTATGACATAGTATGGTAGGCCACCAGATAACCTTCAATTGGTGGACTGTACCTAGGCCTTCATCAACTGTGCAAAGTACCCATGTACAGACACAGCTACATAATGTGTTATGCAATGCAATAATACCACTGTTTGTAACCAGCTCAGTTGTACACTTACCAGGGTCCCTCGGATGTTGTATGCATTAACACAGTCAATTGTTGCTGTACACCAGTAAACAACACTCTCATGGTTGTATATGACCTAACTGTACCTGCCCTGGATATGTACATCCCACACTCATACAACATAAATTACATTACCATAGCTTTCGTTATCCTTTCTACATACAGGTGGCTACAGTTATTACACACATGCACATGGCAGATAGCATGCTAACAGTACATAAGGTTTGATATCTATGTTAACAGAGGTAATATTTCCTCTCTACTGGTCTCTCATGACACCTATCATATCATAAAACAACCCATGTGGCATGTATGTCATTAGACATGTCCACCTAATGCAATACCTGCAAACATACCCAAATAACTGGATAATAGGACCTACACATGGCCTGTATTGACAGACTCAGGGAAATCCAGCTCTGCTTTGTATGTTCCTGAGTAGTCACAGGTGATATGTTCATGACATGTACAACCATGTGTACCCACAGCTCCAACATATACTCCATGTCAACAATTGCAAGCCATGCATGCTGTGTGCTGTCTGGACATTAGCCTTAGTACCACAATAGCCAGTATGTGCTGGGGTGAGATGTTTACAAGCCACAGACCTCACACATACTTGAATAAGTGTACTGCCTAGCTCAAACAGAGCACATTGCTGGCACTTTTCTAGTAAACATGAGGTGTTTGTTGCAAATATGATGTTCTCACTGTTGGCCATTACATTGCCCTGGCTTCACCATGGCACTGTCAAGTAATGGTTTTGTAGGGGCATGACATGGAATAATGGTGTGGGTGTCTTGCTATGTGCTGTTGTCATATATGTACACATGGCTACTCAGTGAAGGTGGTTGTGTCCTACCAGTACATGAATACAACATCCACAGCTGGCATAGAAATGCAATGTTTATTTTTCAGATGCTTCTAACTGCTAGAAATTGTTTTGATGTGCTACATTTTACTATTATTTCATTACTATCTTAAAACAAGCCTTTTTTAATTTATCTAACACTATTTTTCTCTCAAAACTCTCTACCCTGTTTTTAGCTCTCTGCCCTGAGTTACCCCTGCAAGTAAACCCTCGAGGATACCTCAAAATCTACTTCCAAACCTCAGCTGTCTTAATTGCTCCAGCAAAGTAACAAACATCTAGGCAGGCTTCTCAGCTGCCTCATTCCCCTTTATTTTTGGACATTTCACCTACTGGAATCTAAGGAAGTATGTGTAACTGCAGATGAACCCTTAATAACTTATGATTTGGCCTTGATAGATGTTTTGTAGTACTCTAGCCTGCCAGGATAGCAGCCTTAGCTCTCCACCTCCCCGATACACACTAGCTGCACTCATTTTCCAAGTATTGCCCCAAGGATATTCTAAGTGGCACAAGACCTTAGACTCCTCTGCAAATTTTTATATTTCTATCTTAACTCTAACCTCTCCCCTTTCACTGTATCTCCTAACTCTTCTAGCCCACTCTAGCTATAACACCTCATTTTCTAATCTCTCCCTCTAGCTTCTCATACCTCACTCCTGCCCAACACCTCAGGTCCTTCTCCCTTCCTACTTACCCCTCTGTAAACCTTCTTTCACTGATTGACTCCGGAAGCCCTCTGGACCTCTTTGGTAAAATCTCAGGATAATATCAGCTATTATTTTCCCATATTTTCCATTCTTCTTAGCATATCTTCCCTTTATCCTGAAATATCAAACTCTGGTTCTGATAGTTGTTTTCAATAACTTTTATTTGACTTTTGTGATACTCCTTTCTGCATCTCATATACATGTTAAGAATATAGGAAACCAGTGCTAGAAGTTAGCATCAGCTAAGATGTCTGTACCTAAAACAATAACATTCTGTATAGCCCTTATCAATCCAATCCATATTGTTTATGCTTAAATTATATTTGTTATTTGCTCTCATACCCTTCAACCTCTCTGTAGCTTTAGCTTGGGAACCATCAAAAATCATAGCAAGAGGGAGATCAAAATCCATAGCACCTAAAATTTGTTTATGCATACATTTTGCACCCGTGGAGCTTAAGATGTGGGAATGATGTATAAGTCTGCACTCCTGGGGAGACACAGCCTGTATAATTACAGAACCACTTGTGGTGGTTGGACCCCCTCACAAATTATACTAACAAAAAGATGATAAAAGTTGCAGAGAGTAGATATTTAAGCAGTGACCCACCTTAAAAGTTTTTCCAACTACATGTTACCTTCACACACACACACACACACACACACACACACACACACACACACACACACACACACACACATATGCAGCCACATGGTAAAAAATAACAGTAGAGTGGAGTTAAACTGGTGAACATGGTTAAAACTGGAGCAAGTAATAATACATAGAAAATAATTAATCACTACACTACTACATTTCTCAAATATTTGTAGTGTAATACAAGCCCAAATGCCGGTACAATGGAAACATATTAAAGCCTTGGAATGTTTAATAGACTATGCGGGTGCCTTACCAGAAAGTAATAAGTAGCGCTTCAGATTTAAAGCATATTTTTTTAAACATTTGAACATGCAGATTAACAGCCACAGTCCTAAAAAAATATTAAAATTGAATTAAGCATTCAAAAATTATCCAGACTACCTAGAAGGACCCATAAGATTTCTCCATGTGCAAGCTGCTGTCATACGTCAGATTGGAAACATAGAGCAGTGAATTAACTAATTCAGGAACCAAGGGAGTCAAACCTATAGCCCATTATACCTCTGATGAGAAAGCATCCAGTATTGAAAAAGCTGCCACAGTCAACCCGAATCCCAGTCTTATTACTATAAAACATTTCAGCCAAATCATCAGCATTCAGCAACGATATAAACAGAAATAGAACATGTAAATGCAGTAGTTTACATCTCATACTTATTGTACAGCTGAAAGGGCTGCTCCTTCCCGAAATGTCCAGGTCTGGAGCAGACATTTCCAGGGCTGGAATGCAAGCAACAACCAATTCCAAAATGCAGGCAACAGGTCAACAAAATCAGGATCCTAGCACAGTCCCAATGAAGGGGAGTAAAAATGGTAGAAGCATCGCACAACCAACAAACTGCTTGTTCTTGCACAGTCAATGCCACATCCAGAAAGAATTGATCTGATGAAATCCTGACACTTTGTTAGATGAAAGCATTAGAAGTTTTAATATATCCTGGGATTCAAGAAGCTCAGCTCAAGGACACTTTTAGCCATGCACTGAGCGTCCTCACTACAGATGGTGCAGCAGCACCATATGAATATGTATGAGGGCATGCCGCCGCACACTCGACATGCACAGGCATTATGTGCGAGTGCAGGGGGTGTGTAAAAGTGCTCTATGGAGGTGTAAACATGCCCCAACAGTTACACAACCTACTATGCTTACTAGTAGTGCCCACCTCTTATAGTAAGTCAGTAAATCAGTGTCTGTGGATACCGAAATGTATGCTAAGCATACATGAGTGTCCACGAACAATAAAATAAAATCAAAGTAGTAAACACACAAGCACGTAGTGGAATGTTGAGCCCCTTCCCTAGAACTTTCACAATTAGATTCACTGTGTCCCCATTATACATTTGAATTGCTTCAATATTGATGGTGTAAGAAAAGCACCGCATGTTTGCACGTCACTGCCCTCCACATCGAATTCATTCAAATAGAGAAAAACATGCAGAATCAAAGTAAACGTCAATAGTGTAGTTTTTAGAGCATCCGCCTAACGAACAGGCATTCATGGCTCGAGCCCAACAATATCACATATCATTTTCCATGTGGAATGAATGTCATTTTGCTGTAAAACTGACATAAGAGTATCGCATGGGATATTTAACAAAATGTCATTCAAAGTGGCACTGTCATAATGAATAAGGCACTAGTAAGCAGGTGTAAGCACAAATAAGCAGCAGTAAACATATATAAGTACCAATAAGTAAGTCTGAGTGCGCTTGCATGGGTCTAAGCAGTGCCCAGAATAGGAAATGTATATAAGTATATACAGATATATATATATATATATATATATATATATATATATATATATATATTGATATAGATATATATATATATATATATATATATATATGTGTATGAAGAAAGAACATTGTAACATTAAAGCATACAAAGGAATGAGAAGGGAATCAACAGCAACCCCAGTATTATATAGCGCTGTCAGCGTATGTCATATCAAGCTGGACAGGAGTGAGCAAAGCACTGCTACTCACACCACAGGCTGGATATTACCAGTGGGATTAAGATTGTTAATCTGCTAAGTCTACTTTACACTCAGAGGGCAGACTCTGGTGGGACTACCCAAAATTGATAGACTGCGGGCCATCTGACCATTACACAAGCAAGGGCAGGTATGTTCAAGGACTTAATGGTGGGAGAGCCTGAGAATACATGGGTTGGGACAACATACGTGTAGGACCCCTAATGTTCGGGAGAGGGCAATGTGTGGAGGTGTGTCATGGCTGCGACAGCAACTGGACAATGGGTGGTATGCATGTATGTTGAACTCAGGTGGGGTGGAGGAACTATGGGTATGAAATTATGGATCCAGGCGTGCCAGGGTTGGATGAGCTGGTTCTAATTGGACCACCTCATGGAGGTCAGCAAGTTCATTATAAGTATATATGCATACACACAGGCAGACATCTATATGTAGAAGTACATTCCCTGTAACACCTTCATTCCATTTGCAGACATAAATAACATGAATGTGCCTTTACAAACCTCGACAGTAGATAGAATAATAGGTTGTGCATAACAGGGAAGGGACAAAACTGCTAAAACGCAGAAGTGTGCACAATGTCCAAAGATAGTGCTGTGCTGAAAATATAAAATATGAGGACTTTCTCACACATGGAATCAGTCCTGTGATCTGCCTGCTACAGCAACGCCACTTACTAAACCAGTCTATTTGTAAAAGAAATACATCGAACACGTACATAATTAGGCTTTCATGTGTAACGTATGCATTATCACATAGTCATGCTTATTAATTTATTGTAGTGTCATGTTAACGGGAGTAAGGACATAATGAAGTATAGAGTCTAATCTTGACATAAAGACATGCATGTCCATGTGGGAAAACCCAAAAATTGCAAATAGTGTCCTTTTGGTCACTCATGTCACCAATGTTTGTGGACTAAAAGTTTGGGAGTTCTGAGGATACATGGAGTGCGTCAACCGATGGGATGGGCCTACAGGAGTAGGGAGTAGCCAATGTGTAGTGGTGTGGATACACCGCAAATCCAACTGGAAAATGGATGACTGCTTTGTTAGGGAGGCATTGGGGTGGGTGTTTGGGGGAACCAGGATCCATGGGTATATGGGTATATATGCAAATGAAGCAGCACAGCAATAGTGTATTGGTTAGAGCAACTGCCTAACGAAAGGACATTCCCATTCCGAGTCCCACTGCATCACATACCATTTACCATCGGTAATCTGTACATGGACATATTTCGACATCTTTCTGCTGTATAACCTGCAAAATAACAATTAAAAATGAATTGGAGCAAAGTGTCAGTGTCATAATGAATAAGGCACTAGTAAGCAGGTTTAAGCATATATAAACACCAGTAAGTGTGTAAGTAAGTTTATACACAGGGCATTTATGCATTGCTTTACAGACACACACACACACACACACACACACACACACACACACACACACATATATATATATATATATATATATATATAAACTATACACACACACACACACACATATATATATATATATATATATATATATATATATATAGTTGCAGACATATATTTATATGTGTGTGTGTGTGTGTGTGTGCGCATAGATATACACAGATTTACAGCTATGGTAGGAAACAGCACACAAGAATGACATATGTTCACAGGCTATGCCAATGTAAGTGAGGGGCCCAAGCAAGAAACATGAAACATGTAACATGACCTTCCAACCCCTCCCAGCTGGACACTGAAACATACACACAAACCTGCAAATGATGTAAATAGTCCACTGCTTCCCAGACCACAGGCAGGATACAACCAGGGGGGTACACAGTGCACCCGTGAAATCTAATCTTGGAACACAGACATGAGCGTCCCTTGCAGGACACCCCAAAAATTGACAAAACCAAAAGAAGGTGATACACCGAACATTCTGGCTGGGGTGTATACATACCCCGAATACAAGGGTAGGAAAGCCTGATTACCCATGGGTCAAGACAATTGTATGTCATGAGTCCTGTGAAGTGGAGAGTAGGCAGCATGTAGTGGTGTGTTCAGAACCGACCAGGACCCAGAGTAAGGATGGATGCTGTAGAGGAGGTGCGGGTGGGGGAACTATGGGTAGCTAGTTATTGGTCTAGGTGTGCAGGTGTTGGCTTATGTGGGCCTATATGGACAGCCCCAGGGATGTAAGCAAATGTGGTCATTGGACGGAGGCATCGCCCAACGAGCAGCCACACCGACTACGAGTCCCACTGCAGCAAAGTGTAATCTATGTGGCAAGGAATGGAATAACCAGATGTAGATGTATATATGTAGAGGTATGTGTGTGTATAGCTACCCATAGTGACATAGAGATAAACCTCTCCCTCTCCATAGTACAAATGTATACATACAGAGACAGAATACATATACATACCCACATATAGTTATATACATATGCAGACACCCATAGACCTATATGTTGTTAGATCTATATATATATATATACATATATATATATATATATATATATATATATATATATATATATATATGTATAGACAGCAATATATAAATATATACCTGTATGCATACATATACAGATATATCTATATATAGTAATGTGTATGTATATGTAAATATACACATGTATATAGCTAGGATATGATACAGCAGTTACGAATTACATACATTCACAGGCCGTGCATATGGGGGTGAGGGGTCCAGTAAACAAACGTGTAACACGTAGCATCAACCCCCACCCAGCTAGGCTGGTGAGACATACAGACACCACACCACTGCTTCCCAGACCACCAGCAGGATTCTACCAGTGGGAGTGACCTGCCAGGTCTAATCTTGAAACAAAGGCATCAATGTCCCTTGTGGGACACCCAAAAATTAATGATCATTGGAGTCAGTCCCTGTAATGATTCATCAAACCTGGCTGTAGACGTACATGGACCAGTAGGTTGTGCAAGACTGATAACACATGGGTCGATACAGCATATGACATGTGTCCTGACACTCGGAGAGTGGGCAGTGTGTAGTGATGTGTTTATACCTCACCTGTACCCACAGTAAGGATGAGTGCTGTAGAGGAGAGGCAGGTTGGGGATCTATGGATATGCAATTATGGGCTTATGCGTACAGGTGTTGGCTGGCGCAGTCATATTAGGACTGCCACGGGGATGTAATGATATTCCGAAATGGGCATAGCTTACACCCATACCTCCCTACCCCTAAGAGTAAGTCCACTGGACAGGACATAAACCATTGGGGGAACAAATAGGGACAATACCTCTAAACTGTCCCCAATTTCCAGGGACGTCCATACCATCCAGCACAGTCATTCAACAGTATAGGAAATGTATTCCATCATGTAGATGTATGTGTGTGTGTTTATGTGCAGATATAGATACATATATATATATATATATATATATATATATATATATATATATATATATATATATATATCAAGAACATCCCATGTGACAACAAAGCATAACAAAGGAATGAAAAGGGAAACACCAGCGATGCTTGTATTATGTAGTGGTGTTGTCCTATGTAATATCAAGGCTCTCTCTGACAGACATGTGTCATTAATACACGCAAACATTTGTACATTGGCCAAATACATCACTCTGTGCATTTTATTTATATTACAACAGTCCCTGTCCAATCATTATGTGAGAACAGTACTCTTGCAAAATGCTGTGTGCGACATCATCATCATGAAAAAGGTAAATGGGGTAACCATACAGGTACCGGTAGTGTTGTGTGTACAATGGGGTTGTCTGCATCACGTGTACCTGGAACTTTTAGGAGTCATGTGCATACCAGGATTGTGTGCCTGAGAAAAAGGGTAAGGACAACTGGAGTATGTTGTGATGCATAAATAAAAGGTCACATGTGTCCAGTGGACATGTGTGTGAAATGGACAGCTATATATGGAGCAAATGTTGTTCTAAGAACTGATTGGACTTTTGTTTCCATAGGGTGAGAGTGAGATGTGGGGGAAGGAGAGTAGATATGCTCGTGGAGGATAGGATCTGTATGATGACAGACAAGACAACATGCAGGTCGGTATATGACACATATGGGGGGATACACCTTGGACAGGGAGGGGTGTTCGGCAGTCATAAGCCCATGAGCCCCCAGATAGAAACAATGGGACAGAGGTCCCCAGCCATGGGCAGCCACCACTGCACCAAACAGCTGCAAAGGGGGCTGTGCTGGGGGCTGTCTAGGAGGGGCAGGTTCACCCTGTAATTGTGACACTCTGCCCTCGAGCTGGTGTATCTGGCCTTACAACCGCTTATTGAGCCCCCTATGCACCACGTCCGGGACTGTACGACAGCGGACAAGTTCCTGTCTGGACCTACTCCCAGGGGGGACAAGCCCCAACCTCAGTGGTGGTTCCACCCAGAAGGTGGTGCAGAGCCAACAGAGGTGGAGGTCCAAGGCTGAGCCCCAGATGTGCTGGTGCCCGGTGCCATGGCCAGCTGAAGTGGGACAGGGGGTTCTGCCAGGACCTCCAAACCCATAAAACCTATGGTGTTGCAGTTTTAACACAGATATGGTTTGCAATAGTCAACAGCATTCAGGATTACTTATAACAACATGCATAGATATGACCATCACCCCAACACAACAGATGGTATACATTTGCAGAGGGAACACAACACATGCATATATACTGCATGCCATCTATACAAAATGTAGAGGACATGTGACTGCAGCTATGAACAGTAGCCCATTATAGGCATGTCACTGAGATCCTCAGACAGTGACTGTCATACCACTGTTTCATGTGACATATGTCCAATCAGGGATGCAATGGCAGTAACTCTCATCACTATCACCATGTACTGACTGCAATCCTCACACTATGCTTCTGCAGTTCACAGATGTGTGTTCAGTGAGTAACACAGGAAACAAATGGTTCCACACACTGACCAGTCCACAGATGACCCTACAGATGGAGGTTCCTTCACAAACAGAGCACTGTCTTGTCAGTTTTAAAACATGTAGAATAGCCATTACCACACACAACTTGTTAAACTGGCAGTAGTCTCAATGAAGCATAGCTACACTTACATGTTGTAGTCATGTCTGGCACATCACCCTCCTGTCTTTAGGCTATTTTCCACTGTGTATGTTGTTTGTGGAATGTCCAGACATTATCCGTGATGCCGTTTACCAAACACTAGATCCAGGTTCCACTCACAGCCACTGTCATGGGCAAACACAGTACAATATCTAGGAACATCATATTGGTGTTTCCATGCGATTGGCTATGGGAGCATCACCATAGCTGTTCCACATGCAATCAGCGAGAGGAGGACTGCAATAGGTGCAGAGACCATCACCTGATCATGGCCATCACTTACAAAACACAAGCTACTGCTTAGCAGGTGTACAACTCCACATCCACCAGAGAGTGTGTAGAAGGGACAGACAAAGTCAAAGTACATCAGAGAAGGGCTTGGAGACTAAAACTTAAGCATCGTCTGTCACACACCTACCAGTACAGGGGTTCAAACCCCTGACTGACTAGCCATTACTATTACAAGTGCATGCATTTGCTCCATGTGCCACAAAGCTGACATTTTGGTGTGCTGTAAGAACATATATGTGTGCTGGTGAGCGACATCTGCAACAGAGATATAGTAGATATACATTAGGTGCAGCACACATGGCTGTCCACATGAATGGATGTCATTGTCAACACAACCACACTCTCTAAGGGACTCAGACACATTGCCACACTTTGCCAGGCCCACAAATACACTTCCTAACTACTTAGTTTGCCACACTGCAGTAATGCACAGGTACTACGTACACCACAGGGGATATCCGGCGGCTCTATGGGCTAGGGCATGTGAACGTGTCTGACATCAGCTGGTATGCTAATGGGAGTTATGCTGGGTGTGACTGTGGTTGGGAGCATAATACCCCACATGCAGACACAAGGCGCCAGTACTGACATGCATGTGTGCATTGCTTCATGGGTGTGTAGTGGTTGGCTGTGAAAGATGGCTGTACAAGGCTGGGTGAGGGGTAATCCTTGGCATCACACCACCCAACAATAGTTTTCAGTGTGGTACAGGGGTGTAGCGTCTGCAATGTCCCACACCTGGGATGTGCACGTCCCACAATAATGTACAGTGACATGTACAAGTGTACCTGGTTTGGCTGGCACATGTTGTGTACACAAATTGTTATTCTCAGATATGCCAGTACTGGCCTGGTGTAGCAGGACCTGCTTATAGACAGCCGGTTGACCCTGCACCTGCATTGATAGCATGATACAGGTATTCCCTGGTATCTGTGGCATCTGTCCATACAGAGCACATGTGTAAGACATTGTATGGTCTCTGTGGATCACATTTGATGGCACCACATATGTTGCAGGCATCCAGTGGGGAACATAGTGAAGGCCCATTGTCTGCAATTATATGCCTGTTGTACTGCTGGACAGGGTGCCATGCCCTCTGCAGTCCACTGCAATCACACCATGCCTACTATCTGTCATCAATTTGCAGGGTACTAGTAACATAGCGGGATATTCTAGGCATGTGTGTTTCTGTATGACACATGGATTCAGAATGTATTCCTGGTAATAGTAGGATTGCATACTTTGTTCACCAGGCCTTTTGCCAGATGGCTTGCCAGCACAATCCCTTGGCTGATTGACATCTGTAATCCTCGCGAGGTGGACATTGTGACATATAATACGGACACCATATAGGAAAACTACAAAATCCACTCCCCAACATGTCCAGTGGTTAGACACTCACAGCCACCTCCACACAGGCTCTGACTGTCAAACACACACACACACACACACACACACACACACACACACACACACACACACACACACACCTGCCATTGTCTTGGAATAGAACCCCTTCCTAACTAGTTTATCATACTACAGCATTACATAGTTACAGCTCACGCTACAGAGATTACTAGGTTGCAGCAGTCCCAGAGATGCATTACTAGGTGGGTGACATCAGTAGGATTGCCAAAGGTGGTTATGTGAATTGTAAAGAGTGTGCATACTCTAAAAAGCATTGTTCCTTTCTCAGGCAGACACACACACACCCACACTTGGCCTGTCTTGGAATAGAAACCCTACCTAATTAGTTTATCACACTACAGCATTACGCAGTTGCAGCATGCACTACGGAGATTACTGGGTTACAGTAGTCCCAGAGGTGTATTCATAGCTGGGTGACATCAGCAAGATTGCCAAAGAAGGGCATTTCAAGTGTACTGGAGTTGTACATGTCTGTTACCTGTATGTACCCACTGCTTACTGTCACAGAAACACATTTACACCCACTTACAACTGCCTTATTCAGTCCTAATTGACAGTATCAACAAGGCTTGCAGGTCTTGAACCCTGGACCATGCACACTGAGGTCACTGGACGTACCACTAAGCCATCTGGGTTGTATATATGTTGCATGGAGTTTATAATGCACATCTTGCTACAGGTATTTCACAGTACTGAAAACAAATGGGACAGTCTCTTTGTGTACATATGTACAGTACCCTTGAATGTACTGTACTCTGTGAAACAACAAGTCTGCATCTGTACAACTGTCATAACTATGTATGTACATATATATATATATATATATATATATATATATATATATATATATATATATATATATATATATATATATATATATATATATATATATATTTATATATATATATATATATATATATATATATATATATATATACACACACATGTCTGAACACCCTTTGTGACACAGAAGGGTTCCAAAGGAACTGATGTGTATACAAAACAGAGGCATCTCTTGTTTTTTAACATTTAAATCATTCTCAGTTCACCAGAGAAGGGACGGTTGTTGTGTATGTGGAGTTTGGGGTGGGGAATGAGGACTAATATAATCTACCCCTGGGATTGTGGAGTTTGGATGGGGGAATGATGGGTATGGCCCTACACCCCAGCGACCACTTCTGTGTCATTGCTCGACAGTGGCACAGGAAAATAACATACTCAACTGTAGTCATGCTTGACTGTGTATTCTTTACCTTTCCTAACTCTGTAATACTTTGTAGACACCATTCACCACAGATGGCTACCATGGTGTGCTAAAAGACATTACACATGTGTATGCCTGGCTGCAGGGTAGTCACACACACAAACACGCACACACTTGCCAGTATTGTGCATAAATGTCTTGCCTATGTAAAGTTAACTTGTACAGTGGTATGCAGTTGGGGTATGTTCCACAGAACAAATAGAATTACACTTACTCTCATTCCACTTCTGAGCTGGGTGACATCACAGGACTGATTACTTGCAGTGGGGAGGGGACAAGAGAGAGGTTTAGCAGTTGCCAAGGATAAAGGCCAGTGCAAAAGGTGGTATCTCTTTGGAATGCAGCAAAACCCACTGTCATGACAGGATGCAGACACAAATATACACACACAACCACACTCAGCCATTTGCTGACACACAGACACTCAGGCATTTGTTGACACGCACACACACAAACACACTCAGCCATTTGCTGACACACACACACTCAGGCATTTGCTGTCGCACACACAAACTTGCCAGTGGTAGGATCAGAACTCTAGCCTATCTACAGATCACTATTACAGTGCTATGCTGTTACAAGACACGCCACAGAGATTACACATTCCAAAGCAATCAGAATGCCCTTCTAAGACTGAGGACAACAACAGGGAGACTGACAGTCACAAAGTATATAGCTGTAAACCTGTGTGTTTAAAGTAGGTGTCCATTGCAACCTGTATGCACAAGCAAGACACATCATCTGCAGGTAGTACATAGGTAGGCCTGAGAGGTATAGTTGTAGCACAACAGGAACCTGAACTGGAGTATGCCCATCTGTGTAATGGACAACTACTATCACTATACAGGGTTACAGTGGGCATGCTCATACACTTAGTAGCACAGGGCTGTTTGGGATGCACTCCGATTCTAACCACAGAAGGCCACAGTATGCATGCTCATACACTTACATTTACAGAACACATTGTAATGGACTCCTATTGTAAACACAGGTTTACAGCTATGTACATCTTACCTGTCAGTATATATGCACATCATACTGGTTTACTACCTGATACCTGTATGTGGCCCGTAAATTATATATCTGTGTCTGTGCTGTGTGATACACATGCATAGATGTACATGAAGTACTGACATATACATGTTAAGTATACACAATCATGCATGTTTAGACGTGACAGACAATAGGTTAACTGGGACACACAGGCAGATGCTACCTACAGCATGTGTCACACTCCTTGCTGCCCTGAAAGGCATATATTGATAGCAGGTTGTGGACAGTGGCATTATATATGGAACAGTGGCATGTGCAAGCATAATGTGTGAGCCAAAACAATGAGCCACTGTCCTGCTGTTATTTTGAGGTTATCCAGTGTCTGTCATTCCGGGCTGTCATGATTGAATGACAAGCCTTCAACACAGAGCATATGCATCCATGTTTCATCTGTGTGTGGATAATACCTAGGTCGCATTTACCCTTATAGCCACATTCCAAGGCAAATGTCCTACACACAGAAGTAACACCCTGACACCTGCAAGACAATTACTTTGGATGCTTATGCTAACCAGTGCTAGATGTGTGGCTTTAGTAATCCATTTGCTCAATGTAGAACCTACAATGGGGAATACTGACATCTGTGCAGTGAGGAACACCTGGATGAAGGCTCTGTAGTGCACAATTGCACTACCACCATATAACACAGATCCAGACATGTGGGCCATAACAGTAGTATGGACCATTCCAGGTGGTGTTGTCCACATATTCATAAAGGCTACTCACATGTAAAGACCACTACTCTGACATAACTCATCACAGATGAGTCAGGTAAGGTGATAGTGGCAAACGCTGCATTCTAGGTTGTATCCTCATATACATCCACCACCTTGTCCCCAGACTACCAACACAAATCCATATGTGGTATGACATAGTATTATAGACCACCAGATAACCTTCGATTGCTGGACTGTACCTAGGCCTACATCAGCTGTGCAAAGTACCCATGTACAGACACAGCTGCATAATGTGTTATGCAATGCAATTAAAGCCACTGTTTGTAACCAGTTCAGTTGTACACATACCTGGGTCCCACGGATGATGTCAGCATTAACACAGTAGACTGTTGCTGTACACCAGTATACAGCACCCTATTGGGTTGGATATGACCTAACCCTACCTGCCCTGGATATGTACATCCCACACTCATACAACATAAGTTACACTACCATAGCTTTCATTATCCTTTCTACATACAGGTGGCTACAGTCATTACACACTTGCACATGGCAGATAGCAAGCTAACAGTACATAAAGTTTGATATCTATGTTAACAAAGGTAATATTTCCTCTCTACTGGTCACCCATGACACCTATCATATCATACAACACCCCATGTGGCATGTATGTCATTAGACATGTCCACCTAATGCAATGCCTACAAACATACCCAAATAACAGGATCATAGGACCTACACAAGGCCTGTATTAACAGACACAGGGAAATCCAGCTCTGCTCTGTATGTTCCTGAGTAGTCAAAGGTGATATGCTCATGGCATATACAGCCATGTGTGGCCACAACTCGTACATATACCCCATGTCAACAATTGCAAGCCATGCATGCTGTGTGCTGTCTGGACATTAGCTGTAGTACCACAATAGCCAGTACATGCTGGGGTGAGATGTTTACAAGCCACAGACCTCACACATGCTTGAATGAGTGTACTGTCTAGCCTAACAGAGCACATTGCTGGCACTCTTCCAGTAAACATGGGGTGTGTGTGGCAAATATGATGTGCTCACTTTTGACAATTACAGTGCTCTGGCTTCAGCATGGCACTGTCAAGTAACAGTTTGTAGGAGCATGACATAGAATAATGCTGTGTGTGTCTTGCTGATATGTGTTGTTGTCATATTTGTACACTTGGCTACTCGGTGGAGGTGGTTGTGTTCTACCAGTACATGAATACAACATCCATTATAGTGTAATGCTCAGCTATGTTTCACACATGTCATGGGGAAGGTGTGGAATGTATCCTCTTGACCTGCTAGTGCACTTACTGATGTAGATCGCATATGTGTACATGTACTGATGTTTGTGTAGATTCCATATGTGTGCAGTATCTGATGTTTGAAGGTGACTGTTGTCTTAGTACATCATGCTGTTGCAATACAGCCTCAACATTGCCAACTGTATATGGTGATATGCTCTATGTACAGTAAGCTGTACATGAGGTATGGACAGATGTTTGGACATGACTACTAAGGGGTGGGGCTACTTTGCAGATGAATGATAACTGAGGACAGCTCACTGGTGTGTTACCATTCCTACAATAACCTGTGTAACTGCTAAGGTCAGGGTTTGTTAATTGAAGTGGAAGACAGACAATGTAGAATGCAGTAAGGGTGACACTGAAGGCAAACTCCTTGACACCTGTAACAGTAATACCTCCCATTTGCATATATTGTGCATGTATCAGCACAGTTGGCAAAGGAAAGAGTCAGTAAGCTTTGTAGTGAATGCGATAGTGCTGTACTTCTGTAATACCTGTCATGAGATAGGCAGGTGTTTGATTCAAAGTACTGGCACATGTGGGTGTGTGTGTCCATATACGTCACATATGGTTGGGAAAACATCCCACATGTTTTCACTCTCCTGAACACTGTTGTTGACATCAGTACAGAGTGAAGTGTAGAAAGAAAGGCATAGGCAGGTGGTTGAACCGCACACATGTCAAGTGTCTGTATGTGTGTGACATAGGTGTATATCTTTGTGAATGCCACAGTGTGTGTGTGTGTGTGTGTGTGTGTGTGTGTGTGTGTGTGTGTGTGTGTGTGTGTGTGTGTGTGTGTGTGTGTGTATGGCTGTCCAGTCCCTGGGGTGAAGCTGTATTTTACCATAATGAAATGTGAATGCCCCCACCCCCATCCACTCAATGCAATCTAGTATCCCTGTTGATATTATCAATCTTAGACGTGCATTCTAATTGCCTGTTAACATGTACACCCTGGGGTGTGACCTGTTGTTACATAGCTTACTGATGAACCCCCCTCCTCACATACACTCACTTCACTGTAATATCCCTGTCGATGTCCTCGATCTTAGGCCATTCAGACTACCTGTACATGTGTAATCTCTGTGGCACAACTTCTAATTGCATAGTACTATAATGATGATATGCACATAGGCAGGGGTTCTCATCTGAACACTGGTAAGTGTGTGTGTGTGTGTGTGTGTGTGTGTTATAGTGTCTGTGAATCCCTGAGTGTGTGGGTGTGTCTGTATTTGCATGCTGTCATGGCAGTGGGTATTACTGCTTCCCAATGAGAAGCCACTATTTCCACTGGCCTTTACCCTTGTCATCCTCCATACCACTCTTTTACCTCCTACCCACTTCAGGTAACTATACCTGTGATGTCATCCACTATTGATATGATGGCTCTGAACACAGTAGCTTACTACACAGCTATCATGCTCTTGGAGCATTACAACAGTAAACATAATTGAAACATGGGGGATTATAACTGTGATGTGGAAGCTACAAAGTGCATGCAGGTATTGTCATACAGACCTGGGAGTAGTCAACATGTACATATGGGACACTAACTGCAAACAACAACATCCCCTGGCACATGCAACTACACCAGAAAGAGGAAGGCAGAATGTCAAGATCAATATGCTGTTAGTGTTGTTACACATGATACATACTGTCAAATGTACAAAATGCATTCTTAAACTATAATACATGGTATGTCTGCTGCCTGTCAACACTACTCAACAATATTATCTACAATTGTCTACATAGTATGTTCACCCTGTGCATCAGATCATATGAGCATGTCCCTGCACCGATGGTGTGGATGACAGGGATGCGGCACAGGCATCATCAAATGCACAGAGTGATAATGTTTGCCAGAGGCCTAGGCTGCACCATTGGATGACAACATCTGTGTGTGTTAGGGCCTGTGATATCATTGGGTGTGTGTGGAAGTTATGCGTGTGTGTGCTGAGGTGCCCTACATTTGTTTCCAGTGTGTGTATGTATGCATGCACAAAGGTCTGGCATATGGCTGGCCTACACAGGGGTATTATTGACAGCTGCAGACTGTACAAGGCAGGTTTCACAGTTCACGGTGTCCGGCCACAGCCATGTGACCTGCGCCTGCCAGGGGTTGCACGGGCACTACCAGGCAGAGGTCCAGATTGGGTACTGTCTGATGACACATGTCCACTGGAATCATGTCCCTGTTGGACTGTCCAGGACCACATGCACGTGGCCTGCTGTGTCCTGGTGTGGACTGCACAGCACCAGCTTCACTGCTGCTACTACTGCCACTATGGGAGCGGGCATGTGCAGTAGCATGTTCACATAGACCTTCAACAGGTGATGTAGCTGGCTTACGTCCATGTGCCCGACACCTCACTCCCACCAGATGTTCCAACACAGACGTTCCACGCTCGAGGATTGACATGCCACCATGTAATTCATTCGTCTATCCAAAACATCTGCAAGATGATGGTGAGCATTGTCAGTTAATGAATGGACAGCAGCCCTCTGAAGCCTCAGACTTTCTCTGTTGTGCCATTCGGCACGTGCCTGTGCCTCCATTACAGCCCAAAACACGCATCTGGTAACTCCAGCTGGTGTGCTTTGTCTCGCAGGGGTATGTTGGCCAGTGGTCCTCCTATGAGCAGTGCTGGGCACATGCCAGTGTGGGACATCACTAGTCAGTTGACTGGGATCATGGTGTTCAGGCACACCTTCCATAGTCTCCACACTTTCCTGTTCCATGCTACCACCCACCAACTGTCCTTCATCTATGGCCGGTGGTGAAGGGGTATGTGTAGGCAGGGGAACTGTGTGCAAGGATGAGAGGGATACAGGTGGAATGGCAACCAATGGCACAGATTCTGCCCCTGACAACCCTGCCTGTGCCTCAATCATACTATCATCATCACTGTTAGAGTCTGTGGGGACACTAACATCAGGTGGACCGCAGGAGGGCAATGCACCTACATCAACACCTGTGAGGGGAAGACACGAACTGTACATTACAAGTTATACCAGACAGACACATACACAGACACACACACAGACACACGCTACATGCAGGTGATATGGCAGATGGCATTCAACTTAGACAATTATAGTGGTAGTTATCATACATCCCTGAGTTGCATACAACAGCATTTATGTGTTATAGCAGACGGCATGCACCTTACACAATTATAGTGGTGGTTAGCATACATACCTGTATTGCATCATTTGTGTTAGTAGCCTATGCCCCATACCCACAACACAATGCATGCACTTTTCACCATTGCACCGCACTGTTATGGTGAGTGCAACATACACCACATGCTAACAGACCATTGCTGACTTTTGTACATCTGTCACTGATGTTTTGTTTTGGCCACCGCCCCTATGTGTGAGGACATGAGCAGAAGGGTATGTCGACTGAATACTATGTTTGCCTGAGCTATAGCTTGCATATCTCCCCCAAAGCAGTGCATGTCTGTTCAACATTATTCCACCTAGCCCTGACAGACATTGTGCATGTGGCTGTACACACATGTTTGACATGGTTGTCCTTACTTTGCAATGGTGCCACAGACCAGCACAGGTTTACAGTACACCGGCCTGATGTGTGGCATATGACCTTGCCAATCACATGTAGTATGACATGTCTTCTTCTGACGTGTTGAATGACATGCATACATGTGTAACACAATGGTGTCCTTCCCAATCTACAGTACGGTAATGGTGTACCAATGAAGGGACATGTTATACTGACATGGGCCTTCAGCTGATGCAATGTTGTCTGTCCTCCCTACAAATATGCAGTGACATACTGCACATTGAGCTAATGTGCATAGCCATTGCAGGGCATCATGTGACTTCACAACTGCTATACAGTGTGAGTTACTGACACAGTTCATAGCCATGACTATGTTCACATACAATACATATCTAATGTGGAATGTGACCCATGTCACTGAGGTGTATATACACTAAACTGTAATGTGAAATGTGTGGCACAGGTCACAGAAATGTATAGAGATGACACCCCTGCACATCTGCAACCATATTACTGATGCCTGGCAACTATGCCCACACATGGCTAACTTAGCAGTACTCTATGTCCCACATGCCATCTGTGTACCTCACACACATGAGGAGCAGGCATGACAGTGATATCTGACACCAGCAAGTTGAATGTACTGTATCTGTGGCCTGATGTGGTTGTATGTATATGTTGTGCAACACATGTATGTATTTGATAACTGTATAGGTGAATGCTTTCATGTCGTGACACACTCAAGATGTTCAAGACATGTTATGTGTTGGTTTCATGTTATGCCTCCACAAGCTGTGCATAGACCTGTATGATGTTTAGTGTTTCACATCTGCAATATCACCATTACACAAAGGCCATAGTAGTATTGTGGCGAGCCAATGTACAACAGGGTGTACACACATGTACATCACTTCTACTGTGTGTGTTGCTTCATGTCTCTGGCCATCCTCCATGGCCATGTGTACACATGTTCTGTCCAATGGTTGTGATGGCCATCTTATTTCACATGTGTTATCCTATATGATATACACACATAGATGTCATATGCTCCACTGAGGACAGGGTTATGCAGACAAAGGGTGGTATATATGGGATGTGAGACATCATGTTTTGCAGGATAGTTGAGCAGTGTTGCAGTCAGCCCACTACATGTCATGGACATGTCAGATAGCACATGACATTATGTGACATTCATAGCAAGGGTATAATCTACAAGGGTGTACCCTGTGGGCCAGTCATACTCCAGCTCCAACACATTTAGAGTGTGTGCACATATATGCCCTCTGGACAGTACTGTTTGTATTCCCAACATGTGTAATGCTGATATGTGGTACCTGTCCCTACAGTGAAACACACCTCTACCATTGTATTCACAGTTGTCCACACATCTGGCAATGACAGTTTAGAAGGTTTAGTGTAGGTGTTTCATATAGTCTTCAATTGCTTTACATGGGTAACCACTGAGATGCATTGCAGGTCTGACCAGTGTCTATAAACAGGACCACCATACATTATGTGTACGTGTGTTATGGCAGATGGCATGCAATTAATATGATCTGTGCATTATCAAGCCTGGTAAACAATAACAATCTCACCTGACACAGGCTGCTGTCACTGTAAAATGCCAGAGGTACCTAAACAGGAGTGTCACAACATTAAGATCATTATCCACACCTGTGTGATAGCTACAGGATGCAATGTCCATATTAGTACATAAGCCAGTACAATACATTATACTATGGAGTATGCACATCTGTGCATACATAGAGTAGCAGACTATAGTATGTAGCATGTGTGCATACATGCCTTGCATATAGGTTCATAGGTTCATACTAGGCTATCTCCCCTAGGGCATTTATAAGCCTAGCCAGAGTGTGTTTGTCTAACAGTGACACAGAAGTGATACCTATGTGAAACCTATATCTCCCATCCACTCATCAAGATTCCTCTTTGAGAGAGTCAAATGAGGACTCTGCTAACCTGGACTGGGGGTTTTGCTATATGTGCAGCACTGACTTACCAGTCAACTCCAGGCTCGGTGGTTGAGAGGCACCCACCTCCACAACACCAGCTAAAGCTTGTGGATGGAGGTCTGCAGGTGTCCCCAGGTTGGCCAGTAGCTCCTCGGTACGTGTGAGTGGGGCTGGGTGAGTAGCCTCCCACCTGTTGCACCTTGTCCCATGGTGATTGCATTAGCATACTGTTTTCTAACCACTTGCAACGTGGTTGTCAACGTGTTGTCAAATGAGAGATTGAGGTCAGTGCAGTGTTGGCGCACCTTCTGATTGGTGCAATTGTGACCGCCAACATCATTTATCCTCCTGCGGAGTTCCTCCCACAGGGCATCCTGCTGCTGTGCATCCTGTGGCACATGGCTGAAGAGTGTTGTATGGTTGTTGAGGAGGTATGGGATGAGGACCTTATCCTCCAAGTGGGTGTACGCTGGCAGCCTACTATGTGGTGTACCTGTAAGACATAATGATGGAGACAGGTTACAGTAACTCACAGAGAAGTACAGAAGTACAGCTGAACATACAAGTGTATCACATTTATTAAGATTACAAATAAGTCTTTGCAAATCTACATGACACTAACACCACTGACATGTATAAGTCACACACATTTGACCCTTACTGGTGATGTGATGTTATCACCATATATGTGTGTGTCATGTGATGACATTGCTCATACTCCATGTGGATGTTGTCTTGACGTGGGCATGTCTGTTTGCCTGTACTGGTGTCTTTTACCTATCAGCACATGCCTGGATGTGCTCACATTAATGCAATTAACCTTAATGCTGTGTATATGTCACATATATATTCATACATAGCCGCTAGGGACATGACCTACGACCCTGCAAACTTGCAAACATGTATGTGTTTTGCCATATACATCTACATGCCACTGTACAGCTGTGTAGCATCCTGCCATGTATTGCCTGTGTTGCACATGTGTAACACATGGGACAATAGCTAGCCTGATGGTATTTGCAGGGTTGGATATCAACTATAGCATGTATGGTCATAGTGATCTAGTAGGCTATATGCCCTGGGCCATTTATGAGCCTAGGCAGACAGGTTACCTAGCTGTAGGCAATAGACAGGTAGGTTTCAGTGGCCAGTTCAAGCAGTGCCACAGATCTGATCCATAGGCTTACTGATATATTTGGCATGCGGTCATCACACCATGTCACAGAGAGGGGTGATGTACAGCTTTGCTGGACAGGGATGCATAGTATGGCAAGAGTTTGTTAAGTGTATGGGACAGAGATCTGTCAGGCATGTTGTGATCCTTGTACTAGAAAGGTGGATGACCATGAAGTATATGTTTATTTGGGATCAGGATGTGTTACGTGTAGCATGTCCAACACCTCTGGGTTGGACATGGCTTCATTCAGAGTAGGCTGCATGCTACATAGTGAAGCCATGGATTGGGAAGGGCAGTGTAGGCCATCTACACATGGGCAATAACCCTTAAAGGAAATATGTGATCTATTATGGGTCAAATTATTGTTGAGTACGGCTGAGCAATTATCTCTATATTCTTGGATGGCACCCTGTCATGATTAGAGGTGCCACATACGACTACCTGACTGGTGTGGTGAAGTAACTATCAAAGGAATGACTTCTGTCCAGCTGCATCCCATACATACACAGTTGCTATTATGTTGACCGCTGCCTAGGTGGTAGTTCATAGGTACAGGGTTTTTAACATCGGGGATGACAATGCAATACTTAGCTGTCAGATTGTGGCTATATGTCACACACCACACATTTGACATGAATGCAGCACTCATTGAGTCAACTATTGCTCCTAGTTCATAATCATTTGCAAACATCAATAGGCTGATGCCTTCTGTCTTAGTCTGTGTGGTATAGATAACAAAGAGGGGGAGTACCAAGAATGAACCCTGAATTACTGTGGCTGGCACTGGTTTGATGTGCGTGTATTAGTCAGACACCTTCTGTAGTGCTGGCTCTGCCAGCAGTCCAGTTGCCAACCATTCCTGTTACATAGGAATATACACCTAGTTTACTGCATGTAGATGGAACACAGTATGAGTGATGGTGTCCTATGACCTAGCAATGTCATGATATGCAGTGTGAATCAACCCTATTGTCATCTACATCTGTACTGAGTACATCAAATACATTGATCATGGTTCATGGCCTTACAGACCAGACTCAGCAGGGTAGTTGTGCACTATTTCCCATTATCAGTGGTGTCTCCCCCTTTGTGGGGTGTGATAACTGTTGCTGTGCACCATTCAGTGTGTACACAGCCTGACATGGAGCTATGATTGAACATGATGTGTATGTGGATAGCTGATTGTTCTTACATTTGTGTAGGATACACCCTGGGATGTTGACAGATCCCATGAAAGCTGTATGTATGGTTTTGGAGAGTGCAGCTTGTACTTGCATAGTTGTTATTACAGGGACCCTGTAGTGTACATGGATATATAACTATGTGTACCTGTGGGGGGTGGGAGTGGGTTTAGGTTCTCCAAGACCCTATCTGGATGAACAGGTGCTATTTCTGTAGGTGCAGTACTTCTCATGCCATAGTGTTGTGGAGCATGACAGGTCTTGTCGTTGCCATTACGATTAATGACACAGCTATAGAATGCATTGCGGTTGGCCTCATAATATGTGGCTGATTAGTTTCGCAGTAGCTTTGTGTTGTTTAATATGGTGTATCTGCATCTTACTGAGGCTGACCAGGGATCACCTACACTCATGTGTGTTCACTCTTGCAACAGTTACTACCTTCTGTGGTGCAGTTTAAAGCATGGTGCCACCAGTTTGCCTTCTTGTTTTTGTTTGTTTGAATCTTGGTTCTGTTTCAATGGCATAATCACTGCACGTATGTGACTGCTTATGGTTCATTTGTGTAGGATTCAGCATTTGCACATGCATTGTCCATCTGCATGTGTGCCATGACTGTCACCACTTTGCTCTAAGGAAACATAACATTGGCATTGGAGACTGACTATGAGTAGCATACTGTTAGCCCTGTTTGTGTGACTACTGTGATCCATTTCATTGGGGTTGATGGAATCCAACATGCATTGAGCGCAGGTGTTGGTACATAAGGAGTCTTCCCAGTTCATAATGGATTAGTTGAGAGTAGCCATTATTATGGTTTTCTGTCTCAGACTTAATCTTCCCCATTACAGCACATTATGACAGTTGGGAAATCCATGGCATGGTGGGTGATCCATCGCAAGGTGCAATTTATATTCCACTTTGGCACAAAGGTAGTTGCTCAGTATAATGCATCTGAAATTATGCAAGTGCAACTAGTGTGGGGGTGTACATATCCTTCAGGAATATGGGCCCACCTGCAGCCCGTGTGTTCCAATAAAGGATAATGGGCAAGAGATGAGGTATGTGTTATAACATTGTCATGCAGGTGTGCTCTCCAGAGCATTGAAACATGTCTCAGCCACTGCACAGATATGTTCTCCATGTTAGGGAATGACATATGTGTGTCCATATAGTGTTTATGACATGTATCATTGTGTAGCGAGACCCACAGTTTATTGCTTGGCTGTCCCTGTAACAGCAGTGGACCTTCACTTGAACTGTGCATGATGAAGGCACTATAGGGGAAGCATGAGCCCTAGGCAGTATCCAGATTCCCAGGGGTGACAGGTGCAGGCCCTTTCTGGCAAAGCATCATGGTCTGTCAACCATGTTATCCCAGGCAGACAGATACTGGATACACTTTGACTTGCACCACTACATTAGACAATTGTGGAATACAATCCTTTTGTCCCTGTACTGCAGTATCATTCTGGCAAATGGCAGAATGCTACCGAGGCCTTGGGACATACCTGCATGAGCTACAAGACTTGACAGCTCCTACATGTGTTTCCATGCAGTCCAGGCTACTTCATCACAGGTCCTGCACAACAACATGGAATATGCCAGAGCCATGTGTATAGTTCAAAAGGTGGTCTGAGTGTATGGGTATGTGGCTAATCATGGCAGACAGGTAGCTGACAGTATGTATGCCCTCATATAGGTTGGTGTGTAACATAGTGCTAGAGTTTGCATTCACAAATGAGTACTGTTGGGCATGTTTCTGGCCACATGTTCTGAGGTGTGGCACAATTATGCAAACTATGTCATACAGTTTGTGCATTTCATTGTCTGTCTCTTCCAGCTTGGGAGGTCACTTGTTTGGCCAGATACTTAAAAGCGTCTGTGAATGTGTGTGATTTCTGATAATGTGTGTGGGTGTCCTTACTGTGTTCTGGTAAGGGTATGTGTTGGTTGTGCTGATGAGATGCATGTGTTAACCTACACCTCATGACTGTCCAGTCCAGTCATGTCTATAAACTGGGCTGCCTTCTAGCTTACCCCTGTAGATGCATCACAAACTGTGTCGGGTGTGGTGTTAGGTGGGTTTGGCAGTCTACATGGCATAGAGATGACATTCCCCCAGGATGGCCACATGTATAAAGGTGACATTAGTAAACACCAGTAGCTGACTAGTGGACATGCCTGTATGAGCATTCAGTACTAAAAGTACCAAGTACTGTACTTAGTTTACTTATTGCTTATGAAAATGTTTTGGACAGTGATGCTCACATGTAACTATTTGTGTTATGGACGTGACAACACTGGCTATTACGGAAACATTGTAGCTACCTTTAGCAGCAATCCTCCTCTGAGGAGCACATCACATCCTGATAGTTGATTACAGATGATGCAAGTGTCTACAGTTCTGTTTCCTTCTCTGGGTATATACTCACATATCCACCAGGACCATGAGCTCTGTTGGGCACAGACACCCACTCTCCAAACAGAGTCATGTATCAATAGACTCTGATTCCACTATCAACTTGATCAGGATATAATCAGATAGTGTAAGCCATCACCTCTGAAGCAGCTTTTACATATGGGCAGAAGTCTCCTACATCTTATACTCCTACTTCAGATGTTACACTGGAGTTAAAGATGATATTCAACCTGTTTCATTACCAGTACTGTGCACTACCTTACATACAGTTTGTGCAAGCGGCTGTTAGGTTGGCAATGAGAGGTTAGGCTACACAAACCTGATAGTTCAACCAGTGTGTCTCTACTTTCAATATCCACTCTGTGTAGGTGTGCACATAGCCATTTGGCCCAGCCCTGTAACAAGGGTCACTACACATTTGCATAACATGTACACATGCACAGCTGTTATTGCTTGCAAACGATACTAGAGAGGTGGATAATACATGTGTTATGTGCATGGATAGTTACCTAGCTCTTCAAATTATCTTTGCTGTCATGCTGCTAAACTGTCAGATGGATACAAGTGATATGTATACTGTTACTGAGTATTGTAATTGCCAATAAACATAACTACTGTTTGCATAACATAACAGAAATGCTATGTAGAATGGAATACAGATCTGCCTAAAATACTGTACATTACACAGTTATTGGCACAATATCCCACAATGCAAACCATATTTGCACAGTAAGCCCACCTCTGACATGTTCATCTTACTTATACACCCATACATATGTCGACTGTTACAATATATCGACATATATTATCCCCTGTTATAGCACATACTTGTTGGATGAATCCTGACACTGACAGTGGCTGGAAGTGAATTGGTGAGTTCCAAGCCCATATCATCCCTTGTGGTTTATGAGGAGTTTGCCTTGTGACCTACAGCAGTACACACATAGAATACTACAAGCATTACTACTGCTCAACAATACATCGCTACAAGATAGCTATTTCCACTATATGCATTGATTACACTGTAATTCTTACAGAACAGGTACTACATACACAGACATACAACCAACCAGACATCTTAGCAATCTCTGAAACTTGGCTCAAACCCCATATCTCAGATGCTGAGATCCTACCCCCAGGATTCAATATTCTCAGAAATGACCGACCAACTAAGAAAGGGGTGGCTCTGCCTTAGTATACTCCAACCTCCTCATCTTAATAGCCCTCCAAACTCCAATTCCACATTTCCAGAACACAGAATTGACTGCTGGACTAATAAAAATGAATAAACACAAGAATATCTGCATAATAGCCCTTTATATCTCTCCTGGTAACAATATCTCTACCCTTGAGGATATTCTCCTGTGGGTCTCTACTGAAATTAAGTATGAAACTTGTATTTTAGGAGATGTAAATATTGACTGGAACAAAATTAATAGCACCTCTCCCTCCCTATCCATCAACCTCTATAACTTCTCTCAGATAATTCACTCAGTCACCCGCCCTAACAAAATAAATCCCCCTGGTTCCACTTTAGACTGGATCTTAGTCTCTGATCCTAATAAAATAACCAACTCTGACACAACTCCTGATTCCATCAGCAACCATTTCCCAGCTTACATTCATCACTCAACGACCTCTTCCCCTCACTAGCACCAATATATTTATACCCATAACCTCAGTAATTTCAACCCCACATCATTTTCAAACATTCTCAAACAAATGAAGTGGCAAATACTAAACTCCCTTGCTCTTGACAATGCTATAGAACACTTCAACTCTGTCTTCCTAAACACTCTAAACTCCGTTTGCCCCTCTTAGACACAAGAGGGTAAAAACTAATACAGCTCCTTCGCTATCCAAAGATACTAAGAAAAGTATGCACCAAAGGGACAAACTTTGGAAGCTTTACCAAAAAGATAAACTTCCTAATACCCTGCCCCAATACAAGCAGCAACATAACCTAGCAAAACAGCTAATAACCAAGGACAAAAAGTCCAACTACATCAAACTCCAGTCCAACAACAACAAAAACCCCAAGCAATTCTGGAAATCAATAAACTCACTGCTTAATCCAGGTCCAAAAATAATCCTTATCCTGACCCAAGCAAATCAGATCTTGATCTAGCCTCTGATTTTAACTCATTCTTCTTAGAAACTATTTCTGACCTGACCAGGACCTTCCCCAACATTAACCCTTCAGCCCCTCCCTCTTCCTCATCCAACCCCACTAATAACTCTCCCCCCTTGTTCGACTTCAAACCTGCCTCTACTAGCTCCATAAAAAGACTTCTATCCAAACTTAAACCATGCTCTAATGCTCGTGACAACATTCCCTCTGCCTTCCTAAAATGTGCTGCTGATGCCTTAGCTCTCCCAATCAGTATTATAATCAACAGATCTATTAAGGAATCTTATGTCCCCAAACTCTGGTGCTTAGCCTATATTCTCCCCCTTCATAAAGGAGGCAAAAACACCAGCATCTCTAACTTCCACCCTATCGCTCTGCTCTCTCTAATCTCTAAAATCCTTGAAAAGTGCATTCACCTCCAACTTATGCCTTATCTGGCCCAAAACAGTCTTCTTACACCTACACAACATGGTTTCTGCCCATGTCATAGTACTATAACTGCTCTACTCTCTTTCTTAGAAATAGTCAATCTAGCCCGAGACTCTGGACATCTAGTCTCTACTGTTCTGCTCAATCTGTCCAAAGCATTCGACACTGTTTCACACAAACACCTTCTTTATCACCTCTCAAAGCTCCATCTCTCCCCAAACACTATATCCTGGTTCTCCAGTTACCTATCAGATAGAACTCAGGCAGTCAAATGGAAGTACTCTACCTCTTCCTTCTTACCTACCCCAACTGGCATACCACAGGGATTTATCCTGGGGCCCATGCTTTTCAATATCTTCATAAACAACTTTCATGCTGCCATTCCTGATTCCAAAATTATTCAATATGCAGATGAATCTACCTTAGACCAGATGCTGTTGATGCTCAGTGATAATAAATTCTATGAAAGGATTAATACCAATAGAGTAGATAGAATAATAACTGAGGTAGCATCTAGGTTGAGCAAGATGCTAGATGAAGAGAGAATTAATGAAGAGTTATTTAGATATTTACTTGTTGAATACCCCACCATTCCAATTATACAAGGAATTCCAAAAATACATAAGGATGGAACTAAACCACCAATGAGGCCTATAGTGGCTGGGAAAGGGTGGATAACTGAACCTATATCCCTATATCTGGAATCAATACTAAGACCTATAGTGGACAAATACGAACATATATTAAAAGATACCAAACAATTCCTTATTAAATTATATGAACAGACAACTGTAGTGAATGATGGGCAAGAAAGCATTCTAGTAACTTTTGATGTACAATCCCTGTTCACAGTAATACCAAACAAAGACGGATTAATTAGGCTAAAAGGAGATTGACAGGGGACAGGGTCCTCAACGAGCAGGATTGGTGTCTTATGTGAACTAATGGAGATAGTTCTCACAAATAACATCTTTACCTTTGATGGCATGATATACATACAAAAAGATGATGAGCCATGGGCACATCTTGTGCGAACAGCTACTAACTTAATTATGGCTGACTGGGAAGATACTTCACTCTTTCGGATGGCTGAATTTCAGAACAAGATGGGATGTTATACCCGGTTTGTAGATGACCTTTCTAATATGGAAGGGAAATGAAGAAGAATTGAATGATTTATATAGGAGGATGAATAATGAGACTGACTACTTGAATTTCTCCATGGTGAAATCTAGAGACATTATTCCGTATTTGGATGTATACATAGAGAAATTACCTGATGGTAATTTGAATACTGGAGTATACAGGAAGGAGTGCTACAGAAATAGTTTGCTACATCGTAGTAGTATGCATCCTAAACATATTTTCAAAAATATTTTAAAGAGCCAAGCCATGGGCATCAAGGCTTAATTCTGATGATGTTGGGTTCCTTAGAGAGATGGAAGGACTTAGAACTAAGTTTACCAGTAGATGCTACACGAATGAAGAGATTGAGGAGAATTTCTCTGGAATAGATAGGCTTAGAGAGGGTAGAGCTCAGCCCTATTTTGGTAAACAAAGTGATGAGTCAGCTATCTCAGGAACAGTACAAGCTAGTAATAATATCAGAATCCCTCTACATTATACACAAGACATCAATAATATCAAGGATATTTACAGGAAACATTGGGATGTCCTACTAACAGACCCTATGATTTCTAGTATAATAGATGAGGCCCCCAAGTTTTCTTATAGAAACAAATTGAATCCGCATAGGATGCTCTGTGGTCCAATAGAGTTGGAAATATAATGTCAGATAGTCTAGATGGGGCTACTAGAAAGTGTCAGAAATGTAACTAATGTAAATATGTGAAAGAATGTAATACTTTTACACATCCTGTCACAGGGCAGCTTTACATTCACCATGTCAGCAACATGCAACTCTAAACATGTCGTACTATTACATGTCAATCTTGCCCAGCGTTTTAAGTGGGCAAGACTGACTGTAAGTTTAAAGAGAGGAATAGAGAACATATATATAAGATTAGGATATCCTGCACATCCAATGCCCTCTAAACATGTAAATAACACATCAATAGAACATAAGTTTCTATTCCAAGTTATCTATGTGAACAAACCGGGGATAAGGAGAGGGGACTTGAGTAATCTTACTGAACAAATGGAAGCCAAATGGATTATTAGGTTTAGAGTTGATCGCAGCCCTGGCATTAATGATAGGGTCTCTATTAAACCCATACTTAAAGCCAGGAAACTTAAATAAAATATAAATACAAAAATAGTGAGTATTTTCATCACTCACAATTTATAAATGACGCAGCTATTTGTGAATATTTGGGTTGCTATGTACTGCCATCCTATTATGTAGCAGGTTATCTATGGTAACATTATATTACTATATAATGATGTCATGTCACAACAATTTATGGTATTTTTAACCTATACTATTGCACATTGTGTGGATGTATCATTAGTGTATATAGTGTCAGTGTTTATGAGGCCTTTTACATATATATTGTTATATATATCTTTATATATATGTACTTAGTGTAGGCAATGACCTCATAAATATGTGGATCATTTTACACATTTTTATATATAATTCAGTGACACTTTTTGGTGGTAAATTTCTGACTTCTTGAGACTTTTACATCATGACATCAATGTTAGTTCGTTTCCATCTACTGTGGTGGGTTGAATTGTTCTTAATAATAATATTTTTAACATATTAGATATTTCCTACTAGATGTATAAATTAATATATATATATATATGCTTTTCATATATATATTTTAGTGATAATGTTTGATGGTAAATTTCTGACTTCATGAGAGTTTACACCATGATACAAATATTAGTAGTTTTTTATTTATTGTGGCACCTTGAATGGATTTCTAATGCATAAGTGCTTTCACTAACAATAATTTTAATAAATTAGATACATTTCTTAGCAGTAATTTTATTTTATTGTGTATGCAATTATATGTTTTTTTGTACAATGACAGTGTTTTGTCTTGGAACTACATACAGTCAGCTTTTAAGTAACTATCACTACATATCTTTTATATATACCTTTTTATATATATTTTCTATTTAAAATGTTTTTAGACTTTGAATTAGTAGTAACAGGAAATGGCATTTCCATTACTGTGATGCTCTGTCAGTTTAAAATTTTAACAGGAAATGACATTGTTGCTACTGTGATGTTTTGTTATAAATATGAGTGCTTTGTCAGTCTAAATTGTTTAACGGCCTGATGAAGACCTAGTTGAAAGCGCTTGCCGATTTTTATATGAATAAACTACCTTGGATATACTCTGTTGAACGCATGGTTTGTCATTGAAGGTTTCCAAGCTATTGTTCCTCTGAAGTTTTGCTCTTGAATCAGGTACTTTATTTGAATTAACTGTTGACTCCATCGACAAGCAGCTTATTTTTGTATGCACTGACTCGCATACTGGCGTTGAATAACAAGCCTGCATTGCATTTACCTGCTTTCTTTGTTATACGACTTTGGATATGGCCTGTTGAACTCTTGAGGTGCTGAAGAGTTTTCAAGCCATTGTTCCACGGAAGCCTGATAGAGTACTTGGTATACTTTTGCCTTTTACGGTGATACTGACTAACTGGTAACTCTATCTGTACGCAGTTAGCGTATTAGTGTATTTGTGTGTTATACAGACTGCTGTTGATTGATACGCTCTACGCATACTGTGCCACCACGCCTGCATTTCATATATTTTCTCTTTAACTATTTGGAAGCACAGGAGTGTTGGTGAGTGTAACCTTGCAGTTTTCCATAGTACTATAACTGCTCTACTCTCTTTCTTAGAAATAGTCAATCTAGCCCGAGACTCTGGACATCTAGTCTCTACTGTTCTGCTCAATCTGTCCAAAGCATTCGACACTGTTTCACACAAACACCTTCTTTATCACCTCTCAAAGCTCCATCTCTCCCCAAACTCTATATCCTGGTTCTCCAGTTACCTATCAGATAGAACTCAGGCAGTCAAATGGAAGTACTCTACCTCTTCCTTCTTACCTACCCCAACTGGCATACCACAGGGATTTATCCTGGGGCCCATGCTTTTCAATATCTTCATAAACAACTTTCATGCTGCCATTCCTGATTCCAAAATTATTCAATATGCAGATGAATCTACCTTAGTCTGCTCTGCCTCTAACATCTCACAATTGCTGTCTAAAACACAAACTGCCTTCTCAACCACCAACAATTGGATGCAATAAAACCACCTCTCTCTCAATGCAAACAAATTAAAAATTCTACTTTTCCCTCCCACAAAGTCATTCTCCTACAAGAAAAATGCCTTCAAAGTGCTAATTCAGACTAATTCAGCTATAGAAGTGGTTCCTTCTGCTAAACTACTTGGTATTACTATTAATGAACATCTCAAGTTCGTTATCCATATTCAACAAAATATTAAGAAAATCCACCAAAAGCTAGGTATGCTGTATAGGAACAATTGCTTCCTCTCTTATACTACGAGGAATACTCTAGCCACCACTTATCTACTGCCTTCCTCATTATATGAGCCCCCCTGCTAACTAACCTATCCTCCTCTATTTCCTCCAAACTAGAAAACTGCTATAATAAAATCTCAAAATTTGCTATCAAATCTAAACCTTCTACCCATCACTGCCTTACCCTAAGATCCCTAAAGTGGCTTGAACTCCCAAACTACTTTAGACTTCCTCCAACTCACCACTGCACACCGACTTGTATATCACCCAACTAAGCGTCCAGCGCTAACTAATATCCTCCCCCATTACACCCCCAATAGAACTCTCAGATCCAAGCATCAAAACCTAATTGCTATCCCCAAACCCAAAAGTACAGCAGGCCAACTTCTCCTCGCTGTCTCTCTAGGCAAAAAATGGAATTCCCTTCCTCCTTCTCTAAGAACTATCCCAAACTTAGAAAACTTCAAAACTCAGCTTACCAAACACTTGGCCACATAATGGAAATGCATTGCCACCATACAACCTAATCTTCCTTAGTCTATTCCCCTGGGGGGTTTCCCACTCTGGTTCCTAAGCCCTCAACAACTCTCCTTCACCTATGTTCCTGGGGGTTTTCCCCCTCAGGTTCCTAAGGCCTCAATAACTCTCCTTCTGTTATGCTCCCACGAGCATTTTCTAAGCTCTCCCTTCTCCATTAGCTATCAATAACTATCAATACAATAACAATAGCCATCGATACCCTCAATAATTCTCCCTCTGCTATGCTCCCATGAGCGTTTTCTTTGCTCTCCTTTCTCTATTAACTGCTTATTTCTTATGCTTCAACAATGTAAATATTGTTTATAGCTTTCCATTACTAATTTCTTTGCTGAAATTGTGCATGTATAGTGTATCCTCATTTTACTTAAAAGTATATATATAAAACATCTTCTCACCTAATATCTGAGTGTGCACACTAAAGAAAATGTATAAACAATAAGTCCACACTCAATGCTTTTCTGCTTATTATGCATATTTTCAAGGTACTTACTTGTAACTGTTTCCATATTATATAAGACTGATATCCGTGGATTTCTGTACCTTATCTGTATTATGTATCTTGGAGCTTTTCTCCCCAGGCCTCCAATGAAAACGGGTCACTCTGACCCAATGGACTTCCCCGGTAATCAAACTGGAAATAAATAATAATAAATAAATAAATGTTATACATACCATCTTAGTAATTGGCGGTGTTATTGACTAGTATAATACTCATTTTCGGTTTGTCTTTCAGTGTTTTGTACTGTCCTACAGGTAGATACAGATGGTTTGAATGTGTGACAAGGCAACCTTTTATAGTTACAGATCAGTAACATGTGCTATCCTGATAACCAACTGGTGTTCCTAAGTAGCTAATCACATGCACATCTGCTGCACTGCTACTGCCTTAGCCAATACCATGGCAACAGTGGAGTATAATTGAGTACTCCATTTGGGCATTGTCCCTTTGCCTTACTTGTGAGGAAGACAGCCTGGAAGTGTTGTTTGGAATCTATTGCAACAGCTGTATGGAGACGAACAGTAATATGTTGTGTGTAATGCCTAGAGGATTAGGTCTAAATGTGAGTACTGCTGTTATATTTCTGAACACTGCTACTTGTGCAGGGTTTGTCTGTACCTAATACGTCTGCATATGTTTCAGTCTGGCCAGGATGTTTGACCAGCTCAAGGCTGCATAGCTATGCATATAATGGTAGGAGGTTTACAGTGTGCTTACCAGACATATTTAGTTTGGTGTTAATGTGTGTCATATTATGCTGATAATCAGTACTTTGTAACACTTCCTGGTGTACAAACCTTTCAACCCTCTGAAACGGGATTAGATCATACAAACCCTGTAACATCAGCAGCTATTCAACTGTATAACAGCAACTATTTCACATAGGGCCATGTTAGTGTGTCTGTGTCCAGGTATGTTAAGGTTTCAGCAGATGTATAGTAGTTGAATAATTGTTTATGGTATGACAGTATGTATTGATGTAATTATTTTGGTTGTGGGGTAGATGTTGGTGGGTGTACATAGCACATGCAGGTGTGTAGGAATCCCTTTTATACAATGTCTATATGGGTGTGGGTGTTCTTTCCTTATGTGAACACCTATCCCTTAGTGGACAAATACTAGGGTAAATGCAGGCTGATTCGTGAAGGCACTGTTAAATGCTTCCTATATAGCACGCAGGTACTGTTATTCCTTGAATCCTTTTGGCAATACATCGGAATGTAATAAAGTTTTGCAAAATGAAAGCTGTCTGTGTATTTCTGTCATGGATATTTTAAGTCACTGCAGTTGTGTTGGTGACTGTGTCCATAGAACATATTTGTAATATTGTATTGGCATATACTCTTCATATGTTATGTTCATATTGTTTGGGGGGTGGGGGCAGAATGTGTGATTGCTATGGTCCATGTTATACTCAGATATAAACACATTGGATGCTGTCTACACACATGTATGTATATATATATATATATATATATATATATATATATATATATATATATATATATATATGTGTGTGTGTATATGTATATAGATACATATATTATTGAATACGTTTATCTGTACCTCCATGGATGTGCAGATGTTTTTAACCTTTCTATATATCTACATATATTTGTAGATCTGTATATATCGACATGTCTCTATGTATCTCTCTCTCTCTTTCGATATATATATCTATATATGAGCATACACCTTTCATTGGGTACATGACGGGTTGTCCTATTTCAACACATTCCTCTCTTTTGTGTTTTAACCTGTCTGCATACACAACTTGGATAGGTACATCTCAAGTAGCTTAGTGTTAGGTTACTCTGAGGATGGAGTACATGGTTGCGGGCCATAATCCAGGAAGGTGTTATTATTTTACCTTTCAGAGTAGGCACTGGTAGGGAAAGTGTGGATAACACACATTTAAGTGGTTTAAGCAGGTTTGCCCGTGGTCTGCGCGATGATAAGCAAAGGTTAAACCTGTGAAGCGCTTCTCTGTTTACCGTGTTTCAGCTCCGCTTACTGTCCCTCAAACCCATGGAAACATGTACAGCTACTTAAGAGTGCTTTAATCCACCTGCATTCAACAGCCCTTATTCTGGCCCTCAAAATAATTTAACAGCCTTTGAACCTGGGACCATAAACATCACAGTCACTGACATTACTATTAAGGCATCTGAGATATGGCAAATGTTATGGTGTTTAGAATATACATTTTACTACAGGCATTCCTCACTACTGAAAACAAATGTGACAGTCAGTTGGTGTACATATGTCTGATACATGTTAATGTTCATATGTTTGTGAAATCAAGTGTTGCAAAGTGACATGACAGGGTGTATGATGGATGAGAATGTTTCTGGTTTTGTGTCCTTTTTTTATTGTCCCCATACTCCATGTATACCCCTCCAGTTCACTTATTGAACATCCGACCCAGGCCCTCCTTGATGCATGATTTCATTACCCATCATTCCTCCCCCACCCCAATCTTCACATACACAACAACCATCCTTTCTATTATGAATTAGGTTAATATTAATAATTAGAATGCCAGAGCTGCATGTGTTTTGTGTACACTCCAATTCCTTTGGAGTGCATCTGTGTCACGAGGTGTATATATATGGCTATGGATGTAACTGTATTTTATATATATATATATATATATATATATATATATATATATATATATATATATATATATATATATTTCGTATTAATTTATTACAGTAATACATATGTAGACTTGAATGTGGTGGTTCAAAAACTACAGTACATTACAATGTACTGTACATATGTACACAAAGTGACTGTCCCATTTGTGATCATTACAGTGGAATGCATATGGCAATTCAAATTGTAGCTTGCTACAGATCATCCACCATGTCCCAGGACCCCCATTCTGCATTTCTGGAAACACTGGGAAACATAAAGGTCCTACCAAACACCCTAATATTGAGTGATTTCAATTACCCAAACATTAACTGGGAGAACTACTCCAGTACTAACTCCCTTGCCCAAGTTTTTCTAGAATTTATAAACTCAAATGCCCTGGTTCAACTGGTCAACACTCCTACCAGAGGTGACAACATATTGGACCTGGTCATCACCAACATGAGCGACCGGTGTTCCACACCAGAGGTCAACCTCTTGCTGGTTAGATCTGACCATAAACAAATCACTTTGGATGTCCATATTGCGCCCTCACCCCCGGACAAGAAAGCCACCGTGAAAAACTTTTCAAAAGCAAACTTCACATTACTTAAGACCAAGGTGGAAAGTTTTTAAAGCCCCCATGCTGAAGGATAACATTGTCCAAGCTGCAAATTCCTTTACTAATGCCATTCTATGGGCAGCTACAAGAATGCATGGATTGTGCCATCCCAAGCAAAGCTAAGACTCACTCCCTCAAGAAAAGGAAACCAGTCTGGTGGACTCCTGCCATAAACAAGCTATACAATAAAAGGAGGAAACTAGTACAGAAAAGAGTAAATTCCCAAGAAGGGAAGACATCCCTGATCAGTATCAGCAAGAAACTACGATCCCTCATAAAATCATCCAAGGCGAGCTTTGAAAGAAAAATTTCCAAGGTCTCCAAAGATAACCAGAAGGCATTCTTTAGCTATGTCAAGAATCTAAGTGGCAATACTCAGATCTGCTCAGAGTTAGTGCAGAATGGCACAAAATATACTGAACTGACCGATATCGCCAACATCCTGGCAGACAGGTTCAGTGCAAACTTCACCCCCCTCTCACCCTCAAAAGGGCCCATAACCATACCAGAAGAATGTAGAGTCTCTGAAATCACAGACACTCAGGTTAAAACAGCCCTCTCCAAAGCCAAAAACACAGCATCAATGGGACCGGACGGTGTCCCAGGCTGCGCTCTACATGAGCTCAAAGATGAACTAACCCCTCACCTAAACACATTGTTCAAACTCAGCCTCTCCACAGGCTACATACCCATAGAGTGGTGCACAGCAATGGTTATTCCACTTCACAAAGGTGGAGCCACAACAGACCCCGGGATCTATCGCCCTATAAGCCTGACTATCTTGGTCTGCTACGCTATGGAGCGCATCATCATGGAACTCATTAACAGAGACATTGGGAACCTCCAAACACTGGGCCCTACCCAGTTTGGCTTTGTTAAGGGCAGATCATGCCTCCTAAACCTGGTGGCCTTCTTTGAGACAGTTACCAAGGCTATAGACGAGGGAAAGGTGGTACACACAGCCTACCTAGACCTCGCTAAGGCCTTCAACACCATTCCCCATTCTGGTATTATAGACAAGCTCAACAGCCTGAACATAAACCCCTACATCACAAGATGGGTTGCCAACTGGCTCACTGACAGAACCCACATGGTGAGAGTTGCAGGAGCTAGGTCCGACTCTAAACCGGTTACAAGTGGCGTTCCCCAGGGCTCATTCCTAGGACCCCTCCTGTTTGTAGTATACTTCTCAGAGGTACAGGCAAGCACAGGAGGACTATGGATGACCAAGTTCGCAGACGACAGCAAACTGACTCTCTGGCTGACACAGACATCCTCCAAAAGGGTCTCACTGAGACGGATACCAGCTGTCAAAATCATGGCCTCAAGCTAAATGCCAAAACATGCATAGTCATCCCCTTTGGAAAAAACAAAGTACCCACAAACTACCACATAGGTGGTAATCCTCTAAATATAGAAGATGTAATAAGGGATCTGAGGACCCAAGCAGATAGTAATCTCACCTTTGATAATCACATTGCCAAAGTGGTTAGAAAATCCTTCTGCGTGGCCCACCTAATCACAAAAGGGTTCGCATCCAGATCAAAAGAGGTCATTGTGCCCCACTACACATCACTCATCAGACCCATCTTAGAGTACAATGCCCCATTTTGGATGTACCTTACAAGAAACCTGCAACAGCTGGAAAGACCACAGAAGTACCTCACCAAGAGGATCAATGGCCTCAAACAGATGCCCTACGCAGCTCGACTGAAGAAACTACAATTGTACTCGGTTGCATACCGCCTACCCAGAGGTGATCTCTGCCTGACATACAAGGCCATGTCCAACCTAAAATTGATGGACATGCTCCACCTAAAGAAAACCTTATCCCCTCGAGCCACACGATCTAAACCTCACCACAACAATAAATAGGATGTGCTGGAGGGATAGATTCCTGTCCCAGAGACTTCCCATACTTTGGAACAAGATCCCAATCTACATTAGGCAGAGCTCTTTGCTAACATTCTTCAAAAGAAACCTTGATGAATGGATGGGAAATGGAAAGTTTACCTCTGGGATCACTTCAGTGGCTCTGCTGGACAGAGGCACAGGGAACTAATCTAAGGGGACGGCGAAAGCCAACACATTCTGGCTAGGCTTATAAATGCTTTTGAGCAGATAGCCTAGTACCCACCTATGAACCTATGAACCTATAAGGTGTAGTCTAAAGACCATGAACCATGTATACACCTCAGATGGCTTAGGAGTAAGTCCCATGACTGTAGTGTGCATGGTCCAGGGTTTAACACCTGCGATGCTTTAAAAATGTTTTTTACTCCAGAATAAGGCTCATTTAAGCATTTGTAAGCATGTTTAAAAGTGTTTGTGTGACATTATAGCAGCAGTTAAACACAGTTAAACTTTGTAACGTATAACCTGTGCACGCAAACATGGCCATATCCGCTAACTACTCAAGATATATACATGTCAGTGAAGTAACATCTCACTATGTGCTTACATAATATTACATTCTCTGTTGACTTTACTCTCCAGTACACATGAGTTTATATGGGTGTTTCAAATGTTTATTATACAGACTATTACTTCCTATATATGCAAGCTGTGGTTAAGGTATACTTTTGAACATGATAAACATCCCTGCCTTTATTGGGATTGGGACCTCGAATGCACAGATACTATGCAGATGCTGTAACCATTACACTTTTGACATTAACGCTTCTGCCTATTTCCTCTTTAGATGATTTCTATGTGTAAGCTAGGCTAAGCAAAGGGCGGAGGCCCCCAAACCCACTGAGCTTCACTTACTCTTGAAATAACAACATATAACAAATGTACTGTGAGACAATACATTACATTCCTAACTACATTAGGCATAGCCCCTCACAGACACACTTCAAGGGAAACCTTGTTGTGTGAATGGGTAACAGAATATACACCCCTAAGATCATGTGTCCCAGAACCGTACAGCCAGGGGGTGGGGGAGCCTGTCCAGTTTGATAGCTGCGAGACCTGTTGGGGAAATAGAATGGTGTTGAATTGTCACATTAACATGCCCTCTTTAGATCACTAAGTGCCCCTATCGCCCTCCACCACCCCAGTCTTCAACAGCTTCGAGCAACTCTGACTGGAATTGCTTTATTGGCTATGCTTGACAGAGGCTCAGTTACTTCAAAAATGGTGCAGAAGAAGCCAACACACTGTAGCTATGCTTCTAATTACCCTTGGGCAGATAGGTAGCATGCTATTTGTGAACCTCTAAAGTGCAGGCCATCACAGCTGTAATCACAGTATACAGTGAGAAAACACAATGTAGTCAGGAAACAGTTAAGTACAGCAAGAACATACAGAACACTGATACTTAGTCACTCCAAAAGCCTATCTTGGATGCTAGAAGACTTGTATATGTTTAAGGCTTTCTATTGCTTACCAGTAGGTTACCTACAGGAGAGATGAAAAACAAGCACAGATGGGAAACATGCATGCAACAATACCATACTGGCTTATGTGTCAGCCTTAGGCTTTGGAATACTGGCCAAGGCTATTGGCGCCCCCATGATTCCTTTTTTAGAAGAGTCTCGAATGTGAATACCAGCTCCATAAACAGCATGATAGCAGAATCAGTGAGGGTTATGCTACTCAACACCAGGGGTTGTGATCACGACATGCATGCACTCACAGCACTCCTCAGGATGGACAACGTCAACATCTGTGCAGTAACTGAGATCTGTCTTAAGGCTCCTGAGAGCACACCAGCACTACCAGACTACAACCCATACCACACATTTCAGCCACAGAACATGGACTGACACAGACATGGAGGGGGTGTATTCATATTAATCAGGGATACCCGCACCTCCAAGTTAGTGGGGCAGCATGATACCTCTGAGATCATCCATGTGCAGCTAACATCAGCCACAACTGCAATGTAAACTGTGGCCTGCTACGGATCACCATCCATGACCCAGGACCACCACTCCACCTACCTGGAGACAGTGGAGAATGTGATAGTCCTAACACACACCTTGGCATTGGTCGATATCAACTACCATACCATTAACTGGGAAACTTACTCCAGTACTCACTTCCAGGACCAGCGCTTCCTGGAATGTATCACCTCATATGCACTGTATCAGGTGGTAACCTCCCTAATGAGGGGTGGAAACATACTAGAAGTGGTCATCACCAACATGGGCAACAGGTGCACCACAGTGGAGGTTAACCGGTCACTGGTTATATCTGACCATGAACTATTCACTGTTTCCACACCCAAGCATCTCCCCCACCCACAGAAACCACAGTGTATACTTTTCCTACAGCTAAATTTACACTACTAGTGACAGGTGGGGGTTTCACAGCCCCCACGCTAAGGGGAAACACTGCTCAAGATGCAGACAGATTTACAAATGCAATCTATAAGCACCTACACGGATGTATGGATCATGCCATCACTGGTAAACCAAGACTCACTCCTCCTAGACAAGGACACCAGTCTGGTGGACCTATGCAATAAACAGGCTATACTATAGAAGTAGGGCAGTGTTCCAGACAAACAGCAAATCCCAAGAAGGGCAGACATCAGTGACCACTATTAGTATGATACATAGGTCCCTCATGACAACATCCAAGGCTAACATCAGCAGGAAAATACGCATTTGAAAGATAACCACAAAGCCTTCTTTGGCTATGTCAACGATCTAAGTGGTGACAGACAGATTGGAACTGTGCCAGTGAAATACAGCACAAAATATGCTGACCCTACTGATATTGCCAACATCCTTGCAGATACATTCAGTGCATACTCACACCCTAAAGAGCCCACAACACTACCCGCCTCCCCTTTGACAATCATATCTCCAAAGTAGTTAGGACATCCTTCTATGTAGGCCATCTGATTACTAAAGGGTTCCCATCTAGATATACTGGGGTTATAGTGCCTCTTTACTCATCACTCATCAGTCCCATCCCATCATAGCGTATAATAACCCATTTTGGATGTACCTCAGAAAACACTTCCAACAGCTGGGAGGTCCACAAATGTACCTCACCAAGGGGATTACTGGCCTCCAATGTATGCCCTATGCAACCAGACTGAATAAACTCCTGCTTTACTCAGTGGTATCTCATTTACCCAGAGATGATCTCTGCTGGCCAACACAGCCATGTTGAACTCAGGCTTAATGGATATGCTCCACCTATGGGAATCCATGTCACAGTGAGCCACACACTGTAGTGAGCTGAACCTTGCCACAACAATAACTGGAAGATGCTGGAGGGACGGATTCCTGTCACAGATACTCCCCATACTTTGGAACAACATCCCTAACTACATTATACAGAGCCCCTCACTAATACTCTGCAAGAGAAATCTTGAAGAGTGGATGGGGAACAGTAGATGCACCCCAGGGATCCTGCCATTGGATCTGCTCCACAGAGGGACAGTTAATGAATCAATGGGGTGGCAAAAGCTGACACATTTTGGATGGGCTTATGAATGGCCTCTGGCAGTTGGCCAAGTACCTACCTATGAACCTATACATACAGTATCGGCACATGCTGATAGCTTAATTTGTTGTTCAGGTGTTGACTTACCTTGTGCCAATGACAGTTGTGTTTGCAATAGTTGAGGGCTGCCTGTGTTGAATGCACATAGTAGATTGCCTATACATGACAATTTACAGGTAGTCTTGTGTGTGTGCCATCAATTTTTACTGTGTGTGCAGGTGGAGAAAGGTGTCAGTCCCTAGGTGCCTACACTGTCAGTGTGTGTGCTATATGTTCCCTCCTTGCCAAGGCATGGGCATACTAGGCACGCCTCCATCGGCCTACTGGGGCTGGCTCAGGGTTATATGGTCTGAGTACCTCTGTGCCTGTAGGGCCCTTGGCAATGGTGTTGGGCTGTGAGGGCCTTCACCATTCTGTCCCTGCTGCAGCTGTTTCTGCAGGTCATATTGTGTAGCATGGCACATACTATGAAGATGTGGACACACTTGCCTTTAGAGTACTGCAAGGCTCCACCAGATATGTCCAAGCAATGGAACTGTGATTTCAGCATCCCAAACATATGCTCTATGATGATTCTTGTTTGAGCGTGTGCCTCATTATGACATTCCTGCATGGGGGAGTCATCATCCATGGTCCCTGTGCATAGCCAGTATCCCCCATCAGGTGGCCATTTGGGATGTCCCCCCTGACAAATAACTGATACAGCACAAGGCATGCCAGATGTGGGAGTCATGATAGCTTCCAGAGCTGCCAACACACACATCCATGATAATGCCCTGGGCATTGCACATGACCTAGCAGTTGATGGAGGGGTATCCCTTGTGGTTCATGTAGTGCCTACCCTGCTCACCGGGCGGTGACTTGATGTGTATGTACGTGCAGTCTATTGCATCCAGTACCTCCAGGTATTCTGCCAGATGGTGGAAGAGATGCATATTGCTGGCCAACTCCTCCTTGGTTCGGGGGAAGTATATGTGCTCATTGGCATGTGGTAACATGGCATCCAGGAATTGGTGTAGTACCCTGGATGTGGATGCCTGTGAGATTCCCATGATATCCCCAGTTGGTCTTTGAAAGGTACCTGTAGCTAGTATTCTCAGGCTTGCACCTACCTTCATATCCACTGGGATGGGTTCCCCTCTGTTTGTTCTGGCTCTGAGGCGTGGCCGGCACAGCTCCACAAGTTGCTGTAGGATGTCCTTGTCCACCCTGTAACGCTCTACTATCTCCAGATCATGTAGCCCCTGGTAGGTTATCCTTGGTCTGAACACTCTCCTCCTCCTCTGGTGCCTGCGGTGGTACTGTGCATCATCCTCCACACCACCTTCAGTCTCCAACACATGCTGGTGGATCAAAGCTATGGCAACCCCTAACATGTATATACTAAAAGTTCCCCATCTGTATACACCACTGGTGCAGAGTGTATGGGAATACACAAATGTGTGTGAGGTGCTTTCACACTTTATACTATTGTGCTATGGATGTTGCTCTTTTCATTGGGTGGGTATGAGCTATTCCAGCTGCAGTGAGTCTTAATTATGGGTTTTACAATGAGTACTCCAAGTGTGGGGCCTGCAGTGGTGGTGCTGTGGTAGCATTGTCGCATCACAGTAAGACGTTGTCCTGTTCGATTCTCAGCTGGAGCGTCTTCTGTGTGGAGACATGCGTGAATGGGCGTACCTTCATTGAAGGTTGTGCATCGGGGCCGGCAACTCGGCACGTAAAAATCTACTGTCAGTCATTAGCGGTCCGGAGTTCCACTGTGGCGACCTCTAACCGGGAAAAGCCGAAAGACTCAACAACAACAACTCCAAGTGTGGGGTCTTTACTGTGGATATATGCTTGCCTGCCTTGATTAATCTGTTGCCCTTTAATTCACTTTTAAACCTGTATCCCCTCCCATTATCAGGCATGCATCCACCTGCCATCTTTCTTGTTTTGTACTTTCCCTACCCAGTCATGCAAAATGTGTCTTGTAGCTGATATACTGCAAATTGGCTTTGCTCTGCTTTGATACTTTATTGTTTTCTTTGCAGGTAGCTGCTTGCAGCCTTGTTAGCTATTGTCAATGGCCTGCTGTAGGTTCTTAGGTGTTAATTAGTCATTTGTACTCCAATTTCCCTGCTGCAGCATCTCCTTAATTCTTTCCTATATCCTTCCTGTTTCAGCTGCTGTGCGCGCCACACAAACCCGTTTACTGGGTTTACGCACGTTTTCATCTCCGTTCACATGCATACTCGGTTACCTTGTGTACTCTCAGCTAAGCAAAGCTATGGCCAGTTCAACACACCCCTATCTGGCAGCTTTGCCTAGCTAGGGGCAAACCGGTTTAGCAATGTTCTAATATGCATACAGCAATGGCGACACACCCCTCTGTAGATGTCATCTTTATCTCAAGGGCCCACCTTGGTGTTATAATACTACGCTGTGAAGTGCATCCTTACACCAGCGGGGAATCTGTGATTCACTATTACTCCTCTCATTTGCATGGCATTGCCTACTAATTCCTAGCTACCGTGCATAACACTGTCACAGCCCCTTAGCAACCCTTGCTCCATAGTATGGTGTAGCATGCCTGCCATTAATTATTATGGGGAAATTGTGATAAGTGTTACATTACAGTTTTATTCAATATTTTTATATTTTCCTTGCGATCCCCTTTGCACGCGCCACTGCCCTGCGCTTCCACGTTGCGATAGTGCAACTGTATATATTAAATGTTAATTTTATATTTTGTACATGTTTTTATGCCAATGGCTATAAATTTAGCCATTGGCTTATATTAACAATATAATATATTTGTTTGGTCAGCTGTCATGGCTCCGATTTTATGTTTGCAAAAATGTAAACCGTTTTCTACGGTTTACATTTCTGCATGTTTACACTATGACTGCACCATTTCCTGGATCGCTGCATACCTTCAATTGCATGTTACACTGCTGCACATGGGGTAATTAGCATACAGGGCCCTGGAGTTGTGTGGGTATAGTGTACGCAGGTAGTTCACGTGGGAACAGCTTGTACCTGGATCGCTCGGCGGCCATATTTTGTGTTAGAATGCCGATGCTACACCTGCAACTGGCGCAAGCTTTATGAATCCCGGGGATAGTTTTCATCATTTAGTTGGTGTATTACTGGTTTATTGATCAATTCATTCTGGATGTGGAATTGACTGGGTGAGAATGAGCAGTTTGATGGTTTTGTGCTGACTTTATCCTTCCTTTTTTCATTTTAAGTGCAGAAACATCCCATAGGGTGGCAGCCATCTGTCACCAGTATTAGTTGGTTTGCTATTTTGAGAAAGTTCATTAGTCTAAGCCTGCATTTATTTCTACAGTAATGAATAAACACTCATCTCTTCTTCTTTACTGCAATGATGATCTTTAAAACATATTATGTGGTCTGCTATTTATTTAGGTGTATAAGATTTTTTTTCAATCCATTAACTGCTGCAATCATAGCTGCATCTCCTACTGGTCTATTTTGATCATGACGAGCTTCAGATGTCTATCTCCTATTGGCTGTGTATAGATGGAGCTGCTCTGCCTAAGAACTCTTGACTGAACTCTAAAACCTCGACATGTTCTCTGGCAGTTTTACCACTATGCCCTGACAAGATTATGTAGTCCATTACCATGAAACGTTTACGAACTGATTAATTTTCCTCTGGGTCTAGCAGGTCCCCAATGAATTCAGCAGATCCTGACCCATGGGACAATATCATCCCAGGCATGTTAAATTTTACTATTTGGAGCACTGAGGGTGAGCTAGCATAGGCCGTGTCACCTCACTACTCCAGTGTTTCAGAATCTGGCCCAATGTTTCTTTTTAAAAAATGGAATAAAAAGTATAAGATTTCCAAAATGGAACACTGACTTCTAGCAACATATTTTTAATATACAAGCAAGAGAAATCAATACAATAACTCCATTACTTTTCAAATCATTGCCACTTTCTCACAAACTTCAAAAATATAACCAGTAATACTGACAACATTACACAAAATGACATATCATATTCCTCTTCTACATTTACCCAGAAAGGAAAGTGCAGTTAAATCCAGTAGAAAAAATACCAGTTAAGACAAAAATTCTTAACCTGCATAGAAAAGGGAACAGGGTTAAAAGTTCAACATACCATAAAATTAGACTCTTATTTATATTATGCCTATAACATACATGTGAGTCACAAATAAAGCGCACAATAACACATTTTCACAGAAGTAGGAATTAAAAAAAAATGTTACTATTTTGATATATTTAAACCCCATTACAGCACACAATATTTTACAATATGAAAAAAAAAGAGAGGCACATTGTTTACAGGCAATCAAACCAGACTGAATAAAAATACTGCAAATCATATTTTTTTGACAATTGCACTTTCACAAAAGATATTTATAAAGTGTTTTGAGTATGCAGACAAACGTTATGTTATAATGCAGCAATCTTATTTTTATATTAAACAGAACTGAAAATATTTGTGCAAATGCCTCTCTTTCTCTGTAGTATTTCACCTAATTTAAATTTACTATAAATTATTATTTATTTATTTGTCATTTGTTAACTGGGTTGGTCTGGCTGGGTAGGTGCCCTTTTTCAGCAGAGACCCAAGGAGAAACGCTTCAATTACAGCAAAGGATTTTTACAATCAATAAAGTTTTTTCACATTCAGTCAATAGAGCTTTTAAATATACAATATAGAGAAGGTACATACAGCAAAAATAGATTTAAAACCTTAAAATAAAGTATTAAATAAAGCAAAACAGATTTGTGGAATTATACTTTTTTATGTTCTGTTCTCTCATTTCACCTAGTCATCTGACTACATTGTGGAGTACAGAGTAAATGTCAATTTCTGTATCAGTACTGAATAATAACACAGGCCT
>NC_056735.1:329213718-329268718 GCF_019279795.1 Protopterus annectens
GCCAAGAAGAAAACTTACCAAGATACCAAATAGGTACTAACCCTATAAAAACTCAGCACAGCAGAAAAACTGAATAAATGCCTAAAAAAAGTGACATTAGCGATGCAGCTGAAACACAAGAAAATGCTCTGTTATTTTACGTTGCATGCTCAAGAACTGTAAGTACAGTCCTTGGAACAGTGAGAATTTAAGTGCAATTTCAGGGAAGTATATACTAATCCCAAAACTGAGGTATCTCAGAGTAGTTCCTCTTTTACAAGGTACAATGATCTTGGAGTTAGCATGTATAAGAAGCAGGGGTCTGCGGGATATAGCACCCCATAACAGTGTGCAAGGCAACTGAGCCCTGCAAAAATTTTTTTTAACTGTAGTACTCCATAGCCATGGTGCAAGGCGACTGAGCCCTGCAAAAAATGTTTTTAACTGTAACAATGAGTTTCACATTTCAGCATTATGTTCCTAGATTCACAACTACTTTTCATAGTTTTTGGGACTCAGATTGAGCAGTTTCAAAATTCTGATGGTGTACCAGATTCTATGCAGCAGTAAGATATATAACATGTTGGTAGTAATCAGTAGTAGAATCCACATCACTAATAGAGATACTGAACATAGCATTAAATGAACTGGCAAATGACAGAAGAATAATTTCAAAGAGCAGATGTTTTTGTACACTGATGCAAGAAAAAAATACAAAAAAAAAAACCCAAAAGCTTGGAAATCTTTCCCCCTACTGTCCCTCAACAAAATTAACAAAATGAAAACAGTCAAGGTACTATCTACTGAAGCAACATCTGGATGAATTCATGGTAACAAAGTCACTGTGCTCACAACTCGAAACATTACAAAGGTACACCTGACAACAAAAAAAATGCTCACTTTCACAAAATCACCATCAGGGGCTGTACCACAACACACTTACCTGTATAAATATGCTATATCAGAAACTGTTCAACCTTGGGGATAATAGGAAACATCATTACCCGCAAATCTTTATTCCAAGGCTCCTCAATTTGAAAATACTGAACCGACATTATAAAGCAAAACAGGATTGACTGAATCCTGTTCTGAGCACAGCTCTCTTAATATATCTCATGCATCCACATCAGGACTACTTGCAAAAGTGAGGCGTACTATACAGCTATTCATGGCATATCATGGAAGAGAAAAACAAAGTAAAGTGAAACCATGGTGCTTCAATATGTAGGTAAATGAGGTAGAAACACTGGAGTCTGACCACCACAATAAATGGAATAGTTTATTGACGGACAAGCGCTTTCACGTGCATCAAACATACTTCTTCAGATCCATAACAAGTACATTCAACAAACTATACATATATATATACTAAAAACCTTTCCTTTAATTGAGTAATCAAGTAATCAAATAATCAAACAATCAAGTAGTTTAAAGTAAAACGAAACATTAAAGCAGATCATTGTATTCAACAGCATGTCTACATAAAGGCATAGAATAAAGCATCGTAAAAAGCCCGTAACTGAGGCTTAAGAAATAAACTAAAAACTGATGTTGGCCGGTATATGATATTCTAAAAACTCTGTACATAAAACCATGTATCATGACCACGTGTCATGAAAACTACTGAGGCACATACAAAAATGCTCAAAGCACCTGCTCTGACGAATTGTTCTTTAAATGCAAAATGTATCCAATATGGTGGTCAAACGATGTTTGACCAAAAATATGTATACTGTAACAACTCAAAAAATCTATGAAGGCTGCAACCTGAAAAAATGCGATAATAAAAATCAATGTCAGGAGATACAAAAATAGAGTGGGATAAAAACATTATAAAAAATATATTATAAAAATGTATATATATATATATATATATATATATATATATATATATATATATATAAAAACTCGTCATGCAAGAGAAACCAGCTTTTCATTTTCATGTAAATAGACTGCTTGTGCGTATAAGATTCGCAAAACGCGACTATATAATGTTGTATGAGTTAAAGGTAAAGTCAAAACACATAATCCACTACATGATAAGTGCTTAGTAAAGTGCATAATGGAATAAATATCTAAGCAAAAACAACAACGCAAAAACTAATAAGTATAGAACCAGCAATACATGGCCACGAAAGTTAATGTTGACATGTGTATAAAACATTGCATGTAATGCGAAGAAATATTAAAGGTATTAAAAAACTGAAAAATGTATATATATATATATATATATATATATATGATGAAATTCTCCTTCTATGAAAATGTGTATATATAAAAAGTCTGTAAATCTAAAAACCTCAGTGTGACAACAATGATTAAATGCTAAATATGAATGAATAAATAGATAAGTAAATAAATAAAATTAAAATTAATAAATAAATAGACAAATTCATGAATCAATTTACGAATTGATTAATAGATAAATGGATGAATAAGTGAATGAAATTGTGAATACATGATATAAATGCAAATATTAATAAAATGTATAAATAAATGGACTAACTGTATTGCAAACATAATGTTGAATGTAAATGTATGTGTGTATAAATAGAAGTAAAAAATAGGACTCAAAAATATAAACATATTCAAAGTAAAAGAACACCGAAGTGTTATGCTTATGATATGTATAAGTGACCCACTAAGGTTGTTCAACAGACTGTGCTTATTATGTAAAGGCATATTACAACTGGTAAGATACCTAATAAATGAAAGATATATTGTGCATTCAAACTCTTTATAGGGGATCTTCACTTAGCGCTGCGTGCTTTCAGTGGAGCCCTTACACTCACATACTGGTTCAGACCCGGGTTGTATTGAGCCTTAAGCTTGAGAATCCAAGAAAGCTCTACTTGCTCTAGATCATTAAAGATGTCCCCCTCCCTAGCACAGGGTGTAACGATCTGTAGCACTCTAAAAACAAAAGAATGTCCTATGTTGTTCATAATATGTTTGGCTAGGGCATTTTTAATGTCACATTTCTTTATATCTTGAACGTGTTCCTGTACCCTTTCTTTCAGAGTTCTGGTGGTCATTCCTATATAGAAGGCTCTACATACTTGGCAGTCTGCCAAATATATCAAATTCTTATCCTCACAGGTGGCAAAAAAATGTGGTTCGAACTTAAAAGTTAAAGTAGGATGTTCAAATAATTGGTCAGTAGTGATCATATTGCATATACTGCATTTCATGCAGGGAAATGTACCTAATCCCTTATCCTTATAAGCTCTGACTTTCCTGTTTGAATTTGGTTGTTCAATGCACAATAACCTACTTAAATTTTTACTGTTGCGATACGTAAATGAGGGTGTGGGTCCTACTAACTCTGCTATCCGTGCATCTGTTAGGAGAATGTGCCAATTCTTGAAAAAAACATTTCTAATGTGTTTTATGTCACTAGTGTATCTCAAATTAAGTCTCACTATGGAGTTGTCAAAAGTTCTCTTGGTATATCTGTAGTGTTTGTTTGTATTGACACTTATGTTTTTCACAGCTGTCTCATGTATAGAGTTTTCCTTGATGTCATGTATCTTTTCTGGGTTATAACCCCTGTTAATGAAACAGTCTTCCAAGAAGTCACCCTGTTTGTATAGTTCATCCTCTGTTTTGCATAGTCTTCTAATTCTAATGAACTGACTTTTGACTATACTGTCAAAAATGAACCTGGGGTGCATGCTGTTATATTGGAGTAGTGTATTCCTCCATCATTCTTTCCTAAAAATAGTCATTTCAATAGTGTGTCGTGTACCCTTGGAGATGGTTATATCTAGAAAATCTATACTATAAAATGAATGGTTAACTGTGAATTTTAAAAAATCCGGAGTGGATTCTAAATACTGAACAAAAGAGAGGAATTCATCTGTAGTGCCATGCCAAAATCAAAGTACATCATCTACAAACCTTTTATAAAGGCTGATTTTCTTAAAGCAGTCATGACTAAAAAGGTGAGTTTTCTCCCAATGTAACATCACTAGATTAGCATAAGTATTTGCGCAGGGGGTGCCCATAGCCACCCCCCACTGCTGTAAATATAACTTGTCTCTGAACATGAAAACATTATTTGTAAGTACTAATTCCATGATTGCACATAATAAAGTTTCTTCACTTGTAGTGAACTTATGACTGCTATTAATAATGAGCCTCAAAGCTTCTAATCCGAATGTGTTCGGTATTGAAGTGAACAAGTTCTTTACATCTAAAGTGACAAAAAAATATTCTTCAGTTAGATCTTTGGTAAAATTGTCCAAACACTCTAAAAGCACATATGTATCTTTTAAAATAGAGCTAGTTTCAGAAACCAGAGGTCTGAGTTTCTTTTCTAAGTACACAGATAGTGTTTCAGTGACCCAGCCCTTACCAACCACGATGGGTCTCATGGGAGGTGGAAAAAGGCCCTTATGTATTTTGGGTAAACCTTTAATGTAAGGTATTTTAGGCTTATCTATAAAAAAATACTGATATAGGTCATAATCTATCTGTCTACACATTACAAATTCATACAGCTCTTGATGCACTGTATAAATAACCTTCTCAAATTCAGCATGACTAATTGGTTTGTAAGTTGCAGTTTCATTCAATAATTCCTACATGCTATTAATGTATACATCAGTGTCAAGTAATACTATGGCTCCTCCTTTATCAGCCGATTTTACAGTTAAATTACTGGCTCGTTTCAAAGAGTAAATGCTGTCCCATTCTTTCGTGCACATATTAAAAAACATCGCAGTATGTTTATGATCATAATGATATTTGTAGAGTTCTCCTTCACAGATTTTTAAAAAACATTCTGCCACAGGGGGTGGTACTGGCGTGAAAGCACTCTTCCTTTTAAAAACAGTGTTCACAGCATTGTTGGTGGAACTGTCAGTTTTGTTGTTCTTGGTAAAAAACAGTTTCAAAGATATATTACGTATAAAAAGTCTCAAGTCTATGAGGACTTCAGATAAATTACTGACCTGAGCAGGAATGTAATTGAGTCCACGATTCAACAAATCGTTTTCTGTTTGCGATAATGTATATTTGGAGAGATTGACTACTAAGTTGCTCCATCCCTCATGCGTCCTCTGCGGTTCTGTTGTTCTCCTGAATACTTCCTTTTCGACCTCCCTCTGCTGTCGGACCTGCCTCTCATAGCATTCTGGTTGTACACTGGGAGCGGTAAAAAACGCTCTATGTTGCTTTGGGCTATTTTCGGTTTAGCTCCTAAACTCTGTGTGGTAGATCGTTGCAAATCCAACTGGTTCAGTGGCGGTGTGTTATCTGTTTCTTGAGTAGAGGAAATGGGAATTCCTGCTGATGACGTAGAGGTACTAAGTACCGAGGCTGGTAGATTTAAAGGAGAAATGTCTTGTGCACCTGATAAAGCATTGCGTGTGTGAGTATTAGTCACTGCTTGTGTTTTCATTGTTTCAATATGTAAGCAGATGAAACTGAAATAAAATACATAATCATAATTGTGATAAAGAAACAAACAAAAAAATCCTAAAGAAATCAGAAAGACAAATGTCAAGAATGCACCTAATAGAAAACAGACGAATTACCTTTTTCAAGTTGCATCTTGCTGAAAATATAGCTCACATTACCAAAAAATGACCAGTAATATTCTTTCATCTAAAACTTGTTACAAACAGGACCACAAGCCATGCAGTTATTCCTCAGAAGTAATGGAAACAACACTACCTAGGAACAATGAGTCCAAGAATAAGCAAACTAGAAAATATCTCAATAGATAAAGTGAAAGTATTTGGACAACATCAGAACAACATCTAGTGGATGCAAAATAAACATCTCAGCAAAAATCCAGCTCCAAATTACCTTCAGGCACATTATCTCAAATACAGTGCAACAGGCCATTCTGCAAATAGAATTGTTTTAGTGATGGGTGACTTTATAGTCAGGCAGATTGATTCCCTTTTCACCAGGCTGGAAAAATATAGGGTAACGAAAAGTTGTCTTTTAAGTGCCAGTATCTCAGATATGTCAAGGGCCCTTAAGACCCTATCTCCCAACAAATATGGCTACCAGGTGGTGGTGGCCCACATGGGGGTGAACAAATTGAGATATGAAACCCTGAAGGATATGCATTGAGACACATCAGAACTCTCCATGCAAGACGTTTGCACTGAGTTGAATCTTTTTTTCTTTAAGAATGATGCCTAGATACAAAGAAAAGCTAATTGGATTCAGTAATTGGCTAAATAGTTGGTGCCATGCCAGGGGAATCAATATGTGTCACCGTGGGACAAGATGCTCTAGATGCTTTGCAAAGAATGGCCTGCACCTCTCATTCCAAGGCTTCTAAATAATGACTAAAGTCTTTATTATCCTTACAGTGCCTTTTTTGGCAGAGTCCAGCTGACTGGCATCTCAGCATAACTAAAATATCAAATCCATGGCTCTGATCAATGCCCAGCCTTAAGTCTTTCCTGCATTTGGAACATATCCATATCTGTGTACTTACTGAAACTTGCTTTAAATGTTCAAAAAGCACTACCTCATGCCTGACGTTTCGGCTTACCATGCCTTCAGACCTGATAGCAACTGTGGTGGGATCTCTATAATTGTTAGTGACCATATTGCCTCTAACCAGATTCCCAGAGAATCACAAACAGAAATCACTGAGCTCCAAATCACTCTAAACAGGACAGACTAACATCCTCTATGTCCCGTAAAAAATCATGCAAGGTTCCTAAATATACCTGAAGAGCTCCCTATGAGCAAGAACTATATTATTTTGTGAGACTTTAAAATGCTACTCAATAAGCTGGAATGCATATATCTCAAATGTAGGATAAGCCCAAAAGTTCTTAGACTTAATAAACAAAAATTACCTGGACCAGAATGCCAAGAAACCCACTAGAGGACATAATACTCTTGACCTGGTACTGATAAATACAGTTTCTTTCTGTACTAGTCTCCTGGTATCTCTTTCTCTAGTTAAGTCAGATCAAACTAGTTACCATCACCTTCCATATCTCTAACCCTGAGAAGACACTATCTAAGAATTCAAGAATTTCAAATCTACTTCTCTTCATCAAATTATATGACAAAGTTTCATAATTCTCTTATAGCAACATCAGCCCCAGATGTTGGCATAGCAGGTAGCTTAACAAGGAAATCCTATGTCCAGTTTAAATAAATGTACAGAACTTTCAGCTCCAGTGCAATATAATTATGAGGAGAATTTTAAAACAAACAACCTTTGTGGTCCACCAACATAAACAAACTCTACAATAAAAGACAAAAAGCTTTTTAAATTAATAGCAGGCCAGAAGACCCTCAAATCAAGAATAATAATAGGAAACGGATTAAAACTTAAAAAATAATTAACTTATGTTAGCATCTGAAACTTAGGACAACTACAAATCCTTCTTTTGCTGCATTAAGACACTATGAAATAGCACCCAACAGTACTCTGAACTTATTCATAATGGCACCACCTTATTTGATCCAGTAGACATTGTCAATATACCAGTGTCAACGGAAAAATAACTTCAAAATGATCAACACATGGCAGGTTCAGGTTAAGGCACTTTAATCTTGCAGCAAGGAGACAAAAACATGTTAATACAGAGTTTGTCTAACTAGAATCAGGAAGTGAAACTATTTTTATACATTTCTTACAAGGTATTGCCTACTAAGCTGATGTAATAAATCACAAGTTCTTTCAGTATTATTTCTCAGCAGCTGTTTGTCCATGATTTTCTGCTGGCATATAAAGTTTACAAAAAAACTTCCTAAGAAAAACAATGTGGCCTTGACGACCAGATACAGCTTTTACTATGCAATGTTACCATTCAAGGTACTATGGCTAATTCGAGCACAAAGCAAGTACAGATTACAGTTCATTTCTTCAAGCAGTCTTTTGTCTGATGTATCTCTTCTTTTCCGCAGCTGTGCATGTTCTCATAACACGAACAGGGCTGATTGTTCATATTCAATCACATTATAGAAAACAGTATTGTTCTATTCATTCACTATTCATTCATTTTCCTGACCTAGCAGATAATCACCTGCTTCTCAGTACATTTCCAAAAGGCATAAACATGAATTTTGCTGTGCTAGCAAATACTAGGTCAGAGAGCATCTTGCAGTTTCAGAAAGCATACTGCAGTTTGAAAAGCATCTTATAATTTCATACAGATTTGAGCTGTACATAAAATAGAATGAAATGTGTTAACCCTTTTAGCTTCTAATAAGCACTAAACATATACATTAATACATATTCTTTTAACAACCAGCAAACAAATTCAGTGAAAAGTTTACTCCAGAGATGATTATCCAAAGCCACCTTATCACTGAATATCTCAGACCACCAATTATCATTAAATAACATGTACTGAAGGTGCGCTCTAAAACAAAAATTACTTTTTCCACTCGACCTTACAACACAACACTAAATCAGCCCTGGCATAGCCAGTCCCTAAGCCATTTAAGCTGAGTTTGGCCACTGGCTTTGTTGCTGACCTTTGGCTCACAGCAGTAGTGATGTCCCTCCACAAGGATGGCTATACCACTGTCCCTGGGATTTACAGCCCCATCAGCCTGACAACTCTTATTTGCAAAATCATGGGGCATATTACAAATGACCTCATAAACTATGATATTAAAAATCTCATCAGGCTAGACCCAAAGCAATTTGACTTTGTCAAGAGTAGATCATGTCTATTGAATTTGGTAAACATTTTCAAAAAGGTAACAGAGGCTATTGACAGCAGTCATGCTGTCCACAAAGTGTCCCTTGATATGGCTAATGTATTTGACAACATCCACCATCCTTGCATAGTTAATAAGCATCACAAATTTCAAATAAATGTATGTAGTAAGATGGATAGCAAACTGACTGAAAGTTTGGGCCCACAAAGTGCAGGTAGCAGGAGACTTATTTGAGAGTATGAAAGTGATGAATGGTGCCCCTTAGGGCTTAGTGCATGGATTTTTTGTTTGCCATTTACTTTTATGATCTCCAGACAATGAATCAAGATCTCTGCCTAACCAAGTCTGCAGATGACTAAAAACTGGAAGGCATTGTCAAGTCCACCTGTAATGCCAAAGTCCTACTGGAAGAACTTACACTCATAAATACCTGGTGTAATAAAAATGGGCTCAGATTAAATGCTTAAACGTACAGTATTATCACAGGTGGTAAACAACCCCTCCCCCCAGCATATAACACAGACAACACTTAGCTGCAAAATGAAAATGTTGTTAAAAACTTTGAAATGTAGGTTTATAATTCTCTTTCCTTTGATCATCATGTAACAACAGTAGTCAGAATATTCTTCTACTTAGTACAGCTAATTACCAAAGGAATACCATTGTGATCTAAGGAAGCCATTGCCCCATTATATTCAATATTGATTAGGCCAATTATTGAATATAATGCCCCCTTTGTTCATAGATTTATAGAAGGCTACTAGGCTAATGGCCATAGAGCGCTTACAATCCTAGCCATATTTATCTTGAGTTACTCCAGTTGTTGGTGGTTAGATAAGTGTAGTTTGCAGAGGTAAGGGCCTATGGTAGATAATCCTGAACTCCTCTGTACAGGAGGAACATGGGCATCACCCCAGGAGTGAATTTGTGGTCACCTATCCATCGATCTAGGCTGCACTTGAAGAAGGTCAGGGAGGGGCTCTGTTTCAAATGAATTGGAAGCTTGTTTCAGAGAAGTGTCAGTCTCTGAGAGATGTATCTACCTCTCCAACATTACCTGTTTTTGTCATAGGTTAGGTTTAGATCCCTGGAGTGAGTGATCCTTGTGCAGTTTGATTTATGAGTGTGTAGCATTTCCAACAGGGCTGGGTCAGAGACTGCCCTGTAATCCAGGCACAGGTCACCCCTTAGCAACCTGCAGGAGACAGAATACAATTTCTGTCACACACTTATGTGCTTCACTAGACATAGCAAACAACAAGAAAGACCCCAGAGGTTCCTAACTAAGAAGATCACTGACTTAAAAGCCATAAGCTACCAGAAAAGACAGTAAGCACTGTCCCTTTAGTCAGTTTCTTATAGACTTTTGAGGGAAGATATATGCCTTGCCTTTCATACCATTAGAGAACCAGTGGTTCAGGATCTCTTGCATCTCCACAAATCAAAGTAGTCCTACAAATACCAGAACCAGGGATTCAAATTATCATCAGCAAATAAATAAAATATAGTGGTGAGATAGGTCCATTATGCAGTGCCATTGCCCACCTCAGGAACAGACCCTTGTTGCAAATCAAATAATGTCCTACATTGTGTTCTATCAAACAGGAACTGGGTGATCCGATGTGTATTCACAAATTCATCCCTGGCTTGACTGGCCTATACCTCCTTGAAAAAGGACATACAGTCTAAAGGTGGGCACAGGTAGTGCATAAATGATGGCAAAACTCAGCTTCCTTTTATTTCCTATAATTCCTATTAAAACTGAAACAGTAACCGAAAACAAATCAGAAAATTGTCTCTCAAGTTACTGGCAAGCAAGCAAAAAGTAAAAAATATAAAAACTAGGAAAAAAGAACATTACTATGTAGAAAACAAAAGCAATGAAGTGAGGAACTAGCAACAAGCATCTAAACGGAAACAACTAAGCTGTCTGTGAAAAAAAATAATGACCTGCTTCATATAACAAGTCTGCATTTTCAATACACCGCTGTGCTTATAGAAAAGTAATATCCACAAAATTTGAAGTTAAAAAGTTAAATTAACTTTTTTGATGCATTTCTAGTTTAAAAGACATTAAATGCAGTCTTTGTCTATTATTTTATTTCAAACAATATATGAAAAGTCAGTGCTCTCAGCAGTTTTTTTAAATGTGCTATTATTGGGCAGTATAGGACCATTAAGAAACAACCAGGGCCTACAGCTGTAGCATCAGTTCTCAGAACACTGGTGGATAGTGTAATCCTACACAATACTACTCACCCCATTGGATATTATTACTTGAATACACAGATTAGATACCTAGTAACAGAGGATGAAATATTTAAATATATTGCATATACTGTTTTGGTCAATGGACTGTCTGTGTGACCAGTTCATTTTCACATCTAATAATTTTCTGAGAAGAAATTTCATATTTTATGGTCTGTGTTAGAACAGTGTTGTCTGAATTATGTTGACTGCAAACTTAAATTATGGAAAATATACAAGATTGCAGTTAGGTAGCTTATGATAATAGAGCAGATTTCAAGAAATTCATCCCAAGAGTGAAACTCAAGGACCATTCTTTAATCCATTTGAGTGAACACAACAAACTGAAATTATGACTAACAAGCCATTAATATTTTTTTTTGTGATAAACAGACCTACAGCAAAATTTAAACAGAAACAGTCTGTACCACTGGAAAGCAACACTATAATCTTTTTCTTCCCAGGACTTAATATGTCTCACTTGCGTCCCAGAGACTTTCGATATTATATTGTCAACAGTAACTGTATCTTGATTAAAGCTATTGCATATACTCTCTTGAAGACAGTATGTTGAAGCCCTAGGAGTGTTCTGATTAATAAAAGGAGGACATCCATTTTGGTCATTTTTTATTAATTTATTATAAGAAGTGTTGTTTTTATCTATAAGTACTATACTCATACAAAACACTTTCCAAGAGGAGCTAATATCACCTTTTTAGTGGAACTACCCCTCCCTGTTTTATACTAACTTGCTACACTCAATCAGACCAATTTTGCATAACTACGGCACAATTACTGTATAGTCTTAAACTGAATTAACTATACAATTAATTTGTGATATTTATAATTAAGCAGTCACTCTTCAATCATAATTTTAAGGTTTTGTGTGTGATTAGCCTTATACTAATTAAGAAACATCTTGTCACAAGCTTTTGAAATTTAATAAGAAATTTATTTTCTTAAATAAATTAAGCAATATGTTTTAAAAACTAAATAAACAAACATAGTTTTGTAAAGAGTAATATAAAATTGAAAAGTCTTAAACAGACAACTGCATTAGAAAAATGCTGACTACCAGCTAGGTGGTCCCAGTAATGCCACTAACTAAAGATAACTATAACACAGCACCTTGATTTTTAATCCATCCACAATCTTTTTTCCAATTTTTGCACATGGGGTCGTAGTGTCACTTCAGAAGTGACAATCATTTAAAGCCAAGGTTTACACCACCGGATGGCTAGCCCTGCCACAGTAGTTCTTCCATACCACACACACACACACACACACACACACACACACACACACACACAATTTAGAGTGTCCAATCTACCTACTGCATGTCTTTGGAATGTCATCTAGCAATTGCAAATGACACAGAAGCAAGGCTTATCAACACAAGTTCACTGACTCTGGGAAGCAGACTATCTCTCTTCTCATCTGCAGTATACAAAAAAGATTTCTTCAGTGTTCCCAGGTCTTAAAGTCTAGAAAAAGTCTAAATGATAAACACAGACTGATGAAAATAATTGCAGAGATTATTTTCAAAACTAGAATCACTTGAAGAAGCTCCAGATGGACATCTTGGATGAAATAATTTTGGGAAGCATTCAGTTATCTCAGTCCTTTGTAGACAAACCCCTATTGTCTTTGTGCATTGAGTGAAGAAGTGCTGACACATTACTTCCTCCTGGGTCAAACATTTACATCCAAATATCTTTCTCAAAACAAAATTGCCTAGGTAACCAAAAAGGTCTTATTCTCACCCCCATGCCACAACCCAGTTAAATTACGTAACATATCTTTTAACAGGAAGTGGTAGTCTAATAAAAAATAAATAAATAAAAAATAGTTGCAGGTTTTGTATTTTCACATTGCATATCTGTGCTGCTTCTTTGGTAAAACACTATGGGAGGAATTTAATAAAGCATACACATCTTTTTTACTGTGTAGGCATTGTGCCACACTGCTTGCACATAAGTAAGCAGGTTCTAGATTCAGTAAACACTGCTGAGTGGCATGCATGCACGTGCCAACACGGGAAGTTCCATAGTATGCAAATCACCTCATAAGCAGGTGAATCGCATGCAAATGAGGCAGGTAGAGTGATCCAGCAAACAGATAGGCAGCTCTACCAACCCTGTGCCAGTGTCTGTAGTGTACAGAGAAAAATTCCATTTACAGGAATGTAGACAGACAAAAGGGGCTGTAAAAATGTAGACAGACAGGCAGAAATGGCATACCATGTATAGATATGAGTGAAACTATCCTTCAAGTGTCTAAAAAATTAAAGGAAATAAGTTAAATTAAATTAATTTTTTTAATAATTTGGGCATGTTTGCGCAGCACGCCACAGTGTGCAAACATGCTTTAAAAAAATTTTGAAAAAAACAAATCAATATTATGTGACAGAAATTTGTTACAAGACTCTACATAGAGTATCTGCAGTGATGCATTGGTGCTGTTGCTAACATGGTAGGGCTTTGAAGCATATAGTTTCCAGGCTGTGAGCACAGATCCCTTTTCAAATGAGGTAGAGTTGCTGAATAGCATAAAGGGGTAATCGTGTCCATATATCCTCTCTGTTAGGCAGAAAACTATGTTGGTGTTTACAGAGAAGGTAGTTGACATCAGAGCAAGATGTGTCCAATAACTTCTAAGCTTATTTCAGCTTATCTATGCCTTTTTGTGCAGCATGCTGCCATGCTGAGCGTGTGCTTTCAGGGTGCGTGTGCACTGACTGCTATGCTTTGTTTACCTATGGGAAGTGGATTTGTGTGGCTCACCGCAGTGCTGAGTGTATCTAAAAGCCAGTGATATATTAATTAGTTTTGACCCCTGTTTAATTTAAACTAAGGCCATTAAATGATGTTAATGATATACTAGGCAGGTGCAATGCATCATAGGTAGCCAATCACACAGTCAGCAACTACAGCAGAACACTATAAAGCATGCATGCACCCTACAATATGATTTTTCCCCCTTCTCTGCACCATTGGTATACAGACTTGAGAATTTTAACTGAAAGGATGCTAGAGGCTGCTGCAGGTCTGCTACATCTGTATGTGCTAGATGCTGAAGTCAATGCTGCTGTTGCTGTTGACAACAGGCCTAAATGGAGAAGGAGAAAAGTGTTCAGGTCCAGGGTAACCTTCCAGAAGCTACATGAGCTGGAGACTGTAGAGCACTACGGGGTGGACAGGGACACACTGCAAGAACTCACTGACTCTGCCACCCTCAACTCAGACCCAGAGCCAACAGAGGGGAACTCATCCCAGTGGAAATAAAGGTATGTGTAGCCCTTAGGCTACTAGCTACAGGTACCTTCCAAAGACCACCTGGGGACATGATGGGGCCTCACAGGCATCAGCATCCAGAGTACTTCACCAATTCCTGGATGCCATGCTTCCACATGCCAGTGAGCACATTTATTTTCCCCACACCCCTGAGGTAAGTGCCAGCACTATGCAACACTTCTACCATGTAGCACACTACCCTGAGGTCCTGGGTGCCATAGATTGCACTCATGTACATATCAAGTCACCACCTAGTGAGGAGGGTAGAATCTGCGTCAACTGCAAGGGGTACTGCTCCAGTAACTGCCAGTCATGTGCAATGCCCAGGGCATTATCATGAATATGTGTGTGCTGGCAACCAAAGAAGTTATCACAACTCCCAGCTGTACCAGATATTTACTCCGGGTGACATCCCACATGGCCATTTACTGGGGGATGTTGGATATGCACTGGAACCGTGGATGATGACACACATCAGAAATACACACACAACCATGGATGAATGCCATAATGAGGCACAGACACAAACTAGAAATATCATAGAGGGTGTGTTTGGGCTTCTGAAGTCACGGATCCAGTGCCTCAATATATCTGGTGGAGCCCTGCAATACACTCCAGCCACATGAGCACAGATATTTACAGTATGTGCCATGCTATACAATATGATCCTGTCAAAACAGCTGCAGCAACATCAGCAAAGGGAAGAGATACACAGCCTCCCACCATTGCCTAGGTCACCACAGCCACAGTCACAGTTGGACTCAGAGGAGGAACCCCCTGATGATGTTCCTGTAGGCAGACGTAGTCATACCCAATATTGGCTAAGAGACAAGGCATAGCACTTTCACTGACTAACTAGGGTCCTAGGAATGGACACCTTACTCCTGCTCATATAAATGCAGTAAAATAGTTGATGCCAGGCAACACGCAACCTGTACTTATCCATGTATTGGCTGTGTACTGCATACATCACACAGAGTCAGCCCTGAATTACAGTTTTGTCAACTACTGCATTCACAAGGTAAGTTTCTAACCTACACACTACTTGTCAGGATTAATATAATACAGTATCATATGTATGGATCTGCTGCATTTATGCAAGGAAATACAGTGGGCTATTTGGACAGCTTTATCATCCACATGGGACTACAGATACCCAGTTCAATAGTATGTGTCCCATAATAATCACTAGGCCTCATGTTTGGAATATTCACTACATCGGTCAAGGGAGATGTTAAACAGAAGGGTCACATGATATTTGGACTACTGTCTATCCCAGCAGATCATTTGCTGTTGTTCCCCCACCCCCAACACAGCAGTGTTCCCATATAACTGCATTAACAGTATGTCAACAGTGGTATGTCAGCAGACCAGGCAATCTCAGGGCTGTAACACAGTACTCTAACACACATTGTATGCCCCATGTAAAGCAGAAATAACAACATACTTATTTATGCTATTAAATGTGTGACAAATGACTCCTCTTTGTCCGGCAGCCTGTGTGGCTCAGTGGATTAGAGAAGTTATTATGGGTGATGGTTCTAACCTGGAAGTATTCACATATTTTGCATGTGAGGTATTATGTCGGTGTTTTCACATACTGTCATTCTGTGTGTAGTTGACATTATGAATCTCAGTCACATATTATGTACAGCAGACAGCTGGGGAATGCTGTAGACATTCTGAGTTAAGTACAGTATTGTAGAAACTGGGACAGATGTCAATGTCTGTAACATATGTCTCAACCTCATAGTGTGCAAGAAATCTGGACAAAGCCTGAAAAAATGGGGAGAACAAAGGCCCACAAATAGAGGCATATTTTAAATACTGCTCTCATAAACTTAAAAAGTTACTAGAATAACAGGATTTGGTTCAACATACATTTTTCTGAAGGATTTGAAGTCAGACACTCAAATGTATGTCATTATTTAGTGATATCAATCCTCAGTTCATCCAAGTGATTTTCCAGAAAACGACAAATTTTATTAAGAACAGACCAAAATTATGAGCCATAAGGACATTCTGTGAAACTCTGGACAGTTGAGAGGTATGGTCTGTGAAGAATTATATACTGCCTTCTGTTGGTTTCTTGCTGTTACTTGCATTTACATGCATGCATACCACAATATATTTAACTATTTATTGTGACCAACTAGTCTATTGCTGTATTGTACTAAGTGCAATAAATGCACTGAGACAAACTGCTTCAGTTAATACACATTTACTATTACAGTTTTCTTTCAGATCTACAAGCATGCAAAACAGATGCTGTCAGCTTTCTATGGCAAATTCCCAAAGCTTGTTTATACACACTCATATTTATGCCAAAAATTCTGATATTTTTTCTCAGTCTGATGTATTACAATCTTCCTTTGCATAACACTTTTCTTTGTTCTTCTAATTTATGATTTGCCTTTGATTCTTTCAAGTTCGGTGGTCCAAGGAAACTCAGTTATCTGAAACGTGGTGCTCCAGCACTATCTAAAACTTGATGTTCCAACTTTATCTTGCTTGATGTTACATCTCTTTACCTCATTGATGTCCTTCCAGCTGCCACCTGTGCAGTTATTTTTACAGACCGTTTCTCAATAATATACTCTTTTTTTCATGGATGCCAATATCTAATTAAGCTATGCCAGCACACTTACTACTTCCTATTTTTCAGCATTTTATACTGTTCCTAAATGAACCCTTTATATTTCATATAATTCTTGCAGCTTTTTATTCAGGCTAATCATGCTAGCAACAGTTTTGAAAAGACAGTGAATACTATTATTTTTTCAGTTCCCCCTTATTTTATTTTTTTGAGGAACGGACTAAACTTTAGTTAAAGAAAAAACTGCATTTGTTTTTTCAGCATTGCTATTTACAATATTTACCATGACATATTGAGTTATTGCAACTTTTTGTAACCTGCAGCATATAAAACCATTTCCAGCTGTCATTATTATTATGACCCCTAAAACTGTCAACACAGGGTGCATTAACCAATTTAGCAATTTGGTCCCAGATGATGACCATCCTGTGAATATGTCCCACCAGTTATGGGCAGTGTCAGCTTTTGTTTTTGTCTTTTACTGTTAACATTGGGTTATTTGAAACCACACATACAAACTGTGGTGCCACTTTAACAAACATTTTGAAATTTGAAGGCAATATTGTCCATTTACACAACATTTTGTTCAATTTACAAATTTAGATACATTAGTACTAAATTGTAATCTGTCTATCAAAGATACTTGTAATTATTTACTTCAGGTGTGCTTGTAAATGTACAATCTGTGAGATATCTTGTTCTACTAGTTTTTATACCAAGCTCTTTTAAATCTGCATTTGGTATCTTTAAAACTTGGAAATGTAATTTGGTATTGTTGTCCTATCATAGTACAAGTAGGTGGTATTTTTACCATTTGATCTGTATGATGTATTGGCCTGTTACCTAAAATGAGTATTTTAACCTATGGTCCTTTTCTTGTATTACTGTGTTGTTTATACAAATAAAAAGTATTGGTAGAAATCCTACCCTTTTTTTTCCCGTGGAGTTAATTCTTATTTTTGTGTTATTGTCTATACACTGTGACATCTTTGCATGATGTCTTTCCTTGTCAGAACTGTTACATTTTTGAAGTAATGTACAGCATCTAATATAGCAATAACCCACACCTGGGTTTGGGTAATGCTGGATTTACCCACGGTTGGTGTGATTTGATCATGAGGGCGAAGCCAGAGTAGCCAAACAAAGCCAACCGTGGGTAAATCCAGCATTACCCACACCCAGAAGTGGGTTATTGCTATTATACAATGACATTATTTAAGAAAAAAATTAATTACTTTTCTTAAATAATGGCATTGTATAATGCCTCCTTGCTGCCCATCTGCAGCTGTCTGGTATTCCGCGGCAGTTCTGATGTACTGCGTATGCGTATGCCTATGCAGTACATCAGAGCTGTGGGCAAAGACAACGGAGAAACCAAGATCTCCATTGCTTTTTACAAACTGTCTTGCTATGTTAAAGGAGTTTAACATAACGAGACAGCTTTAAAAAAAGCAACGGAGAATCTCCGTTGCTTTTTTTAAAGCTGTCTCGCTATGTTAAACTCCTTTAACATAGCGAGACAGTGTGAAGCAATGGAGATCTTGCATTCTCTGTTGCTGTAAAAAAAGAGTTATAGTAATGGAAAATGCCCGGGCGACCAGACATTTTCCATTACTATAACTCTGATTTACAACGTGCACGCTGACCAATCAGCGTCACGTTTTTAATATTAATGGGGGGGTCATTGTATAATAAGAGATAGAGCTGTTTACTGAAATGTTTGTCAGTCTTTGATTCTTTCTCTACTTTTATGTATGCCTGACCTTGTTTAGTTAACCATCCTGTTATATTTGTGTTAAATGTTATCCTCCCCAATATACTTTGCTTTTTGCTTTTTACAACTGAAATTGATTTGTGATCTATTTTGTGTAGCATTTTCCTAACTAAGTTTTATTCATGAAATATTGTAATTCCCACTGTTTTGATGTTCAGAATGATGCAAATGAAATACAGATGTCTGTGTTGAATGCTGCATGTCTTGTCTCGCAGCTGCATTTTTATCTATAGCCCTTGAAGCATATTTCAGACACTGAACATTCAGCCTGTCTCAATCTGTACCAGAATATATGTATGCTAACAGAAATACATGTATTTAACTAACTATATAATTTATACATATATTATAGCAACAGATGTGTATACGCATCTTACTAGCAAATAGATGTGCACATGCATTTATACATTTTAAACATATCTATCACTGTATAAATTCCCTCTGTTTTATTTTAAATACAAAACTGTCTATATTAGTATGTACTTTTTTGTCAAGTTATATTGCTATTAACTAGAAACACATTAGGAAACAAAACCTTTAGTTTTCTTTTGATACAGCAAGTTAACACAGTTTTATATTGTCAACACGATGATGACAACCATTACTATTTGGACGGGATGAATCTAAATATACAGTGATGTTCTATACAGCAATTTATTTACAATGCTTGAGGATTTTATTGCAAATGCAGTGGAGTCTTGTTTTTTGAAAAAAAAAACATGTCACAAATGTCAAGCTTTGACTTGTTGCTCTATTTACATAGAGAAACCATTTACTATATACTGTACAGAATACACTTGCTTGTACAGATTGTTTTTGCATTTGTATATACATGGCTGTAATGTACACTCAGTCCAGTTTTCAAATCTAGCATTAAACTGAAGCCTGCTAATTACATTACTTGAAACATTAAAATGCATCTTTGGTATTAACACTTTGTACCTTTATTTTAGTACCTTTTGCAGTACTGTTTACACAGTTAGTGTAAAACTGAAAGCATGCCTTTCCGCCTATAGTATACATCATTTTACTGCAGTATTGTTTATTTGTTTCATGCTGTGAGAATTGAATGTATGCTTGCCTTTTGGCTATTACCTAGACTGTGACACTTTGGTCTTACACATTTGCTTTTTGATTTTATCATTTTTTGGCCATTTTCAAAAACAGAAAATATTTTTATAAAGCTTTTGCTGTTGCCTATACTGCCAAAGTTGTAGTAAGAATTGCTTTTACCCATTTTAAAAGACATTTACTGTTACTAGTAGCTATTTGTACCCTCCTTTTTTGTAAAGGGACCTGCATAATTTATTCTAACTACATACCATAGCTCATGTACTGACTGTACTCGTAGTATTTACTTGCAAACATTTGTTTTTTGCTTAATGCTGCATGTGAATACTTAACAATAATGTTTTCGAAAAATGTAAGCCATTTGGCCTGGCAACCAGTCTTATTTCCTTGACATTATAAATTTTAGTACCAGTAACATTTTATGTTATGCGACATTGCTTGTAACTACCCATTCCAGCCTGGAAAGATTTGAGCTCACGTTACTTACTTTTTTTCTTTTTGTGCATTCCAGACACTTAACCCATAAATCTTTCAGCACTTACTCGTACCTTCAGTCATTCATTAATATATTTGCAACTTGATATTAGAATGCAGTTGTAATAAATATTCCCCTGGATTTACTAATCTTCCATGCAGGACTAATCTAGTCCTGCACAGAAGCGGCAGTTTAGGAGAAGGATGGCAGCGCACCATGCATATTAATGAAGGCGTGCTGCCTGACCTCCTAATCCTACACAGAGAGGGAACAAGTGCAGGGGGTGTGTCTGAGAGCAGAGCTCTCAGAATAAACACACCCCTGCAAAATAGAACAGCAAAAACTAGAAATAAATGAGCGAGACTGCTCATAGGTGTCCACATATCCCCACCAACAGTCCCCATGTGTTCAACAACAGTACATATAAATAAAATGAAGAAACCCTTTTATTTATTTTTTAAAACCTCGAGTACAGCTAACCATAGGTACGAGGGTTTGCCCATCGCTTAGCTACGGTTAAAGCAGCTGAAAAGGCTCTAGAGAATAACAAGGACTATATAAGTAAATGAAGCAGCAGAGCAATATTGTAGTGGTTAGAGCATCCGCCTAGCAAACAGGCATTCCCAGCTCAAGTCCCACTGCAGCACATACCATTTTCCATGTGAAATCTGTATATGAACATATTATTACATCATTTTAGTGTATAACCTACATAATAACATTTAAATGTGAACTGGAGTACTGTATTAAATGCACATGTGAAGTGTCAGTGTCATAATGAATAAGGCACTAGTAAGCAGGTTTAAGCACAAATAAGCAGTAGTAAGCATATATAAGCACTAGTAAGCATTTTTAAGTATGTTTGCATGGGGGTAAGCATTGCCTACACAGATTAAGCAAAGTAGAAGCTAACTGAGTGTAAGAAACTGTAACTGGAGGTTAGCAGTGCTTTCCATTGCGCAAACCCATTTACAACTGCTTTAAAGTGCCTTAATCACTCTGTACCCAATGGCCCATGTTCTGCCCAGCAACAAAATAACCTGCCTCTGCAAGGCTAGAACTCAGGACCCTGTAGATTATAATCACAGTAGTTAATCACTAAGCCAACATAGCAGTAGATATGAATGAGGTATCAGCAAACTAATCCTCACCACAGGAAAATCAAACCAAAAATGAGAACAGAATCTATGTACAGAGTGAAGTGGTATAACCTGCTATATAACATAAATATGTGAACTGGAGTACTGCAGTAAGCAGAGATGTGATGTGTTACTTTAATAAAGTGTAGAAGTAGTAGAAGTGTAGAATCATGAATACCAGACACATATAGAACCTGTAATGAAGAATAAATCACTGCCAAATGGCAAATATAGTGCTAATTAACTATTAAGCAATGTTAACCATAGCACAGCTCAAGTTAGTAGGCGTAAGCAATGTGTACGGAAGCCAATTCAATATGCCTTGTGGTATACCTCTTTAAGCGGTGCCAACCTTATGTAAGCAGGTGTGCCCATACCTTAGCCTTTTCAAACCTGGACAACCAGGGGAAAGTGCAGGAAATAGGCTGTATTTAAACCCCACAGGTGGGAATACATCTCATAACTGGTTGTAGCTTCCTACTGTAGGCAGAATGGCTGGTGTGGGTGAAAGCACTCAATTTAGAGTGCAGCGCTGGGGCATCCAGGAGTCAAAAATCATGGTATGGCTCCTGGTAAAACACCATGAGCAGAGACAGTACCAGAGACAGTACCAGGGCTCGCAGTATAAAATGAAGGCCTGGGACAGTCTTGTCCGTGACCTCAGCAGTGCCACAGGTATCCCCCGGACTGGTGAGCAGGTCAGGTACCACCATGCTGACCTGAAGCGGCAGAGGGGGGATGTACTGGAACAGTGGATCCAGGAGTCTCGGCAGATGCCCAGTGCCCCAGTACTGAGCAAGTACTCATTCTACTAAGTAGTAAATAACTGCCTAACGTGTATACTATGGATAGGTATTGCTAAATATCACTATATTTCCCTGACAGCTGCAGATGAGCAGGCTGCAAATCAGCAAGCCCATGATGCTAGGCTGCAAAGGCTGCATCGTGAGACAGGTTAGTAATTAGTCTGCATGTACTGTCATAACAAATAAATATAAGAGCCTTAGAAAGTGTTGTACCAGTAGAAATAAATGTGTAATAGTCTGTGAATAAAGATATAACTTCTGGAGTGCTTCTGTTTACTCTTCTCTCATATGTTGGCAATCTGTTTCATACTATAAATAGTACTATTGTATCTTAAGCAGTGTCACCCACACCATGGTATGCAGATATAATGTGTATGAAGTCCTGCATAACAATGTTGGAAGTGCCAAGAGGTCAGTCATATTGTACAAGTTAGGGAGACTTAGACTGAAAACAATTGAAAGCTTTACATCAATTCCCTGATAGCACAGTGTACTGTGATGTTTGCTATAAGCTTTTTGTCACACACAGCAGGGGTTTGAATCCTGGGAGTGCTACTAAGTTGTATGCATAATCATACCCCACAACTGTACAGATTTTGTTACAATGTTCAGATAGAAAGCTGTATGCATAACTACAACCAACAATTGTACAGAATTTGCTAGAATGTTCAAATTGAAAGTTGTATGTATATTCATATCCCACAACTGTTCCAATCTGTCCAGCATGTCCAGATAAATGGCACATATCACCAGCCTGGTACCCTGTTCCCCTGAAAATTCAGTGTGATGATCCAAGAAATGTAGGCAGCTGTCAATGACATATAACTGGTAGTCCAGCATGTACATAGTCAGAGAATGTATATGAAAATGAACCTGTCATTCTAGCACCTCACCCAAAGTGTATGACAGCAATTCTCAACATATGTTGCATTAACACCTGCAACCTGTCACACCTGTATTTAAGACACAGGACATGTATATAATAATCTATAAACATACCAGTGTACAATATAAGGCCATTGGGTAGTGTAATAATTCCTGTAAGTGAAAGATCACTGCAGTGACTAAGAATGTTGTGAAACTACAAGGATATATTAGTTGTTAATTGAACTCTTTCTCTCACCCCTACCATATGTGCAAAATAACCCAATGACACTCCTCAACTGGTATGTGTACACTCCAGACTTTTGTTGGGACATATGTCCTAATGGTTTATAAATACTCACATTTGTTTCTATGCATGTGCCATGTTAAAATGCACACATATTGGTGGCCTGTTGCCATCAATGAAACCTGCATGCTCCTGTAATGGCCACTGTTGTTCCATATATGCATGTGTTCTGCTTGCTCTGCAACTGTGTTTAATCTGGTGTTTTGGGTTAATGGGAATACCTGTGCATGCTGTTATAACTAATCCTGAATGCTGTTGCCTGTTACTAACCCATATCTGTCATAAATCTGTGACAACACAGCTTGTATAGGAAGGCTGGTCCCAGCGGACCCACCTGTCCCACCTCAGCTGGCCATGGCACTGGGCATCAGCACATCTGGGGCCCACCCTGGGACCTCCTCCTCCATGGACCCTGCGCCACCTTCGGATGGAACCGCTGCAGGGGATGGGTCTTGCACCCCCGGAGTGGGTACAGAGGGAGAACCTGTCACCCGTCAACAGGTCCGGGCCATGGTATGTAGGGAGCTTGATCTGGAGTATCGAGACCAGCTACACCAGCTTGAGGGCTGAGTGGCACTATTACAGGGTGAGCCTGCCTCTCCTACACAGCCCCCAGCACAGCCACCTTTGGGGCCATGAAGGTGCAGTGGTGACTACGCATGGGTGGGGACCTCAGTCCCACTGTTTCCAGTTGGGGGCTCATGGGCTTGTAACTTCCAAACACCCCTCCCTGTCCAAGGTGTTTACCCCCACATGTGTCATATACCGGCCCTGTATGCGTCTTGTATGTCTAGTCTGTTAACCTACCCAACCAACCTCCCCAAATATACCTACTACCCCTCCCAACATACCACTCTCACCTGAAAAAAGAAAGGGCAATCTGTTCCCACAAAAAAATCTCGCCCCATACATAGCTGTCCATTTTGCACACGTGTCCACTGGACACATGTAATCTGGTCTAACTGGCAACACAATGAATATATGTTGTACTTACCCCTCTCCCAGGGGTTTGAGGGTCCAAATGTACCTGCAAATTTAGTGTATATGCACAGCTGTTGCTGTAGAAGAAATGGGCAGCTATGGACCTTCTCTACACCTTTCCTGCACATTCCTAGCTATTTTTCCTACTGTTCTTCCCCCTTTGTACCCCTTTCTTCACCACTTTCCTATCAACCCCTTTTTTCTTTTCTTTTAAAGGAATTAACGCAGGGTAAGTGGGAGTAAGCACTTTTAAGCAGCAGTAAGCGGGATTAAGCCTGTTTGTGCGGGTGTAAGCAATGCCTACACAGGTTAAGCAATTCAGGAGCTAACTGAGTATAAGAAACAGTAACTGTAACTTAGCAGTGCTTGTCATCATGCAAACCTGCACAAACCCGCTTACAACTGCTCAAAAGTGCCTTAATCACACTGTATGTAATGGCCCTTGTTCTGCCTAGCAACAAAATAAACAGCCTTTGCTAGGATCAAATCCAGGACCCTGCACATCACAGCCAAAGTGATTTACCACTAGGCCATCTCAGATATACATATCTGTGATGTACTCACAAACATATCATCCAGCCCAGTCATTCAACGGTACAGAGAATGTATTCCAACATGTAGATGTATGTGTGTGAGTGAATATATTAATGTCTAAACAGGTACAACATGTCGACATATGTGTATATATATACATATATATATATATATATATATATATATATATATATATATATGTGTATATATATATATATATATATAAAATATATATATATATATATATATATATATATATATACGTATAAACATGCAAATGCCTACATCTATAGATATATATGCCCACATCTACATGTCTAAATATATGCGGCAGGTTTTATATATATATATATATATATATATATATATATATATATATATATATATATATATGCGTCAGCTAGTATACAGCTCAGCAAGTTCCTGCCTGGTGTCCTGCAGAGTTCTACAGCAGCAGAGATTTGGGGTGATTAAGTATATTTTTTCTGCATTTTCTTGCTGCCTTTAGCTAATTCCACCTAAAACACCAATTTTCTAGAGTTTCTGTGATTTAAAAAGCTTGTTTCAGCAACATATCGTACTTATTTTACTGCCTGCACTTTAACAAAGTCATTTTTGTGTTTACATTACCTGTTTAACTGTTGTAGGCTACACACTCAAGTGTGATAGCCATTTCTGTGCATTTAAAGTGTTTTTTTATTGTATCTGCTTTATTTTCTGAAAAAAAAAACAAAAAAACAAAAAACATTTGTTTTCCCACCTTTCTAAGCTAGTATAGTCCAGTTTTCAGGTTAGTGCTGAATTCAGGGCTGTGTTACAAGTTCCTGTGTTTGCCCATAACTTACTTGGATAGAAGGAAGTTTCTCTGTTCACTGTGAGAGAGGGAGCTTTGAACAGCCTATGTGTCCCTGGAGAAATGCTTTCAGCCCAGAAATTAGCAGTTTATTGGCCATTTTGGACTAATTGCTTTCTCTATAATTTCCCTGCTATAAAACCTGCATTTGTGCTGTTTTGCGCACCAGGCAGCACCAGTTAGCTAGGGTATAACTATTCCCAGCTCCACAAAGTCTACTCTTCAATTTTTCCCTTGAAACTAGACAAACTTTCAACTTAAGCACTCAAACCATTCACTTCTCATACCAGCACTTGCTCAAAACTCATAGCAAGCACTAATAAACTTTAGCACTAGTCCCTCCCTATACTGTAGAGAAGGACAAGTGTCTCTATTCGACCTTACCAGTCAATCAGTAAAACAGTTCACTGTGCCTATCCAGGCATGTCCAAAGGGCAGTTTCAGGTGTACTCTCCAATCCAACTGGGGATGTTACAATTGCCTCATGTACACAGACAACCATCTCCTCCTTCCACCAAACACTAATACATGTGAGAGATGCAATTATACAGCCAAACTGGAGGCAAAGCTCTCTCAACTCAAGACTGGACCAGGCAGTCAAGAGGAGAAGGGAATTACTTGCATCACACCACCAGTCTTACATAGACCTATGAAACCAGCACCGGCAAAAAAACACACATAAATACACGAAAACATATTCAGAGGCTCTAAATAAAAATCTGCAAAAGCAACAGAGACCTCCAAAGCAGACATCCAAGCAAATTCCACCCCCCAACACAAACCATGAAACACATATTTCACAAAACCAGTGTGCCACACAATCACAGCCCTTAAGGCAAAATAACATACCCAACACACTAGTAATAGGTGACTCTGTAGTCAGGCACACTGACGTCCCACTCACTAGGCTGAAAAAGGAGAAAGTTACCGTTAGCTGCCTATCGGGTGCCAGTATCCGCCACATAACACAAGCACTCAGGTCACTCCAGAACAAGTACAAATATGAAATACAAATATCATTCTCCATGTTGGTGTGAATGACCTGAGCCGTACCTTTCTGGACTACATGAAAAGAGACATGGAGGAGCTCTCTGATCACGTAGCCCAGACCCGTATGACCCTGACCCTGAGTAGCATCCTGCCCTCACCAAGAATGATACCACTGTATGGAGAAAAAATTATCAATTTCAGCAATTGGCTAAGCTTCTGGTGTCATTCAAAGGGGATCCAGTGTCTGTCAGCCTGGGATGACATGCTTGACAAGCCACGCTGCTTCACTGGAGATGGCTTGCACCTATCATCCTTAGGCTTTCGAATACTGGCCAAGGCTCTTGCCACCCCCATAGAGTCTTTTTTAGGCAAGGCTTGAAAGACAAACCCACCGCAGTAAATAGCACAAGTAACAAAAAACTGAGGGTAATGCTACTCAATGATAGAAGTCTAAATCTCAAAATGCATGCACTGGAGGCACTCCTCAGTATGGAGAAAATCGATATATGTGCAGTAACAGAAACCTGATTTAAGGCTCCAGAGAGTACCCCAGCACTACCAGGCTAGAACTCATACCATACATTTCGGCCACAAAACCTGTACCAAAATACAAAAGGCGGGGGAGTATCCATATTCATCAAGGATACCCACACCTCCAGGTTAGTGGCACAGCACTATGCTTCAGAGATCATCCACGTACAACTTACAATGGGCAAAACTGATATTCAAATTACAGCTTGCCACAGATCACCTACCATGTTCCAGGACCCCCACTCTGAATTCCTGGAAACACTGGGAAATATAAAGGTCCTACCAAACACCCTGATATTGGGTGAATTCAATTACCCAAATATTAACTGGGAGAACTACTCAAGTACAAACTCCCTTGCTCAACATTTCCTAGAATTTATAAACTCAAATGCCCTGGATCAACTGGTCAACACCCTCACCAGAGGTGACAACATATTGGACTTGGTCATCACTAATATGGGCGACCGGTGTTCCACACCGGAGGTTAACCCCTCGCTGGTTAGATCTGATCATAAACTAATCACTCTAGATATCCAAATTCTGCCACCACCCCCAGTCAAAGAAACCACTGTGAAAAACTTTTGAAAAAGCAAACTTCACGTTACTTAAGACAGAGGTGGGAAGTTTTAAAGCCCCCATGCTAAAGGATAATGCTGTCCAAGCTGCAAAATCCTTTATTAATGCACTCTATGGGCACCTAGAAGAATGCATGGATTGTGCTATCCCAAACAAAACCAAGACTTATTCCTCCAAGAAAAGGAAACCAGTCTGGTGGACCCCTGCCATAAACAAGCTATACAATAGAAGGAGGAAACTAGTCCAGAAAGGAGTAAAATCCCAAGATGGGAAGGCATCCCTGTTCAGTATCAGCAAGAAACTACATTCCCTCATAAAATCATCCAAGGCTAGCTTCTAAAGAAAAATTGCCATGGACTCCAAAGATAACCACAAGGCATTCTTTAGCTATGTCAAGAATCTAAGTGGCAATTCTCAGATCTGCTCGGAGTTAGTGCAGAATGGCACAAAATACACTGAGCCGACTGATATAGCCAACATCCTGACAGACAGGTTCAGTGCAAACATCACCCCCCTCTCACCCCCAAAAGGGCCCATAACTATACCAGAAGAATGTAGTGCCCCTGAAATCACAGACACTCAAGTTAAAACAGCCCTCTCCAAAGCCAAAAACACAGCATCAGTGGGACCGGACGGTGTCCCAGGCTGTGTCCTACACGAGCTCAAAGATGAACTAACCCCCTCACCTAAACACACTGTTTAAACTCAGCCTCTCCACAGGCTATGTGCCCACAGAGTGGCACACAGCAATGGTTATTTCACTCCACAAAGGTGGAGCCAAAACGGACCCCGGGAACTATTGCCCTATAAGCCTTACTAGCTTGGTAGGCAAAGCTATGGAGAGCATCATCATGGATCTCATTAACAGAGACACTGGAAACCTCCAAACACTGGACACTACCCAGTTCAGCATTGTTAAGGGCAGATCATGCCTCCTAAACCTGATGGACCTCTTTGAGACAGTTACCAAGGCTATAGATGAGGGAAAGGTGGTCCACACAGCTTACCTAGACCTCGCAAATGCCTTCAATACCATTCCCCACTCAGGTATTATAGACAAGCTCACCAGCCTGAACATAAACCCCTACATCACAAGATGGGTTGCCAACTGGCTCATGGACAGAACCCAAATGGTAAGAGTTGCGGGAGCTAGGTCTGACTCTAAACCGGTTACAAGTGGCATTCCCCAGGGCTCAGTCCCAGGACCCCTCCTGTTTGGCATATACTTCTCAGAGGTACAGGCAAGCAAAGGAGGACTATGGCTGACCAAGTTCACAGACGATTGCAAACTAGGGGCTATAATTGACTCTCCGGCTGACACATACATCCTCCAAAAGGGTCTCACTGAGACAAATACCTGGTGTCAAAACCATGACCTCAAGCTAAATGCCAAAAAGTGCATAGTCACCCCCTTTGGAAAAAAACAAGGTACCCACAAACTACCACATGGCTGGTAGCCCCCTACATATAAAAGATATAAGGGATCTAGGGACCCAAGTAGGTAGTAACCGCTCCTTTGATAATCACGTTGCCAAAGTGGTTAGAAAATCCTTCTATGTGGCTGACATAATCACAAAAGGGTTTGCATCCAGGTTGAAAGAGGTCATTGGGCCCCTCTATGCATCACTCATCAGACCTATCATAGAGTACAATGCCTCAATTGGGATGTACCTTACAAAACACCTGCAAAAACTGGAAAGACCACAGAAGTATCTCACCAACAGGATCACTGGCCTCAAGCAGATGCCCTATGCAGCTCGACTGAAGAAACTCCAGCTGTACTCGGTTGCATACCACCTACTCAGAGGTGATCTCTGCCTGACATACAAGGCCATGTCCAACCCAGAACTGATGGACATGCTCCACCGAAAGAAAACCATATCCCCTCGAGCCACACGCTCTAGGGATCTAAACCTCACCACAACAATAAATAGGACGTGCTGGAGGGATAGATTCCTGTCCCAGAGACTTCCCATGCTCTGGAACAAGATTCCAATCTACATTAGGCAGAGCTGCTTGCTAACCCTCTTCAAGAGAAACTTTGATGAGTGGATGGGAAACAGAAAGTTTACCCCAGGGATCACTTCAATGGCTCAGCTGGCCAGAGGCACAGGGAACTAATCTAAGGGGGTGGCGAAAGCCAACGCATTCCGGCTAGGCTTATAAATGCTTTCAGGCAGATAGCCTAGTACCTACCTATGAACATATATATATACATATATATATATATATATATATATATATATATATATATATATATATATATATATATATATATATATATGTATCTCTCTCTCTATATATATATATATATATATATATATATATATATATATATATATACATATACATATAGGTATATATGGACATACACCTGTAGATAACAATGGGGAAATAACAAAAGATATATGTCCTCATGCAACATTAATGGGGTTAAGAGGCCCCACACAATATATGTCTGGCACGAATAAGTATACCCCCCAGCCAAGCACAACCCCCCTGTAATACAGTACCGAGTGTTGCAGATCCCATAGCCAGGACCAGACACGACATGGCCATTCCTAGGATACATATACACAGACACATATATGCAGATACAGGTATATATATATATATATATATATATATATATATATATATATATATATATATATATATATATATATGTATATGTATATGTAACTACACATACACACACAGTGATTTGTACAGTAATATACATATGTAGTACGTGCACACAATATGGAGCAGCCAGTATTCCTACAGTCACCACCTTACCAACTGGCGACTGTATGAGCCACCCATATGAATGACATTCATAGCCCGCAGCATATACCCACAGAGATGTCAAAGGATATAACACCACACACAGGTGTGCATAAATGAATGTGAAGGCTTTATCTGTGTACTATGACAGTTGTATATGCCATGTCATATAGCTGTTTAGACACTGACATCCATATGAACAGTGCAGTGCAACTGTGAAACAGTTATACTAAGACAGTAGTCTGGAAAGGTTGAAATATGTTGCTGTCCAGGCTGAGGCCTTCAAGTAGTACATTAGTAATGACTGACTGGGCCACAACATACCAGACAATCAACAGTACATAATACATATGTATAGGTCAGCAGCCTCTATCTGCACTCTGTACACAATCCCTAGGAGGTACAGACCCCTGTTGACAAATGGGATGTATCTGTTACATAACAAGGTATACCTGACACCATCACAATAACACTGACAAACAGAACATACCATATGGCAGGAGGCAGTAGGCCTGCGTTTACCCAAGGTGGATTGTATTGTAAAGTACATACAGATACCTTAAGGCAGCCTATCCCAGATACCCACACATGTTGTAACAGCTTAGGTTAGTCATGGTGCAGCCCCCCACACTCACTAATACTGGGCCATATGCCACTGTTGCATACACTGGCCTCTGGAGTGCATTAGGGCACATATGTATTGTGTAGGTGAAGCCCACACCTATATGGCCCCAACCCTCCAGTATGTGTAGGGGACACAACAGCAGTGGAGTGATGGCAGGAATGACAGTATGACATACACACAGCACACTACTTAACAACCCTTGACAGCATGTCATATGTGCAAAGCCTGGTATGTAGGTGGAAGACAGAGGCTGGAGCACAGGCACAAATAAAAGTAAAACTGTTGTCATGCAATTAGCAAGATATGTATATGTGTATATATCTATATGGATATATGTATACTTATATATACATAGATGTTCACCATATGTCCTGTACATGGAGTGGAGCCCTACCTCAGCCCCAATAGTCTCAACCTCTCAGTGCAAGGGGATGTAATGTACGTAGTGCAGGTATATTTGTGGACTATTGCTACTATAACAGGGATTGTCTTCACGGAAATGGTGTGTGTGGGAGGCCACATCTGCTGTTAACATGTGCACCATTGGCTACTTACAGACATCTTAAGGTCATCATAGTACAGTACCACTGCTAGCACAGTAATGCCCCTGTCAACTACAGCTGCAATATGGCCAATATATGTGGGGAGTCTGACACACTCAGGTCAGTCCAGGGGTATACACAGAACCCCTTCATGCAAGACATGTGGAAGAGGCCTGTCAATGTGGATGGTAACAGCCATGTAGATGGGTATAACACGTACATACTGGTATACAGTTGCCCCCATAGGATATGCATTCATACACCCCTGTCTGTCCTGCCATATAATAACCGCTGGTACACAGGTGCCATGGCCACATACTATCCACTAGTTACTGACATACATCTGAACAGCATCCCACTGCTTTGTCTGACATACATGACTGTTATGGTGGCCAGGCAGCAGTGTATCTGGCAAGTATCTGGACATGACTGGCTTAGGAAACTAAAGTACCTACTGAACTTCCCTAACAAAGCTTACCTGGAATATAACCGCTCTACCTTGGCAGATGGGGACATCCACCCCAACCCAGGGCCCTTAACTACTTCATCTGACACCATACCTGCTACACTAAACTCATCCCTACTACTACCAACCTCCAATGCAAATACTCTACTCATAGGGCACCTTAATATCCGAAGTGTCAATAACAAAATCACCCATCTGCACTCCCTTCTTGAACACCACTCCTTTGATATTCTCTGTTTAACTGAAACCTGGTTAAAACCCTTTATTCAAGATAATGAAATCATTCCTCCAGGTTACAATATCTTGAGACTCGACCGCAAAACTAAAAAAGGCAGAGGAGTGGCACTACTATTCAAAACTGAACTAAATTTAACATTAGTACCCTATGATAACCTGGACATTACCAAGACAGAACTTCTTATCTCAAAGCTACAACTAAACCCTAAAAAAATCAATCTATATTATCTGTATATATCTACCTCCTGGAAATAACTCTACTACCATAGAAAATATCCTCAGTTGGGTCACTTCCACCTACCCACAAGAAACTATAATACTTGGAGACTTCAACCTTGACTGGTCCTCAATAAACACTAATAACCCAGCTTCTCATATTAATCTCCATGGCTTTACTCAGACAATAAACACCTCTACTAGGATTAACAAACCTAACAACAAAGAAAGTATTCTAGATTGGATTCTCGTTAACAAACCTCTACTAAATTATCAGTCCGGAACGCTACCTGATGACTTTAGTGACCACAGTCTAACCTATATTATAAGACAAAAAAATGCCTCTAACAATTCTCCTATCTATAAGACCCTACGTGATCTCAAATGTTTCAACCCTATTCAATTTAAAACTGAACTAAATGCCTGAAACTGGAACCCACTAAAGACACTTCCTCTTGAAGAAGCTGTCCTATACTTTAATACCTCATTCCTAATAATTCTAGATAATCACGCACCAAAACGTTCCATCCGAATTAAATCTAAACCTGCCCCCTGGCTATCTAAAAGATACAAGACAAAAAATGTTACTTAGGAACAAATCTTGGATAAAATGGCAAACCAGCAAATCTCCCATAGACCAACAGACATTTAGGCATCTAAGAAAGAGTACCAAAAAAGCTATCTTCTCTGATAAAAAAGAGTTATTATAGTAGTCTCCAGCAAGCAAATCACAATAACCCTCAAAAATTCTGGTCAACCCTAAACAGACTTCTTCACCCTGGACAGACTACCACCCCATCCCCTTCCGGGTCTGAAAAGAATTCCTCCCTTGATTCTGCCAATACTTTCAACTCATTCTTTATTGATACTATTAATTCCTTGGCCTCCCATCTCTCTAGTGACAACACTAGCATCCCTGACCTTGCATCCTTCAAACTACCAACCTTTAGGCTACAACCCATCTCCACTACCTTTATACAGAAATGTATCCACAAACTCAAAACATGTACCCCCTTGGCAGACCAGCTTCCATCTGAATTCTTTCAAAAAGCAGCCTCTGAAATAGCCTATCCCATATCCATCCTTATTAATAGAACTGTAAATGAAGCAACCATACCTGACATATGGAAAATCTCTCACATCATACCCTTACATAAAGGAGGTAACTCCTATGAATATTCTAATTATAGGCCCATAGCTCTCTTGTCCCCACTGCAAAATCATGGAAAAATGTGTTCACCATCAGTTAATGAACCACTTAATAACAAATAACATTCTTACTAACTGTCAACATGGCTTTAGGCCTTTTCATAGCACAACCACCACTCTCCTCTCCTTTACAGACTTTATTAACAAGAATCGCAATAATAACATCCTGTCTTCAGCTCTCTTTATTGACCTGTCCAAAGCCTTTGACATGGTCAACCATTCTCTCCTCTTAAAAATTCTCGAATCTCTATCCTTAGAATCTAAGGTTGTCCACTGGTTTAGTTCCTATCTCACTAACAGGAAACAGGCTGTCCTCTGGGATAACAAACTCTCATCTCTTCTCCCAATTTCACTTGGGGTATCCCAAGGCTCTATTCTCAGACCCCTTCTTTTCTCCCTCTTTATAAATGACTTACAAGTAGCTATTCCCCAAGCTACATGCATACAATACGCTGATGACTCCACACTAATTTGCTCTGCTAAATCCATTTCTGAACTTCAAACTAATACTCAAACTGTATTTTCCAAAGTTGAAACTTGGTTCTTAAAATGTTGCCTACTCCTAAACGCAAAAAAAAACAAACTCTTACTCTTTAGGCCTACTACCAGATCCCCTACATTAGACTTCACTATCTTATCTAATAATGGAACCGTTATATCACCTGACCCTACTACCAAACTGCTAGGTGTCACGATTGACAACAATCTTTCCTTTGACTGTCATATCAACAATGCCATTAAATCTGTAAACAGGAAACTTGGCTCTCTCTATAGAATTAAAACTTTCTTAACCTCCCCAGCCAAAGTTACTCTTGCTCACTCTCACCTTATTTCCACTCTTCTCTATGCTTCACCAATCTATACTAACCTCAAGAAAAACAATCTCTCCAAACTGTCTACCACTTACAATAATATAGCTAGATTTGTTACTAGTAAGCATTTCAGAACTCACCACTGTCTGAATCTGTAGCAACTTAACTGGCTTGAACTGACAAACATGTTACTTCTTTCCCAACTCACATTTGTCCAAAGAGCTTTCTACCAACCTCATAACACACCTGTACTTTCTAACCTCTTAACCCCTTATTCTAATCTGAACTCACTCCGCTCATCAAACAAACTGCTAGTCACCTTAACCAAATCTAATAACCTAGCTGGTGATTCCCTCTTCTCGAATTCCATTGGTAAACACTGGAATCAACTTCCTACCGAACTTACTTCCATTGCATCTACTTTTCTGTTTAAACAAAAACTTAGAATCTACCTTAAAAGGCACTGGATGTGCCCCTGCTCTAATCCTGATTAAAAAGTTAATTTCCTTAGTTAACCCTCTTTTTTTTTCTCTCCCTATTCTTTTGTGCCTCCAGCTTTCTCCCTTAGCTCTCTTTCTCTACTGTATACGGACTTCTCCCCTATATCTTTCCTCTATATGGCTATGACTCTTTTCCAGAAAGTATATATCTTTTATAAATCTGCTCTCTCTTTCTATCATTGTTTCTCTTTCCTTGGTCTTACACTTTCTCTACTTAGTTTTAAAATATGTAATAATGCTTAACATGTTGCTATTTACATTGTCTAGGAATTTAAAGTCCTATTCTTTTGGTAACAATGTTCATTGTCTACGTCCTACCAGAATGTAATCTGTTATTTTTGCTCATGTTGTATCTCTTTTGTCTATATGTGGAGCTGTTTATTTGCTAAGTTTTTCTGCATAGCTGCCTAGCTTGAGCATTTTCTGGCTTGTTAAACTTGGTTTCTGTATTAGTAGCTGTATTTAGAGCACAACCAAAAGCTGTTTGCTGAATTTCCTGTTTGCACTTAATTTTAAATTGTTTTTTTCTTAAAACTTGCATATTTTCTGTCCTTGACCTAGTACTCTTGTGTGGGGTCATTTACTGCACTGTTATAACTTGATATTACTTGTGAACCTCTGCTATCTCTGTAAAAAACAAAAACAAAAAATTTTCCCACTTTTCTGAGAGTTAAAAAAGTTCAGTTACAGGCTTGCTGTTCCTGAACTGTTTGAAAGTTTCTGTGAGGCCATTTTTGCTTGGGCTGAAGGAGGGTCTCTCTGTTCATCAGTGGCAGTGACTAACATTGAGCAGCTTCCCTGCCCCCCGTAGAGGTGGTTACTGACTTGAAACTGTAGTTTTATTTTCCTTTGGGTCTATTCCTGCTTCTTTCCAGCCCTGCTATCAAGCACGCTTTAACGTGCTTTGGCGGAGTTGCCACTAGAGCAGCATCAGGCAGAGCCGGTTAAACAAGGTTAAACTCTTTCTGGCTCCAGAAAGTCTGTTCTTCAATTTTCCCTTAGAACTGCTCTGTTAGGAACCTAAACAGTTTACACCTACACTAAAAAGTGCAGCACTTGTTCCAAATAGCTTTTTCTTCTCAAAAGCTCAGCACTTGTCTTATAAGCATATCCCTTGTCTTATAAGCATTCTCTTTGCAGGTCAAGCACTCCTATATTATACAAATCTCTCACTAGCAAAACCCCCAGGAGTGCCCACTTCCCTGCTAAGCCCACTACTTTTCTGTCTCATACCAACTCATAATTCTTTCTAGCATGTCGAAGGGTCAGATGCTGGCGTCCTCTCCTGCCCATTTGGTGAATCTGGGAATTCTGAGACAATGTTACAATTGCCTCATGTACACGGACAACCATCTCCTCCTCCCATGTAACACTAACACTTGTGAGAGATGCAGCTATTTAGCCAGACTGGAGGCTGAGCTCTCTCAACTCAGGACTGGCAAGACCAGGCAGGAGGAGAAGGCAACTACACACACCACAATACCAGTCTCACATAACTCAACCACACCACTGAATCAAACACATAAACACACTAAGACATACTCGGAGGCTCTGAGTAAAATTTACCTAAATAGCAGAGGCCTCCAAAGCAGACACCCAAGCAACTGCAAACTCAATACACCACACAAACAACACATAAACAACAAAATCAGTGTGCAAAGCAGTCACTGCCCTTAAGGCCAAATACAACACCAAACATACTTGTCATAGGTGACTCCATAGTCAGACACACTGGCGTCCCTCTCACCAGACTGAGTAAGGAGAAGGTCACAGTAAGCTGCCTGTCGGGCGCTAGAATCCGCCACATAACACAAGCACTCAGGTCTCTCAACAGCAGGTACAAGTCGACTCAGTCATTGTCCACGCTGGTGTCAGCGACCTGAGGCGTACCTCCTTGGACTACATGAAAGAGACATTGAGGAGCTCTCTGATTATGTAGCCCAGGCAGGTATGACCCTGACCTTGAGCAGTATCCTACCTTCACCTAGAATGATGCCACAATACAGTGATAAGATGATCAGCTTTAATAATTGGCTTAAATTCTGGTGTCATTCAAAGGGGATCCAATGTCTGTCTGCCTGGGATGACATGCTGGACAAGCCACGCTGCTTCATGAGGGGCGGCTTGCACCTGTCACCCTAGGCTACGGATATTGGCAAAGGCTCTTGCCACCCCATAGTGCCTTTTTAGGCAAGGCTCAAATTCTAAACCTACCACCCTAGAACACAAAAAAGTAAAAAAACTAAGGGTAATGCTGCTCAATGCCAGAAGTCTCAATCTCAAGATGCACACACTTGAGGCCCTTCTCAGTATGGAGAACATCGATGTCTGTGCTGTGACAGAAACCTGGTTCAAGGCTCCTGAGAGCACCCCAGCACTAGCAGGTTTCACCTCATATCATGCGTTCCAGCCCCAAATTCCAGACAACACCAAGAAAGGAGGGGGATGTCCATATTCATAAAGGACACCCACACCTCAAGGTTGGTGGCAATGCACGATGCATCGGAGACCATCCAGGTGCAATTAACCATAGGCAAGACTGCTCTGCAATTTGTAGCATGTTACAGGCCACCCTCTCAAACTCAGGAACCTCACATGGCCTTCCTGAAAACAATGGAGGGATAAATGTATCTCAAACACCATCATACTAGGTGACTTCAACTACCCTAATATAGACTGGGAACACTACTCAAGCCAAAACACTCTAGCCCAAAGGTTCCTGGAGTTCATAAACTCAAATGCCATGGAACAACTAGTCACCATCCCCACAAGAGGAGAAAACATACTTGATCTCATCATCATGAACATGGGATCACAATGTTCAACACCGGAAGTATACCCTCACTGGTGAGATCAGATCATAAACTAATCTCGCTGGAGGTCCTCATCCCGCCCCACCTGAAACAAAAAGACCACAGTGAAAAACTTCTCAAAAGCCGACTTCACACTTCTAAAACTAGTGTGGTCTCCTTTAAGGCCCCTGAGCCAGTGGTAAACATTACTCAAACTGCTGAATCACTTACAAATGCCTTCTACCAGCACCTACAGGACTGCATGGATCAGGCAATCCCAAACAAAACTAAGACTCTTTGTACCAAAGGCAAGCGTCCAGTCTGGTGGACCCCAGCCATAAACAAGCTCTACAACAAAAGGAGGAAGCTACTACAAGATAGAGCAAAATCCTTGAAAGCTAAGACACCTTTGATCATTATAAGTAAAAAACTAAGAGCTCTCATAAAATCATCCAAGGCAAATTTTGAGAGAAAAATCGCCAAGGATTCAAAAGACAATCATAAGGCCTTCTTTAGCTATGTTAGAAACCTAGGAGGAAACTCCCAGATATGCTCAGAATTAGTTCAAAATGATGTAAAGATTACTGAACCTACACACATTGCCAACATACTGGCTGACAGGTTCAGTGCAAACTTCTCCCCCCCTCCAAAAGGAGAGATATCTATACCAGAGGATTGTAGCCGCCCAAACATCTCCAACGCCCAGGTGAGAACTGCTCTCTCCAAAGCAAAAAACACAGCATCCATGGGACCGGATGGTGTCCCCGGCTGTGTGCTCCATGAACTCAATGAGGAATTAAACCCGCAGTTAGGACAGCTGTTTAATCTTAGCCTCACCTCAGGATACGTACCCAAGGAGTGGCGACGGCGACTGTGGTCCCACTTCACAAGGCGGTGCCTCCACCGACCCTGGAAATTACCGTCCATTAGCTTGACAAGCCTTATCTGCAAAGCCATGGAGAGGATCATAATGGAACTCATAAATAAAGACATAGGGAACTTGCAGACTTTGGATCCAACCCAGTTTGGCTTTGTCAAAGGCAGATCATGCCTTTTAAACTTGGTTGACTTTTTGAGACAGTCACCAAGGCCATTGATGAGGGAAAGGCAGTCCATATAGCCTACCTTGACCTGGCAAAGGCCTTCGACACAATACCCACTCAGGTATCATCAAAAACTCATCAGCTTGAATGTAAACCCATACATCACAAGATGGGTTGCAAACTGGCTAAGTGACAGAACCCACAGGGTCAGAGTTGCTGGAGCCATGTCATACTCAAAGCCTGTCACAAGTGGTGTCCCACAGGGCTCAGTCCTGGGTCCACTCTTGTTCGGCATCTACTTTTCTGAAGTACAAGCAAACACAGGAGGGTTATGGCTGACAAAGTTTGCAGATGACTGCAAACTGGGCATATAGTTGAAAACACATCTGACACAGATATCCTTCAGAAGGGCCTCACAGAAACGGATAACTGGTGCCAGAGCCATGGCCTAAAGTTAAATGCCAAGAAATGCATAGTCATACCCTTCGGGAAAAACAAGGTTACCCCTAGCTACCATATAGGTGGCAATCCACTGAGCACAGAAGAAGTCATCAGGGATCTGGGGACCCAGGTTGACAGTAGCCTTCGCTTGACACTCATGTTGCTAAAGTAGTTAGGAAAACCTTCTACATTGCCCACCTGATCATGAAGGGATTCACATCTAGATCAAGGGAGGTCATCGCCCTGTACTCATCACTCATCACTCATTAGACCTATGATTGAGTACAATGCCCCGTTCGAATGTATCTGAACAGACACCTGCAGCAGCTGGAAAGGCCCCAAAAGTTCCTCACCAAAAGGATAAAGGGTCTCAAAATATGTCTTATGCTGCCCGACTGAAAGAACTCCAGCTCTATTCAGTCTCATACCGCTTGCTCAGAGGTGACCTGTGCCTGACATATAAGGCCATGTCAAACCCTGATTTGATGAATATGCTTCACCTCAAAAATCTAGATCCCTCAGAACCACAAGGGCGGAGACTTAAACCTTGACACGGTTATTAATAGAACATGCTGGAGGGACAGATTCATCACCCAGAGACTCCCTATGCTGTGGAACAAAATCCCGGTACATGTGAGGCAGAGCACCTCGCTGGCCTTGTTCAAGAGGAATCTTGACCAATGGATGGGGGATCGCAGATATACCCCAGGGATTACTTCAGTGTCACTGCTTGACAGAGGCACAGCAAAATAATAGGCATAGTTTTATTCAAACTAAAGGGGTGGCGAAAGCCAAATAACTATGGGCTAGGCTTATAAATGCCCTTGGGCAAATAGCCTAGTATGAACCTATGAACCTATTTTCTCCCCGGGCCTCTGCTGAAAATGGAAATATATCCAGTTAGACTAGCCCGGTTAACAAATGTAAAATAAAATAAAATAAATAAATGACATCTCACTGGATAGGTACAGTAAGCTGCTAGGCATGTAACAAAGCACAGTGCAGGCTACAGGCAGACTGACTCAACACTGGGCTACATCTCCTATGTGGGAATACACATGTACCTGCATAAATAGCAGGCTATACATGCATGTCGCATCACAGAGTAACAGACACCTGTGTGAAAATTCATAACCACAACCAATGTTAACATAGCCACATATAGTAAGCTAGTGTACTATTACAGTATATGGACTGTTTGATGTACACCATCCTCATATGAGCCACTCACACAACAACCCTACATATACTGGGCAAATACACAGTGTGGTCTGATGGCTGTCTGTGGTTTGGGACATGTGTGTGTTCACCCCTACAAACATGTAAGTTGATAGAGTGACATACAGTGGAGCAGTATGTAACATCAGATAGAACAGGAGCAAGAACAATGACATCTACCACAGTCTCTACAGAGGCCAAGGTACATAAGCACTATACACACACTGTTGACAATTACCAGACTTACACATACCTCAGTACTGTACACACAATCACAGAATGCCTAGGCTATGTCCTCAAATACATCCCCTACTATACATAACATGTGTAGCAGTCTGATATCTCACTGGCTTGTTATCAGATATGATGTCAATTAATATGGTGTACAGAACATATGCACCCTCTACTGCATGACATATGTACAAAGGTTGACAGGGTTGTGGCTGGAGGCACAAACACAGGCCCAGTAGTGACATGTCGCTGTGATGACCTCATACATCTCCTGTTGTAACAGGGTGTGATGCAAAATATGTCCTATGAGGGATATGAAGCCAGTAACTCTCACGGCTGTCACCACCTACTGACTGCAATCCTCACACTACCTTCTGCAGTTGCGTGATAGGTGCTCTGTGGGTAACACAAGGAACACAATGCACCACACACACTGCCCAGTCTGCAGATGACCCTACAGATGGGGATTTCTCATAAACATAGCACTGACAAGACAAATATTAAAACATGTAGGACAGCCATCTGTGCGGCCGCGGTGGTGCAGTGGTTAGCATTGCTGCCTCACAGCAAGAGGTTCTCCGGTTTGATCCTTGGCTGGGGTGCCTTCTGTGTGGAGTCTGCATGCCCTCCCTGTGGTCGCGTGGGTTTCCTCCGGGTGCTCCGGTTTCCTCCCACATCTCAAAGACATGCTGTAGGTGGATTGGACACTCAAAATTGGCCCTAGGTGTGAGTGTGTGCATGTGTGTGCCTTCTGTGGAAGGTTGGGTGCCAGGCTGGCAACTCGACACCGTAAAACTCCACTGCCAATCATGAGCAGACAGGTGATCCACTGTGGTGACCCCTAACTGGGAAAAAGCCGAATGAAGAAGAAGAAGTAGGACAGCCATCTCCACACATACCCTGTTAAACCAATAGTACCCCAACTGCAGTATAGCAGCACTTACAGTCTGTAGTCAGGACAGGCACATCCCCCTCCTGTGTGTTGGCCTGTTTCCAGAGTGTATGCTGTCAGAGGTAAGTCCCCAATCCATCTGTGATGCTGTTTGCCAAACAACAGATCTAGTTCCTGCTCACAGTGAATGAAAAGGCCCAACACCAACATGATGTTCCTAGATATTGGAGTGTGTTTCCATGCAATTGGCTATGGGAATGCTACCAAAGCTGTTCCACATGCAATCAGCTAGAGGAGGGCTGTAATCCATGCAGATGCCATCAGCTGATCATGAACATCACTGACAATACACATGCCACTGCCTAAGCAAAGCAGTTGTAAGTCTCCACATCCACCAGAGAGGGAGTGGGAGAGGAAGACAGAGGCAAAGATAAGTCAGGGTGGGTTGGGAGAGTAAAAGGTAAGCATGTTTGTGTCACACACTAACCAGTCCAGGGTATCGAACCCATGACTGACTATGTACTGATATCACATCTGTTATCCCTGCACGGTGGATATTGTGATTTATGCTAGAGGCACCATATAAGAGATTTTGAAAACACACTCAACATTGGGTCAAGTTGTTACACACTCACAACCACCTCCATTCAGGACATGAATGACAAACATGAATACATTAAGACACACACACACACACACACACACACACACACACACACACACACACACACACACACACACACACACACACCTGGGATTAGAACCCCTACCTAACTAGTTATTACTCTATAGCACTATATCAATATAGAACTCGCCTCAGAGAGTACTGGAGGCTTCTTTCCCCAAAGGTTTATTTCACAGTGAGTGACATCAGCAGGATTGCCAAAGTAGAACAAATGAATTGTAATGAGCGTGACTAGTCAAACATGAATGGCTCTCTACACAGGCATAGGTACAGACACAAAAGCATCTATAACTCCTATGTGCGAGAATAGAACCCCTACCAGAGTTGTATATCACACTACAGCATTATGCTGTTATAGCATGCTCCACAAAGATTGCTGGAATACTCTTTCTCCAAAGGTGTATTTCACAGTGATTATTTATTTTATTATTTTTATTATTTTACATTTGTTATCCGGGGGTGTCTGACTGAGCCGAAAAGGCCCTTTTCAGCAGAGGCCCAGGGAGCAAAGCTCCACAAAGAAAAATTGCAGACACATTTAGTTATTTAGACATGATCAGTATACACACAAATTACAAGAGACATGTTTTTACAGTGGTATGCGGCACATAAACAGTTACAGTGGAGAGAACAAACAAAAAAATATTAATTTAAAAAATAAAGGTAATTAATAGATTTGTGGTGTACAGCTGAAATCTGGAACATAGGTAGAATACATACATAGTACACAGGTACAGTACATACATTGTAGATTAGCCAGTGTTTGTGAGTAAGACTGAAAACTATTATCAAGTGCTGTAGATTTAGTATGTATATGTTATCCGCTTTCACTAGCCTGGGGAGCAATCATGGCACTGCCAGCTTTGCTTGAGATGTTGCCTGATGAGGTCTTTAAAGGAGGCTTTGGATGGTGTGTTTTGAATGCTAGTAGGGACAGAGTTCCATTTTTTAGCTACTGAACTACTATATAGTGCATCGCCAAAGCTATTGTAGCTGTTGGTGACTTCTAGTAGTAGTTTGCTTGATGATCTAAGAGGCCTTTTGGCTGAGTGATGTTGTACTAGGTTTTTGAGGGCAGGACACTTATTGGGGAGGTAATAGATAGAATGACAAAGGCAGAGCTGATTGTAGGTTAGGAGGCTGGGCAGTTCAAGCCAGTGGAGCTGTCTCAAAGCAGTATAGTGATGAGTTCTATATGAGCAATTTGTAGCAAAGCAGGCAATTCTGTTATAGCAGGCTTCCATTTTGCTTTGTTCAGTTTTGTTGAGATTAGTCAGAATGGGAGATGCATAGAATAGGGTAGATAGAAGTTGGGAATGAGCAATGGCTGATCTTGTGTTGTTGGTAAGAAATGGTTTGATACAGTAGAGTGACCACAGCTTGGCATGTACTTTTTTAATAGTTAAGTTGAGATGACTATCAAATTTTAGGTGGGAGTCTGTGGTTATTCCCAATAGCTTAGCCTGTGCCACTGGTACAATTGGGGTAGCATTTGTGGAGTAGATAGTGACTTGACTGTTAGTGTTTTTATTGGAACTGGTTATAATCATTAGCTGAGTTTTCTTTGGATTGAGGATAAGTTGGGCTTTGGTAAGGTACTTTTCAATGTCAGAGAATGCTAGTTGAGTTGTTTGCAGGAGGGTGGGAATGTTTTGTGCAGCACATATTAAGGTAGTGTCATCTGCATACGGAATTATAGATGCATGCTTTGTGGAGGTATGGAGGTCATTTGTGAAGACTGTGAATAGTAGTGGTCCTAAGATAGAACCCTGTGGGACTCCTATAGTTATGGTCAGCTGAGGAGAGAGAGAATACTCCCATTTCACAGCTTGGTACCTGTCAGTTAAGTAGCATTAGAACCAAAATAACCTTTGCCTTTGCAGGTCATGAACCCCAGACCCTGTACACTATAGTCACAGTAACCAACCACTAAGCCATCACAACAGTACATGTAACTGCAATGCCACCAAAGTAATCCCACCATAGGCTAATCAAACTGAACATGTGAAAGGAATGTATATACAGTTGTCCGTAAAATACCTCTCCAAGACCAATGCCATGCTACTTAAGGCAGAAGTGACAATGTTTGTAACACCCATGGAGACAGGAGCTGACAGTTCAACTGATGAATCCTGCACTAAGGCACTGTATGCACACAGCCACTTGTGCATGATTCCTGACATCCCACATAGAACAATGACACTCACCTCCCATATAATCAAGCCAGTCTGGTGGTCTCCTGTCATTAACAGAGAATACAACAGATGGTAGACACTGTTGATGACAAAAGGATAATCCAGGGATGCAAACAACTCCCTTACCAGCCCCAGTAAGATGTTGAGATCCTTCATGGAATCCTCCAAAGCTGGTTATGTAACTAAAATCACCACAGATTCTACAGACAACCACACAGCATTCTATAGGTATGTCCAAATTCTAACTAGCAATGCTCAGAAGTGCTCTGACCTGCAACAGAATGGCATTGCATAGATTGCTCCCATGGAATGTGCCAATATCCTGGCAGATTGATTTATTGTCACATTCACCCCCTCTCACCCCCAAAAGGGCCCATGTCAATACAAAAAGGGTTCCATTGCCCAGTAATCATGGCCACACAGGCAGTAAACCTACTATCCACACCTAAGAATACAGCATCCATGGGACCAGATGACGTCCTGGGCTGTGTACTACATGAACTACAAAATGGAATGGCAACTCACCTAACTGTCATGTGTAATCATAGCCTCGCATCAGGCCTGGGGCCCACTGAGTGGTGCACAGCTGCAGTTATCCCACCCCACAAGGGGGGATCCACCTGTGATCCCTGGAACTACCGTTACATCAGTCTGACGAGCCAGATCTGCATGGCCATGGAATGCATTATCAGGGATCTTTTGAACACAGACATTGGTAACTTTCAAACACTGGACCCCACAAAGATTGGCTCATGGAGGTCCAGTCTTGTCTCCTGAAACTGATTGACTGCTTTAGTCTGCATAGCAGCTGAAGAGGGTAAGGAAGTCCACAAAGCCTATGTGGACCTCGCCAAGCCCTTCAACACCATCCCCCAGTCTGTAAACATAGATTAACATAATAATCCTATGCATCCCTATGCCACTCAATGGTTTGCCACATGGCTTACTGACAGAACCCAAACTGTAGTTGTAACTGATTCCAAATCCATCCCCAGACAAGTGACAAGTGAAGTACCTCATGGTTCAGTCCTGGGACCACTGTTGTTTGGCATCTACATCTCTGAAATACAGGCCAAAAGTATGGGACTCTGGCTAACAAAGGCAACAGATGACCGCAAAATGGGGTCAGTATGAGCCTGACTGTACTGCATGATATGTTACTGATACCAGCCTGACATCCTACAGATGGGATGGAGTACTGTTAACATCTTGTGCCCTTGCCGTGTAATGTCCTGGTTATGGGATCTGAAACAGTTGATAGTGTATTGCAGGGCAGACATGTTTGGCTGTGGGGGGGATACCTATTCGTGCATGACGTATGTTGTCTGTGCCTGTCAACCCCATTAATGGTGCATGTGGACATATATGTTTCTCCTATGTTCCCACTTTATCTACAGATGTATGTCTGTATATACCTATATCAATATAAATATTTGCTTACATATATGTGTGTGTGTGTGTGTGTGTGTGTGTGTGTGTGTGTGTGTGTGTGTGTGTGTGTGTGTGTGTGAGTGTATATATATATATATATATATATATATATATATATATATATATAGATATACATATATATCAATATGTTGTATCTGTTTAAACATTAATATATTTTCACACACATATACATATACATGTTGGAATACATTCTCTGTACTGTTGAATGATTGGGCTGGATGTTATGTTTGTGAATACAGCAGGGTTGTTATATCTGAGTTGGCTTAGAGGTAAATCAGTTTGGCTATGATGTGCATGGTCCTGGGTTTGAGCCTAGCAGAGGGTGTTTATTTTGTTGCTAGGCAGAACAAGGGCCGATGGATACAGAGTGATTAAGGCACTTTAAAGCAGTTGTACGCAGGTTTGCACAGAGGTAAGCACTGCTAAGGTCTGTTTACAGTTTCTTATACTCAGTTAGCTGCCGAATTGCTTAACCTGTGCAGGCATTGCTTAGCTACACGCAAACCTGCTTACAACTGCTGTAAAGTGCCTTAATCACTTGTATTCAATGGGCTGTGTTCTGCCCAGCAACAAAATAAGCAGCTCTTGCAAGGTTCAAGCCAAGGACCCTGCACACCATAGACAAAGTGGTTTACCACTAAACCATGACAGATACAAAGAGATTTGATGTTTTCAGAAACATATCATCCAGTCCAGTCATGCAACAGTACAGGGAATGTATACCAACATTTAGATGTATGTGTATGTGTACCAATATTAATATCTAAACAGATAGAACATATCTAGATATTTGTATACTATATATGTGTATATATATATATATATATATATATATATATATATATATATATATATATATACATATCAATATATATGCACATATATACATGCATATGCCTAAATCGACACATTTATGTGTCTACACCTATATGTCTACATATATACAGCACCTTACATATGTGTACGCAGATATATATCTATGTAGGAGTATACGGACATAGTTATATATATATTAGCAGATATATAAATATATATAGGTATATATGGCCATACATCTGCAGATAGCAATGGCAGATTAACAAATACACATATGTCCACATGCACCATTAATGGGGTTGAGAGGCCCCACACACTATATGTCTTATACGAATAGGCATCCCCCACAGCCATACACATGGCTGGCCTTGATTTCACATGTATGGGTATGGCTGTGCACCCCAGCCTCTCAGCTAATTCACATCTGTTATCCCTGTATGGTTGATATTGTGATATATAGGGCCACCATAAAAGAAATAAGCAAAATCCCTTCCACATTGCCCACAGGTGTCACATACCTACACCCACCTCTACACAGGATACGAGTTACAAACACACACACACACCTCTCATGTCTGGGAGTTGACCCCCTACTTAACTAGTTTATTACACTACACAGTTATAGTACACACCACGGATATTACTGAAGTACTTCTTCCCCAAAGGTGTATTTCACATTGAATGACATCAGCAGGATTACAAAAGAAAGCCATTTTAACTCTACTGTGAGTGAGTAGCCTAAAATGCATTGTTCCCTACACAGACAGCGAGACACACACAAAGCATCCACAATTGACATGTGTGGTATAGAACCCCTGACCGCGGTCTATATCACACTACAGCAGAGATCTGTTGTAGGACACACCACAGGGATTACTAGAGAAACCTTTCCCCAAAGATGTATTTCACAATGAATGACATCAGCAGGATTACCAAAGAAGGGCATTTCAACAGTACTGCAGGTGACTGGCCTAAAATGCATTGCTCCCTACACAGACAGTGAGACACACACAAAACATCCACAACCAAAATGTGTGGGTACTGAACCCCTGACCAAAGCATATATCACACTACAGCATGGAGCAGTTATAGGTCTCACCACAGGGATTACTGCAGACCTTTTTCCAGAAAGTTGTATTTCACAACGAATGACATCAGCAGGATTGCCAAAGTAGGACATTTGAAATGCACTGTGAGTGAGTAGCCTATAATGCATTCCTCCATACACAGACATTGGAACACACACAAAACATCCGGAACTGCCATGGGTGGAGATGGAACCCTACCACTATTCTCAATCATGCTACAGCTGTACGCAGTTACAGGACATGCTACAGAGATTACTGAGATGCAATCTTCCCAGAGGTGTATTTCTAGGTGGGTGACATCAGCAGCCTTTCCAGAGTTGAGTATATTAATTCTAATGAGTGTGAGTACCCTAAAAAGCATTGTTCTCTACTCAGTCAAAGACAGAGGGAGATACATGGATTCACACACACACAATTGCCAAGTCTGGTGTTGGAACATCTACCTAACTACATTATTACACTACAGCAGTATGCAGTTACAGAACACACTATGGAGATTATTGAGCTATGACTTTCCCAGTGGTGTATTTCTAGGTGAGTGACATCAGCAGCCTTGCCAAAGTTGAGTATATGAGTTGTACAGAGTGTGAGTAGCTTAAAAAGCATTGCTCTCTACTCAGTCAGACACACACAGATTCACACTCAGATGCGCAATTGTCAGGTCTGGGGTCAGAGCACCTACCAAACTATTTTATTACACTACAGCAATTACAGGATGTGATACAGAGATTAGTGGGCTAGAATCTTCCCAGAGGTGTATTTCTAGGTGAGTGACATCAGCAGCCTTGCCAAAGTTGAGTATATGAGTTGTGCAGAGTGTGAGTAGCCTAAAACCATTGCTCTCTACTCAGTCAAACACACAGATTCATACACAAACACACACAGTTGCCAGGTCTGGGGTCAAAACACCTACCTAATTACTTTATCACACTACAGCAGTATGCAGCTACAGAACATACTGTGAAGATTATTGGGCTATGAGTTTCCCAAAGGTGTATTTCTAGGTGAGTGATATCAGCAGCTTTACCAAAATTGAGTATATGAATTGTACGGACTGTGAGTAGCCTAAAAAGCATTTCTCCCTGCGCAGTCAGACAGAAACACACACAAACACACACTCACACAATTGCCAAATTTGGGGTTAGAACTACTACCTAACTAGTTTATCACTACAGCAGTACACAGTTATGGGACACGCCATGGAGATTACTGAGCCACAGCTCTCCCAAAGGTGTATTACACACTGAATGACCTTAGAAGGCTTGCCATAATACTGCTATGGGGAGGGCGGTGTATGCATGGGACATAACCCATTCATGTAGGGGTTGCTATGCCACATGCGGGAACATGGGGTCATATGTCACAGGTAAGTGTCTACAGCTACTAGATGACTACTTCCTTGTACAGTCATGTTGCACAGCTGGCACGTGCACCACATAGTATGCATGCTGTCAGATACTGGTGGCTAGTATCTGCAGTAAGTGACATCTGCACCTCATGTGTTTGGGGCCCTTTGGCTGTGTGCTTGGTGGGACAGACGTGGATGGGTCCTTGTCACAGTCACCCTCTTCCACATATCTATGTCCATTTACCTTTGGCATATTATAGTGTGTTGTCCTTACATATGTGTCTGTATTCCTATCCACTGTGTGTGAGAGGCAGGAGCAGTGCATAATGACATGTGTCTGCACTAAGAACTGCGACTGCCAGATATGTCTGGTCCAGTGGTGTTTGCAGACATGGCCTTCATGTGTGTGAGCATGCCCAGTATGGCCAGCTGTATTGCATGTGTGGATCAAGGCCAGGTAGTATGTACTGCAGTGCTGACCTTTGTGTTGTACACTGACAGGTAGCATGCTGTGTCTGCAGGGTAACCATTGGTCATTTGGCATTGACTTTTGCTACATTTCTGCATAGCGGGGGGGGGAGACACCTGACTGTTTCTACATTTCTACACAGGAGTGGGGACCACAACTGACTGTCACTATAAGTGTGTGTAGGATGGGGGCACACCTGACACTTGTACACATTTGCTAGGCCTGTACTGGTATGCCAGGTACTCCATTTCAGTCAGTAGTCTTACCTATCGTGCCGGCTAGAGGCATACTAGTGTACTACAGATATTAGCTTTAATTACCTATATATTAGTTTCTGACTTCTTAGCCTTCACGACTTACATCCAGCTGCCTGGCCTGCTGTAGTCTGTCTGTGTAGGCCTGGGGGAGGGGTTACTCATAGGGCTCCTTCAGAGGCCATAGTACAGCATTTGTTTGTGTTTGTCTACACCTGTCCTGCTGGCTGAAACTGTTGGGTATGTGCACCTTTCTGACTGGCATGTGTGGGTCTTATGGACACACATGTCACTCAGCCCATTTTCTGCAGTGGGTTTTGTCACCCTGTGTAGTAATGGCTACTATGGTGATTTCAGTATGTGTTACAGATGTTATGGTGCCACTATGGGTGTCTAATGTTGGCTGCCATACCATTCGCCCACCCAAGTCCCTTGCATGCTCACATCCATACCATAGCTACAGGTAACAACACATTCTACTCCATTTGGCAATTGGTAGGTTGATTGACTTACCTTGAGGGTGTGCCAGACTTGAGGCTGGTGCTGGAGGGCTGCCTATTTTGGATGCACATAGTACACTCCCTATACATGGTTGAGCACAGGTAGTGTCATGTTTGGCATCCCTTTTACTGTCTGTGTGAGCAGGAGTGTAGCTAGGATTTTCAAAATTGTACTCACAGCTCTCAAACTGCTACCCCCCTCCCCAGCCAAGCTACGGCCATTCTCGTAATTCACGGTTCGCTCTTTTAGTGTCGATGAACAGGCATTCGCTGTAATGCCTCTTCAGTAATATAATATAGATTCATTCAAACTCGGTTCCTTGAATTGAAAATGAACCTGAAAGTCATTTCTTTGAAAAATGCAGCATGGTAGTTGGGGTAGAGGATTGATGCTTTTGTTTTCTGTAACTAAGGTACAGGTTTTGAGCTTGAGTAAATTACTAACCACCTGCTACCCCTAACTAGGGTGTTTCATTCACACACACACACCTACCTACCTCTTAGTACAAGAAATATGGACAAAGCCTAAAATAAACAGGGACAGATATTAAATAATGCTCTTGTGAACTTAGAAAGTTGCTAAAATAACAGGATTTGTGCTAGTATGAGAAAGTTACTAGAATAACAGGATTTTTGCTAGTATGAATTTTTCTAAAGGACGTGAAGTCTGAAACTCAAATGTCTGTCATTATTTAGCAACTTCAGCCTTCAATGATTTTCTAGAAAATCACAAAATTTATGAGGAACAGACAAAAAATATGGGGCACAGATCTGGACATTCTGCAAAATTTGGACAGTTGAGAGGTATGCTACCTACCTACCTACCTCACACACACACACACACACACACACACACACACACACACACACACACACACACACACACACACACCCTCTCAACCTCTTAGAGCAACAAACCCATAAATAAAACTGAGGCAAAGGCCCAAAAATAAGGACATTTTTTTTAAATATTGCTCTTATAAACTCAGAAAGATAATAGAATAGTAGTCGATCTTGCATTAGTACGACTTTTCTGAAAGGTATGAAATCTGAAACTCAAATGTCTGTCATTATTTTCTAATTTTCTAATTTGCCAGAAAACTGCAATTTTATGAAAAACGGACCAAAAATGTGATACAAAAATATAAAATTGCCAGATAATACAGCTGGGAACCTGTCAAAGAAGGGACACCATTTTAATATGAGCACTGTTAACTTGAGCAGCTGACAAAATTAGAGAATCTACATGCATTTCTGAAATAAAAGTAATTTATAACTCTGATCATTACAGTTATTTATAAATGTAAACCCTCCACGTTTTCTTCCAAAATTGCTATTTTGCAGAGAGATTATTAGGGGGAGAGCAAACATTTTGAGCCAAAATTGGGGACAGTTGAGAGGTTTGGATATTCCTAATTCTATAAAGCGATTTGCACATACCTCTCAACCTCTTAATGCAGGAAATCGGGACAAGGCCAAATATATTGGGGAAATATACAAACAGTACTAAAAACTGATCTTGTATAAATTTAAGACAGTTGATAGAATATCAGGTCTTGCTTTAGCATGCATTTTTCTGGAGATTATGACATCTGAAACTTAACATCGATCATTATTTAGTGACTTCATTCCTAAATGATTTGCCAGAAAAGTTTTATTTTGCATTTTACAGCACGAACACCAATAAATATCTGCTAAACAAAGCAATGCAGTCTGACAATGAAACTAGACTTAGCATTAAAACTTCCCTGCCCTTGAAACTCACATTCATTGAAACAGCATTGAAACCCATATTCAAAGAAAATACATTTTGCCAGTGGCAGATAAAGATTAACTTTGAGCTGTTTTCAAATCATAGGCCCCTTGCACAAGAAACATACACGTGCTCTTTGATACACCTTCCTGATTGTATTAAATTATATTCCTTGTACAATACAGTATAGTTGTTAGAGAGCGTTTTAAATTCGTTTTGAACATTTTTCCAGTAAACAATGAAACAAAATGCATGCACCAATAATGACAAAACAGCCCATTTCAGAACATTTCCATCATAAAAGTTTACTCAAACTTCTACAGTCCACCAGTATCAGTAAATATGCACAATCTCTGAACTAGTAAAAGCCATCTACATAATTCCACATTAAAGAAAACTGTAACTAATGAAGAGGCTGCTGCTAGCAAACAACTTTATATTTCATGGTTTCATCTACAAATAAAGTGTCTGTTGCCCTTGAGGAATAAATTGCCTATGTTGCATTAAAAAAAATTATAAACGCTAGTAATATTGCAATAGGGAATGGATGGCAAACTGATAACAGGTTCATAGTTACTACTAGATATCTTCGCCAAAGAAAACTACAGCATCCACCCCCCTTTACAACGCAGTAAAGTATCAGCAATGCATTTACCTACTGTGGGAGAAGAACCCACAGTCTTCTGCATCAAAAGCGAGTACACTACCTGTTGTGCTATTAACAATACAAGCAGATTGCGCATAAGCAGCACTAAACTTTAGTTCCCTTGCAGCTCTCAACTCCTTGTAAAATGTACTCAACACTCAGCTGTATCTCTGAACTTTGCAGCACAGGAAATCTGAAAAAAGCCAACAATTATTGGGGGCGGGGGCAAAAGCCCAAAAATCAGGGACATATTTTAAACATTGCCTGTATAATTTTGGAAAGTTGCTAGAATAAAATGTTGTGTTACTACCATGCATGTCTTGAATCCAGAAACATAATGCACTACAGTCAGTGCAACATACCACTATGCTAAATCAGCAGTTTGAAAAATAGGAAGACTGAAACTTAATGGCTATCATTTAGATAGCTCTCAACCTCTTAGCACAAAAAACCTGGACAAACAAAGCCAATAATGAGGGAATACAACTTCAGTTCTCACTTCTCACTATAGCTCACAACTGTTTTTAAAAAATCTGAACAAAGTTCAGAAATGGTGGTGGTTAGGGACTTTAGGTGCTTCTTACCCTGAAGCAAAGGTACAGGGTTTGAGCCTGAACAGCTATAGCCAGCAGGTGTATTATGTGGGGGACATTTTCACACACACTCACTCCTTACCTGATAATACACTCCTTACCTGATAATACACACGCACACACACACACAAACACACTCACTCCTCACCTGATAATACACACACACATACACACACACAGACACACTCACTCCTTACCTGATAATACACACACACACACACACACACACACACACACACACACACACACACGCACACGCACACACACACTCACTCCTTACCTGATAATACACACACACACACACTCACTCCTTATCTGATAATGCACACACTCCTTACCTGATAATATACACACACACACACACACACACACAAACACACTCACTCCTCACCTGATAATACACACACACACACATTCACTCCTTACTTGATAATACACACACACACACACACACACATTCCTTACCTGATAATGCACACACACACACACACACACACATACACTCACTCCTTACCTGATAATACACACACACACACTCACTCCTTACCTGATAATACACACACACACACACACACACACACACACACACACACACACACACACACACACACACACACACACACTCCTTACCTGATAATACACACACACACACACACACACACACACACACACACACACACACACACACTCACTCACTCCTCACTTGATAATACAGACACACAAACACACACACACACTCACTCCTTACCTGATAATACACACACTCACTCCTTACCTGATAATACACACACACACACACACACACACACACACACACACACTTAATCCTTACCTGATAATACACACACACTCACTCCTTACCTGATAATACACACACATTACTCCATTCACCCGATTGCCTTCAACACACACACACTCCTTACCTGAGAATACACACACACTCCTTACCTAATAATACAAACACACACACACTCCTTACCTGATAATACACACACACGCTACTCCGTTCACCCGATTGCCTTCAACACACCCCTTACCTGATAATACACACACACACACACACACACACACACACACACACACACACACACCCTCTCAACCTCTTAGAGCAGCAAACCCATAAATAAAACTGAGGCAAAGGCCCAAAAATAAGGACATTTTTTTAAATATTGCTCTTATAAACTTAGAAAGATAATAGAATAGTAGTAGATCTTGCATTAGTACGACTTTCCTGAAAGGTATGAAATCTGAAACTCAAATGTCTGCCATTATTTTTTAATTTTCTAATTTGCCAGAAAACTGCAATTTTATGAAAAACGGACCAAAAATGTGATACAAAAATATAAAATTGCCAGAAAATACAGCTGGGAACCTGTCAAAGAAGGGACACCATTTTAATATGAGCACTGTTAACTTGAGCAGCTGACAAAATTAGAGAATCTACATGCATTTCTGAAATAAAAGTAATTTATAACTCTGATCATTACAGTTATTTATAAATGTAAACCCTCCACGTTTTCTTCCAAAATTGCTATTTTGC